>NC_137661.1:21764972-21999359 GCF_963422515.1 Blennius ocellaris
AAGAGGGTCATCCTTCCTATATCCTCTAATTTCATCCCACTATATCCAACTCGATTCTGCCTTTGAGCTTCACAACGGCCATGTATCTATATTTCTTCTTTCTTTTCCTTTTTTTTGTCTCCTATATGTCTAAGCTGCTTTACAGGGCTGTAATGCTCCACTTATGTAAGGGGGAGCGAGGATCCGAGACCTGGGATGTGACAGGATTTGGGAGGTCTTAGGCTTCGTCATGCAGCTGATTTGAACATTGTCGTTCTGGGAGTTAAATCCTGGGATCTGGAGGCCGGCACAGAGCTAATATGACAACGGCACAACATTCCCACTGTGGTATTCCTCTTCAAGCAGCAAAATTAATAGATAAAAGAGCTACACTAGCCATCTCATTGGTAGTTGTTTAAATGACAAAGTTGACATCGGGCTCAATGAATGATGAAACACAGCTCCTGTGTTACGCGACAATAAGAGAGGCGGCGCTTCGTTGGGTTTTCATTCTGCTTTTATAAGAAAGCATTTTACGTAACGCTGCCACGGTGGAAACTAACAGAAGGAGATGTGTGTCACAATGTCAACATGGGTATACATTACAATACTGCAAATAGAGAATGGCAGTGTGACCTCTCGGTGGGTCCATATGACACATGTGACTCGCTCAATTCAAAACAGAGATGCGGCGGGTTCAGTTCACATTCTCACAATGCTGTCGTCTCATAAATCTATCTATTAAGCATGACCTTGAACTTTACTTCCTCAGTTGCAGACAGATTTTGCTTTCAAATTTGACATTTTCAGTGCGTGTCAAATAGGTCACTGGGAGAGGAAACTTTCACAAGGGCAAACGAGAATTAAGCAGTCATTTCAGAGCACTAATATTTAGTCAAGGTGTCAGGCAAACATTGATGACACCGAGGGTGTGCTTTTAATTGCTCTTGCCAAACAGAGTAAAGAGAACAAAGGACGAATGGGAAGTTTAAAGTGCATAATGGTAGTTTTCTTGTGTTTATTTTTTTAATAATTAGATAATGTTGTGTACACTGTAGCAACGCTTTATTTTAAAACTTAATCATGATTGAGTACCACAGCTCCCCGCAAATGATAATCCCCATCTCAGCAATGCAAGTCATGTAAAAAAAGCGCTTTATGTTTCTCTGCAAGGACAGAGATAAAGGACTGCAATCTGTTTTCTTAAAGTACGTAAACAGATGCGGACTGAAGCAGAGGTATGAACAGATTCTTGAGCAGGCGCTGCAAAGCGACACACAGACAGGAGATTAACCTCGGAGAAGCAGTTGTATAAGACCATGAGCCGCTCAGGCCTCAACAAAGACTTTCAGCTGCCTTGATATTATTTCATCCTGTTTAGGAGCTTGTCCCTTTAGAAATCCTTTTTTTTTTATGTGTGACGTCTGTGCGATGCACATGAGCACCACGGTCCACTTCATTTTGGCACACTTCTCATTTATTTGTCAAATTAAAGTGATAAATGTAATTCCTCTAAATCATGAATACACCTGCATGTTTAGGACATAAAAGACATTTTACTTAAAGCAGCATTTGTATGTAAATAATAGAAATGCAATAGCTGTGGATTAAACCATAACATTTGACTAATATTACACTCCAACAACAGTTTGTTGAATCTCATGTTCTTTTTTTTTTGCATGTTATCGAACAACTTCTGACCCCCCCCCCCCCCCAATGTGGTGCAGGTTTACCCTTCATATCTCCATTTCACCATTCGGTCATTGCATTAACTTCGATTAATCTGAGGATACGAGAGTCCCCCTAAAGCCAAGCTCTGTCAGCTGGTTACATCAGCTTTTTTTTTTCTTTCTTTAAAACCTGTTAGCTCGTTTGAAGGTGCCAACGACATCTGCTTCATCTCAGTGGATATGCAGGCAGAGACTCATAAAGTTTCCTTCTATCTCTTTCATCTTTGCCATGCTGAGCGTCGCCCCCCCCCCCCCCCCCCCCCCCCCCCCCAACAACATGATGCAACTCTCACCCAGGTGCTCAAACTCCTGCCCATGTCCACCCACCTCTTTCACAATGCATTAAAGATGCCCTTGTTTTTGTTTTTGTTGTTGTTTCGAAAGCTTGGAGCCCACATCTTGCCATATGGGCTTTACCCCCCCCCCCCCCCCCAACCCGATGTCCAGAGAGTGGGGAGATCATAAAACGGTAACAAGCCTCTTTGAACCAGTAGGTGGTATTTGATGTACTGTGAGGAGCATAATATATAGAGTATTTGATCTGGCCAGCCGTCTGGATTGCTGGTCCCTGAGTTCCCTTCACATCTCTGGCCTTTGTAGTGTGTGTCTGTGTGTGTGAGTAAGAGTCTCACAACAAGTACACACATACATTCACACAGGTACAAATACAAATACAGTTCTCAGAGGTTATTGGACTTTGTCTTTGTACTCACATTCATTTAGTGCATGTGCACTAATGCCTGTGTTGAGTGACGTTATATTCTCTCCCCTGAGCTCTTCCCTCTTTTCTTCCCACTTTTCAGTTTCAAAGTTCTGAGAATGATCATGTTAAAATCCCCCCCCACTCCAAAAGCGGGAACTTTCTCACTTCACACTCTTACCCACCATGAATACTAGTTTCAAACTCACCAGTTTAAAGCTTAACTTTGTTTGACTCTTGGAAAAAACTGTGTATAATGTATATTAATTATTATAATATATATATATAATTTTATTCTGGGTTTATTGTGCGTTGATCCCCTTTTTTGTTTCTTTCTATCTGATTGTTGTTGGAGAATACCTTACTTGAGTGAAAAACAGACAAAGTTCACATAAAAAGCTAAATGGTTCTTCCGATCACTTCTTATTGTTCATTATTGCATCAGCGTTTTGCCGCCTTTACTGGCCTGCTGCTATATTCTGTTCCCTTCCCCACAATAACTCTCTGTCTCCGAGTGATTGGGGAAGCCGGACAGGCCTTTAATCTCCTCAAAGCACCAATACTCTACTTGTCTCCTTCACCGTATCGTGCTCCCTTGTTTCCCGATCCTGCGCTTTCTCTTAGTATTGCCCGCTTCCACACTTTGGTGGTTCAACCTGTGCTCACTGATTAACGGCCTCTCTTCTTCTCCTGACACGCTCCGTTCTTTAGCTCTTTAGCCGATCACAACAATGTGGAGGACCATCTATTTCCCCTCTCCTTTCTCCCACACTGGCTCACTTTCCAATCTCTCTCACCCTCCTTGCATTTTGTCTCATCTTCTCCCCCCTTGTACCTTTTACAGACTCATTCTTTCCCGTGTCTCCACAAACTTGTCTACAGCCAAAGACATACTGACCCCCCCCCCCCCCCCCCTTTTTTTTTTTTTATCGACATCCATTATCTTGAATGTTTTGTACTATATCTAGAGTTTCCTCATAAACTGTATGGCTGTACAATCTTCTTTCAAAAGAAAATATTCATCAATATATAAACTTTCATGTAATATTGTAAATGTAAATGAATGGTAGCACTTAAAGCTTTTTCTTGTTTCATTAGCCATTATAAGCATTTACACAAGACATCACTTTTATTTTGTAGGACACTGTTACCACAGGATAGTAAAGGCTTTTTGAATATATCCTGTGATAATTTCTGCCAATTCAGAAACATTTCTAAATTATAAGATATGAAATATAATGTATTTTGATGGGTTTTACACACTCCATCAGATTTCTTACATATTAATAAGATCCAATTGTATTAAAATGAGTCATCTTGAATTAATCTTCAGCAACACCTCAAAGTTTAAACTCCTCATTTCTAAATATTTTAATGAGTATATATAAAAAGGTTAACCATAAAATATATTGTGAGTTTAATCCAATTCAGGGCAATGAGAAAAACTATTTGTAGTGTTTGTATGTTTGTACTTTCTTGATATGGATCAGTGAACAGCGTTGTTTTGAATTTGGATGTTATTTAACTTCCATTTGAAGTTTTATGAACGTTTTCTCCTCTGAATAAAATGGGGAGTAAATTCAACAAGCAATAATGTGAACCGACTGCAGAGATGGAGAGAAGTTCATTTTCATAATCATCAGTTTACATAAAGTCTCTTTGTTCAGCGCTCACCTGCCTTTCCGTCTTTACTCTGCAGTCATGTTGGCGGAAACCATCGCAAACACTCAACGATTCTGCTTTTATTTCTCTTATTTGATTTTGTTCGACTTTTTTTTTTTTTTTTAGGTTTACATGCTCATGAGATCAACTCACTTTGATTTCAGTCTGTGTGATTGAACGTACCAGTGGGGTAGTGTCGTATTTACAGCAGCTTTATTCCACATGAAAACACTGGTTCACTGTGGGCGTCTCTCAGCTTGTCTTCTTGTTTTACTCGGTTTCTCTGTAAGCAGAAAACAACAACAGTTTATTTGCTTTTGTTCGGAAAGGTGAGCAACGTGGCGTACAAAAAGTCCTGCAGCAGGAGTTTAGCCAAGTCAAAAGACATGAAAACAACTTAACAGATGGCTGTCCAAAGTTGTATGACTTTACTTGCAGGACTTTGTACCTGCATATAATTAGTGTTATGTAATGGAAATTTATGAAGATTATTTTTATGAGCCGGCTGTTGGACACCTAATGCTGTCATCCAGCCGATGGGTGTTTTAATCATAATTGCCTGTAAAAGTCTGAGAGCCCACTTGAATGCTGTTGATAAACTGTACGTGCGAAATAGATAAAAACGCCGCATCGGGTTTTTTGTTTGATTTGAAGTTTTTAAATCTTGTGCACACTAGAAGCATGTTTTAGTGCCTTTTCCGCAACACTGCATTCACTTTGTTGTCATGAGTACTCTGAAATCCAGATATTTCTGAGAGCTTTCATGGAACAAAGAATCACTTCAGTGTTGTGATGTGACTTCTGTTCTCCACAAAAAAAAAAAAAAACAGTCCTGTCCATGCTGTTTTTTCTGCCTCCTCAGATGTGGGGCTCACATCCCCAGAAGGGCCTCAAATTCTTTCACTGACATCTGAAAATGAGTTGGAAACCTCCAGGCTGTGACTGGCAAAACAATTTTCAAAGCTCCAACTTATGTACGAGACAGACTCTTGTACGCTTAATCAAGTGAGGAGGTAGACAGGATCCTCACAGGATTATGTGTCTATCAACCATATTTAAAAGTTATGAGGTTGTGTATTTTCATTTGTTACAATTTTGCTGACAGGTGCAGAGGATAGCAGTGCATATCCACGGTGAGAGGATTCCTTGTTTAAATCTCTCGCCTCTGCGGAGTTTGCATGTTCTTGATGTGTTGACACCAGCTTACCCTGCTCTCTCCCACAATATAAAGTCATGTTTGTCAAGCCATGAGACAAAATTGTCTGTAAACCCATATCTGCCCTGTGTGGAATAGCGACCTGTCCAAGGGTGTAATGATCCCTCATTGCCGGACCAGAATAAAGTCAATTTAGGATCTGCGGGTTGTTTGCTTTTCCTTGAAAGCAGATTAGCTTAAACCAGTGGTTTCCAACCTTTTTTCTACCTGGCCCTCCTTTTAGAAATACACACATTTCCAGGGCCCTCAATCCAGACACATTCATTTCTATATTCAAACGGCTGCATTTCTTTTTACTAAATGTTCGATACAAACTGCAGATTTTATTTTGAACACATCCAATGAGTTTAAGGGGAAAGAAAATCACATGAACAGTGAAATTATTAAAAGTGCATCATGTCTTGTAATTTTTGTATTGTAATTATACAGTTTTAAACAGGTGCTTTCAGAGTTTGTCATAAAATGTGTCTCTTTGTGCAGAAATAGCTTTTAAAACACAAGCGGTGCTCTGAGAGAGAGGGAAAAAAAACAAAACAAAGAAAAAACTATTATCTTTGCTTCCTGTGTCGATCATGCTCCAAGCCCCCGCCTCACCGGATTAAAAGATGAGCCTTTGATTAAAGTAATGTTAAAAAAAAAAAAAAAAAGCTTACAGCTGAATAGAATATGGTAAATTATTACATCCTGGCCCTGGTTACCTCGTGCAGTTGGAAAAAGAAAACAAATCAGCATTTCAGGGTCAATAGATCCTTATTAGAAATTACACTACATTCCTTGATCGAGTTTTGTGCTCCTAAATCTTTTAAATCTTTTCCCCTTTTTCTTCTGAGTGTGTAATGGAGTGGGGTGAATTGAATGTCTTCGAGGCAGGGGCTCACCTTTTACCTGCCCACAGGTCAAGCCTCGGCGTCCCGGCCATGTCGTCAGGAGTATGTGGAGAGGACTCCTAAGAGGTGTCCAGCGTGGGTGTTATGTAGAGCAATGTGAACACCAGTAGGTCAACTCAGTAACTCATTGATCGCGAGGGTCTTCAGAGCGTGACATTAGTTGAATGTCAGCAGAAGATTAACAGGACGTTGTGCATAGACAGGCCGAGCAGCAGCAGCAGCAGCACCTTTTAAGTATGTCCTGAACATGTTTTATAGCTCCGTCTTCATGACCACTCTCCTGCATCGATTGTCATTATTTTAACAGTTGGGCTTTATATAACCCTATAAATGTATATTTATGTAGAGCATGGTAGTGTGGGAGTTAATTATTCTAGTCTGCGTGGCAATGAAAGCTTAAAAAAAAAAAAGTCCCTGCACATTCACATTCATTATAGCATATTGGGATTTATTTAGCTTCTTTTTCTTTTCTTTTTTTTTTGTCATGTTTTTGTCTTGTACTTTCCATCGATGGTGCAGATTACACGGATAAAATAAATAATAAAATCAACTTGTTTTTGTGATGTATGAGAAAGTTTTGTTAAACAATTGCACAACAGAAATGATGTGAAATTGAATTATTACCTTTTAACTTATTTTAATACTTGTTATACATTATTTAACATTATATTGATCAAATTTAAAACGGCATAACATAAAAAGTTATGATTTATTATCACATTATTCTTGCTTAAAGAGCTTAGTGCTTGAACATATTAAATTAAAATATATATGTATCATTATGTTTTGTTAGATTTCGTATTACTATCTGACGCTATTTATTGTTCTTAGAGCCCTTAGGGCTATGGTCCTCCTGACTGGTCTCCCATTTGCCAAAGCATTGCAGTTTCATCAAACCTCTGGATAGTACAGATACAGATACATTCAATACAATAATGAACCACCTGCGATAAGAAGATGACCTGGTCTACCAAATGAGTCACAGCCACCAGTTTTAACATCCTGTGACTTTTTCACTAAATACTTTTAAATCGGCTGATCAGTGGTCCTTCTGATGTTTACTTTAGAGCTAATCTGACAGTGCAATATTAGTAATATTTACTGTGTGTGTGTGTGTGTGTGTGTGCCTGTTCAGTCTGCTACGAACTGGCTTCATCATTTAAAGAATAGTCTTAATGCATAATTGTACCATACGTACAATTGAAAGTTCACTTCATTTGATTTCATTTCGTGGTCCTGTTTGTTTTTCTGCTGAAATTCAGAGTCTCAGTTCATTCCAACTCATTTGCATAATATTGATATGAATGACCATATTGCGTCCCTGATGCATTTTTAACCCCATAAGTTAGATAAATTCCAGCCAATTACAATTCTAGGTAATAACTAAATAAATCTCAAACTCCAATTAATTGCTGCTTGTGAGTTTAATTTGCTTAAATAAACACTGCTGAAGACATGGAAGATCTCTACTTGAAGGACAGAAGTAAATAGGAATGATGGATATGGCATGAAAATGTGATGGCGCAATTTAAAAGTGTTCAAAAGTAGCTGCGACTCAGGAGAGTGGACGGACATCCACCAGCGAATGAATTCAAGCTTCTCTGCTTCGTCTGATATTTCACATAAATATTCATCAGTTCTCTTATATGACGACTCCGCAACTAAAATACAACGTAGTGTTTCAACCCCGGAGGTTGAGGGGTTTGTGTTAGGTGCCTCAGTGTGTTTATGTAGGTTTTCTCCTGCGCACACTGAGACTCTCACCTCATAAGGCGGGTTCAGGCTGTTCCATATGGATGACAGTCATATATGAAAAGTCCGGGAACATCAGGATGTAAATGTAAGCAGCTGTTTGTGTATGCATCAGCAGGTCTTGAGAGGAACGGAGATGCGTCTGCACATTTTTCACACATTAGGATCAACATTAAAACCGCACACTTTCACAATTAATGAATTCTTAGTGCATTCCTGGAACCTTTAGAGTCGACGTGTACTATGGAATAAGCGGGACTTTTATTGTTTTCTACGTCTTCAGTGTTTTGAATGCATTTGCCCGTTTTTCGTTCCTGCAGTCACTTCATGAGCTGCTGCAGCTGAAAAATGAGCTTTATTTGAATGCTTATTTCATTACAGAGAAGCTTTCTTTCCCTGTACAATACACTGTACTCGTCTGCAGGATTCAGGATTAAAAAAGTTGGTGGGATTGCACTTTTGTAATTATAATTACATACTTTCAAAATGGATGGTTATGAATATCTATGATGTAGTATTTCAGTTCGACATGACTAAAATATCCACTCCGGGTTGTTATTCTGTAGGAATCTATCATACTCATTGTTATCAGAGGGGTATATGATTCTGGTTTTTACTTGTTTCCAGTGTCACTTTTGAACGTGTCATTCTGGGGTTAATTAAACGCTTCCGTTATTTTCTCACAGCGATGGAGGCATTCACAGAATAAAGAAGCCAAGGTGAAACATATCATTTTTTCCTCTTTGTCCGTAAGATAAGAGGAAATGTGACTTTTGTAAAGGGCTGCGGGATAGTGATAGACTCTCGTTTACCAGCTTTTCCATTTTAATTAAACCGTGTGTGTGTGTGTGAGAGAGATCCATGTCAAGCCAATCTGTTGCCTTCACTATTTTGCACCTCCAAAGGAATTAAATAAGCTGGTTTTAGTGACGATTAGGATGACCCTGTGACTCAAGATTCAATATGAAGGTGAAAGAAAATCCTTATTCGAGCTTTGTTGTTCATTGTGATCTACTGTAACGTTGTGGTGCAACTCTGTTATTGCTCTGTAGACAGCGATGGAGGGGTGGATGAAAGGGAAGGCAAAATGGGATTTATGCTCACACACTGCTTGGAAGGAAAGGATTTATGTGGTCCTTTTGCAAGGACTGATGCCATTACATGAGACCCCACCTAAACAGCCTTTCCCCCCCCCATCCTTTGTTTCTGTATCGTTATTCTCTCATCTCTCCTCTTTCTGTTTACCTTCGTCTCTTGCTGTGCCGACTTGGTAATCCCGAGAGACACGCTTTTCATTTATTCTGGGCCTGCACCTTCTTCAAATCTCTGTCACGTCTTCAAGGCTCCCTTTTTTCTTTTTTCTCTCTCTACTTAAGATCGATATTGTGAGCTGGTGAGTGTCTTTAAATGTGCAGTTGTCCATGTCTTTTCATCAATCCACCGTACATCATCGTCCCCCATAAGTACATTTATGTGTACATGTAGAAAACATCTGTCTTCATTGCTGAGATGCTGTCGGCTTTCCGACCATTTATGGTGTTATTGTGGCCACTGTTCATGTCGTCGGTCTCACCGTAGCCCAGTCAAGCCTGTGCACTTAAACACAATAACTATAAGTTTGCTCGTGTTTATCTGATAACTATGCAGTCAGATATACACTCCCAAGTTATGTACCAAGACTACTGTGTGGATGCAGTGGTTTAGAAACAGTGCAACAGGCACTTAGGCTGTTCACTATATAGAAAACTACCTGCATAGATGAGAAAATACATTCTTCTCTTATTTTTGTCTGCTTAACGCAATGCTGCGACCAGGGAAACTTTTGGAAAGCTGCTGCACCTCCACAAAACCCTGACTGGTCCTTTGAAAACTGCTGTTTGGACAACTTAAATCAACAAGAGGTGTTTTAATTAGTTTCTTTCAAAAGTGCCACATGATAGCGTCTGTTTAGTCACATTCTACCGAGACATTGTGGTGTCTATTTAGGTAACCAAAGAGGGGCAAAACTTCTACGTACATAAGCAAACATATAAGGTAAAACATGTGAAACGTTCAATATGGAAGTAAAGAGCAGCATGAAGAAACACGAATGAAATAAAAATCATGAGAGGAAAACTATATGTGTGCTTAATGCTGTTTTGGTTCCAATCTTTCAAATTGGGAACTTTTTTAAAGTGTTGAGAACACTTTTGAAATAACAAGCTTAAATCAATTCAATTAATTTCAATAAAATAAAACACGTTTCCTACATATAGTTTAGTTGAGGAATCATCCGAGCTGAAACACTGACTCAGTGCCTCTTCACCTTTACATGTTTGTAGTGTTGATTACACTAAGGCGAAGCCAGTTTCAATACTAAAGTGTTGTATTTTTTTTAGATACAAATTTTGTAATCTTTTATGCAGATTTGTATTGGAAAGACTTAGACAAAGTATCTGTCCAGATCTTTTAAATACATAAAAAGTGATCTGGCTACAGGCATTACGGATGGAGACTAAACTAACTAAACTAATAAACTAAAATGACTTGAAAGTGAACCATCGCTCTGGCTTCACCGCATCAAAGCATTGCTGCTTGGATACCGGGTTAGTTTTTGCACTGGGTGACCTCCCCAACCTCCACCGTTATACACACCCTGGTGCTGGGTGCAGGTGCTCGTAATAAAGATCACTAACACGTTTTCTATTACATCTTTGTTTTCTGCTGAGCTAACCCACTGGGACTGGAGTTGAAACAACATCATTGAATATATTTCATAAAGTTCCCGATGCCCCAGCCCTCTGGTGCCCTGATAGAAACCCTCACTGTCTCTCGGCTGTATACCGTCATATTTATCGTGGTATTGATCCTCGGCTCTAAATCCAGCTGCCTTTTGTAAGTCAAATATGATTTGTTCACATACGGTGCCATCATCCAACCTCCAGTGTATTTTCAGCTGAGCTGGAGGTCAGCAAAGTGGAGAGCTCACGTGAGGAAAAAGTGGAACAAGCAGCAGTCACTCGCTCTGGTTGTCAGAGGAAAATCACCCGGACACAAATACCATCACCAGGAGCGAGCAAGCACGCACGCATGCCCACACGCATGCCCACACGCATGCCCACACGCATGCCCACACACACACACACACACACACACACACACACACACACACACACACACACACACACACACACACACACACACACACACACACACACACACACACACACACACACACACACACACACACACACACACACACACACACACACACACACACACACACACACACACACACACACACACACACTCCCTATTTGTCAACCCCTCTCTCTATATATTTCATCACAGCGAGGCAAGGCATTGCTAACACGCCAAGCGAGTGCTTTCTCTTGTTCAGTGGCTCTCGCTGTCAAAGAGAAGGATTTTTTTTGCCTCTCCCCATGACAGACCCAAGTGCTTCAATTTTCCCCTTGCTTGGAGAAAGTGAGTGCACAAAACCTTGGGAGTCCGTAGGCGATCGGCGAAACCGCAACACGGCGGAGCCGAGGCAGGTCTGTAAAGAGTGGGCTGGAAGGTGGGTCACTCGGTGGAAAACCTTTGAGCCAGTCAGGTCAGACTTATAAACACTGCTTTGCTGTTCATATGGGATCTTTTTCATTTGTTGCCATGAGATCCAACAGAGCCGTAAATAGCGGCAGTGTTCCATAGTCTTTGATCTCAATCATACCACACTTCCAAAATGAAGGCCCAACAACCTTGCAAAAAAAGTACTATCTGAAAATGTTTTGATACAATTTTGATCAAACTTCAAAAAAAAAAAAAAAAATGCTGGCCGATGAGACATATGTTTGACACTTCTGCTTTAAACAAACAAAATATGTGTTGTTGCAAGCACATCTTGTTGATCACTTTCAATCTCCACTGGCACTGAAGTGTTTATATTAGTGCTATTTAATCTGATAACCTCACCTCTGAGGTTTTGAAATACTTTGCTTTGTTCCCTGTCAGTCCTTTGTAGTTATCTTTGAAAATACGTTAACTTTTCTTCGCGAACACTATGGCACAAAAGCATCCAAACAACTACATTAACATTTATCATTTTTTAAGTTACCACAGCCCTCTTTTACTTCTTTTACTAGTTTTTTTATTTTTTTTTCGGGGGGGGGGGTTCTTTTTTGCGCACCACCAATGTTCTGTAATGTTTTTGAACTGTAATATGCATATGTACCATAAATCAATGAGTGGCCTCTTGCCAGTAAAAATAATTATAATAATAAAGGAAGAGTGGTGGTGTGGTTTGTACTATTCTTTTTTTCCAGGTCCTCTGCCTTATACCCTATGATTAGAAATGCCCCTTTTGTGACCGTAGCCTTTTTAAAAAAAATCTTTTATATCTCTGTTTGGATTAAAAAGAAAACATGATCGTTTTTAATTTATGCAGATTGCCATCATGTTGAAAAAGAAAAGTTCATTACACTGATACAGCTTTATAATGTGAAATTGTCAAGCTTCCCACCCAAAAAATCCTATTACAATAGATTCTATACTGTAATGATGCACTAAATCAGCTTTTTTACAAGAGGTGTCAGCAAAAGCTGGCTAATTAAACACCCCTCATCCCCTCACGTCTTCTGCTGGAAGCTGCACTTAAGCACACCACCAACACTGCATTAAAACATTGCCTTGCTGAAGGTTAAATTGAAGTTGGACTGGAAAATTGGTTTGAAGCTAGTACCCAGGAATTAGTCTTGACTTAAGTTAAATTTTAATTGCCTTGCCTTATTGACTCGTGAAGTAAAGTCTAAAACTTTGCTCATGCTACTTTTCCACTCAGTGTTTTCGGATTCGTTTTTTCCGGTCAGCAAACAAAATGCTGCCTTCAACCTAATTTGAGACATGAGAATGTTATGTTGAATCCAGTCTCTCTGTCTCTTTTCTCTCCCCACAGCAAAGAAAACGTGTGCGACCACGGACTTCGCTTGTAAGAATGGGCAGTGTGTTCCCGCCAGGTGGCGTTGTGACGGAGAGCCAGAGTGTGCAGACGGTTCAGATGAAGCTGATGCAATCTGCAGTAAGTTGGAGACCCTGACTTTATCGCTGATGAACGCCACCGTGTAGATGAATTGTGGCACCGGACATTCAAACACAGACAGATGAAAGTCAACACACTCACAAAAACACACATACGCATGCATGTAAGTGTCTTTTCAGTCGATAAATGCTCATGACGTCACATGAATTTCATGGCGGCATAATGACATTTTCCATTTTTCATTTTCGCCTTTACAGTCATGCATTGGCATATGGAGTCAGTGGCTTGCACAGACACGTACACATTTCCTTCCACATGAAGCACTCCCAAGGTCGCTCATTCTCAGTGTGTCACGTTTAGCCTCGCTGCGGCCGCCGAGCCAGACCTCTATTTCTTGCACATTGCCTCAGAAAATTGCTTTCATTTGCTGTTTGTTGTTGGCTGCACCATCAGATGGAAGACCTCCATGTGTGGTTTGGTCAAGGCCAGAGAGAGCGGAAGAAAGGACAAGATGTTTGCTTCCTTTACATTTTTATACCTACTGCTTATTTTTTAAGTGAAAAAGAACAAAACGTATTTGTGAACATAATCTTACAATTTAAGCCTTTGAATGTGTTCTAAAAATGCATAAATTAAGAAGTACAAGTTGACCTATAGCCTGGTTTTGCATATTAGGTTGGACAAAGTTTGTAGTAGAAGCAGATGTGGCCTGTGATCATCAATCCCTCGTCAATGTGACAAATTGATCAACTTCAACCATATTGAGACCAAGTTAATCTTCAAGAGGTCACCAAAGTTTGCTAGTAAGTGTCACCACCAAATAAGATGTCATTGGGTCATCCTAAAATTTTAAACCAAAGATCGCATAATTTCAGATCTTCACAATGGAGCTCATGCCTCCTTAAATATTTCAAGCTCGAGAACAATTTTCACATTGTTAAATTTCAAGAGTTACAATTCTGTAAAAACCTATTTCATACTTATCTTGTATTTAAATCACTTGTCAATATTTTTTTTATTTGTTATTTATGTTTTTTTGCCTTGTTCCTTCATATTTCATGTTTTAGTTTTTGTAACGTGAGCTTCTGGATATCAGCTGAACAAAAAATGTCCATTTTAATGTTTTAGTTCTTTTAGTTTGAACTTCATACTGATTCAAAAACAGCCAAGTATTTAGATTTATTAGTACTGTGAGCAATTGTTCAATATGTTGATTAACTATTTGGATTGTTCAATAGATTGTTTGACTATCAAACAAGCCTTATACTTTACAAGTCACCATGATTAAGTTAGGAACACCTATTGCGAAACAGAGTTATAAAATGCTGTGTGAACATGAGCAGTGAACTACATCTAGGGTGTTGCAAACTAATGAGCAGTACTATTTTAAATTTAGCTCTTGTTTTGCAATTACCGACGTCTCTTTATAGCTGTTCCTCATTTGTGTCACACATAAAACAAATGTTGAACAACTTGAAAGCTGTGGCCTTTATTCATCGTGGTCTGATTATTTTTTAGCAGCATGAGCATTAACTTAATTACATGTTGGTAGTTTCTCTCAGCTTTTCTGATGCTGATTCTACTTGTTGTCATTAGTTTAGGAATCTGTTCATGTCCAATACTGATCACATTCAGATTAATGACCAATCTCCTTCTAACAGATATTAACATCGGCTCTTTAAAGATGAACTCAATCACTGGACTGACCCACAGAGTCAATGTGTCACAGTCACTACATTAATGTACACATTAATGAGGCTGAGATGATTAAAACTAATGGAATACTTACTTTTACAAGCTACTTTTTGATTTGTAATAACTAATAAAGTAGCCATGTTAAATAGTAGTTACTGGTAACAGTGATGTTGTCATTTTCATTAACTTACACAAAAAGAACACCGGTTCCAAAGTGGGTTCATTTATTTAACTTTCTTTGGTTTTGCATTTATGCATTTATGTATTTATGTCTTTGTCTTCAACATAACCTAAGTCCTGAATTCATGCTCCTTTCAGTGCAAGTTCATATTAGTTGTCACTGGGGATACGTCACAGAGTTGAGCAGCTCTGAGTCACTCGCTTCCACCTCGGTTTTATCACAAAATGTTCCATTTGGCTGTAACTATAGTCCAGCTCCTGTTTGCAGTATGTATTGAGATTATCTTCAAAGAGGCCCTTGGAAGAGTGCAGTAATGATTAGTCTGACTAGAATACACCAAGGACATACTGTATGTGTACGCATGCATATTTGTCTCTAAACGATCCAGTGCATGCACTGGCATAAACGTGCGCATGCCTCTGGAGTCGATGCCGATGTTTAGTATTCATCACAAGGTGAATCTGAAAGTCATTTCATCAGATTACTGGACTTGTAGTTAAGTCTCGTTATATCTAATCAAGGTCAGAGAATGTGAGAGCCTCTCAAACTTTCTTAGCCACATTGATTCTTGCGGCTCAAAACATCTCTCTGCAAGCTTTCTGACCAACATCCAAAACACAAATAAAATGTATGTTCATCTGATGAACTGGAAAAAAAAAACTGAAATGAATAACTGGCTTCAAACAAAATGCTTTAAATCTTTAACCCGCTATTTTAAGAAAAGCTTGGACAAATTCCTGGGATTTCATCTGAGGAACAATTTGTTTTAAGCAAATGTGTGTTTCTGATTAATCAGGTGAATGAAATCACAGGAATACAAAAGTTGATTTCAGATTAGGGCAACATTTTGGAGTGAGTGCAGGGAGACCACATGCCGTCACACTGTTTCTGCTAAAACATGTCCAATTATTTATTATTGTGATAGAAAAAAGAACAAAACAAGTCTAACACCCCAGATCAAAAATCTAACATTTGTATTGCTCACTGACTTAATATTAAAGCATATTCTTTTATCAATCATATTCAATATGATCTAAACCTTCACTGTGCTCTATCTGCTGTATCCATCCTTTGCTGTGTGTTTACGGCTCCTGCATGTCTCTGCTCTGTCCTCTTACACTCTTCATGTCCTCCACTCGCTCTGATCTGAGTTCAATTTAAGTAATGCCTTTGATAGAATTGATTGCCCAGGGACGGAATCGATGGGCTGATCCCAGAGACTTCTGGTCGACTGCTGATTAACTATGGACCCCCGATGATGGCTCTGAAACACACACACACACACACACACACACACACACACACACACACACACACACACACACACACACACACACACACACACACACACACACACACACACACACACACACACACACACACACACACACACACAAAACCACACAGCCCTTCAGCTGTCTGTAATTACACATCTGAAAATGAATCTGGGCTCCAGAGGGGATTCTGAAGAAAATGCTCAATCAGTGGTTGATGCGTGAAAGAGTGTGCATGTCTGCATACAAGGTTCTGCATCCATCCCGAGTGCAAACATCTTAATAGTTTGTGCATTTGTATCATTGTTGTTGTTTTTTTTCTCAGTCCACAAAGTCAATGTATGATTAAAGAAGTTACTCTGGTTCATGGAGTTTGGAAAGACAGGCTACAAACAAACTGAGTATGTAAACAGTGAGTTGTTTGCTTGCAATTTATTATTCCCCACATATTGAAAGTGGTCCAATAAATTGTTTCATCTGGCCACTTTTAGAAATAAAACTTTTCAACAAAATGTTTAAGATACTTGAATTAAAGCATTAAGGGGTTATCTTCAATCAATAAAGTAATTGTATACTTGAGTGTCTATGAAAACCAAACTATACCAGAGTAAAATATAGTCTGTTAATCCATTTCTAGTAATGATTGAATTGAGCCCCACTGTAGTTGTTTCCTCGTGGTCATGGTGTCTCTTCACTCAGCTACTTCACTGATTTAACCGCTTTACCTATCACAAGGACTGTCATTAGTGGTGCAAATCTATATTGTGTAACTCACCTGAGGACATTTGTTCGGAAGTTTGGAGGTTGCAGTTTTGAACCAATCAAATGTTATTGTCAGCCAAATAAGGTTCCTTTGACTAACTTTCATTCATAGACTTTTACCATTTTCGAAATGGCTGCGCCTTTACTATTTAAACAAGACTGAATAAAACAAAATACTGATCACTGATTGCAGTCAGGTCATCTGTATTATCCCTCCTTTGCGCCATCACTTGTAAGTGATGGATTTATTTCTTCAACATCTTCACTAATCTGCCGTCAAACTATCACTGTATAAATATAAAAAATAAACATTTATAAATCCAAAAAATTTGATAAATTTAACAACTTTTGCTTCTTCATATTGTCGTTCTTCAATCACGTGTATCTTGTAAAATATGCAACACATACCAATCACTAGTTCCTAAATGACATGGTTCCAAATTAAAGATTGTTACCAAAACAAATCACATAAGAACTGAGAAAACACACAATGACATAAATCACATTTATGGCAGACCAATGTATGTTTATACGTACCTCTTGAAATGTTCATCACGCACGACGCAATTTGAAACCCGTATGATAGTCCATTTACCAGACATCAAAGTGCTGATTTCATGGGGTCGAGACATCACAAAGTCAGCATCAATTTAATCCCAGTAGCATCAGCAGGATCCTGCAGTTTGACAATCAGCACTGATTAGAAGAGCTGTATAGAATCATTCAAGTACTATTTAAAATCCATCTGTATGTGCACACTGCGCTATTACTGGTGTATATGTATACCCACGAGATAAAGCAAGACCTTTTCACCATGCAAGTGTCCCTGTAGTATAAATGGAGGTTATAAAACATGAGGCATCCATCGTCATCAACCACGTATTGGACCAAAATGTAGAAACACTCACTTCACTATCCTCCGCTACTCAGAGTGATGCTTGAAAACTTTGTTGCGAAAAAAAGAAAAAGAAGAAAAAAACTGTTTGAGTGCTCTGGCTTTGTATTTATATGAAGGATGTGGAGGGCATTTTAAAATTCATGGCATAAAAGTCTTGTATCATCAGTGTAAGTCATCTAATCTAAGTCGGCTCAGGCATATTTTCTGACTCTGAGGCACGCTGGCTCTGCTGAAAAGCCATTGTGAAACACGATGGCAGGAAATCAGACAAACACAAATGAGAGTTTTGAAGTGAAGTAATCTCCAGTGATCATTCACAGTGGAGTAGCATGGCAAGATAAAAACCGAGAAAACAACAGTGGCATTATTCCTCTTGGCTCCTCCATTGTGAAATCAGAGTCGTTATGATTTAATTCACTTTAAAAGAAAATACATTTGCTATGAGGTGGCCTGTGTTTATTACGGTGACATGAAAAGAATGAAATCAATCTGAGCTGTCACCCTAAAGTCAGTGCAATCGCATTAAAGATTGGTTGAGTACTTGTATAAAAGAACGGTCAATAAATTACATATTAATGAAGTCCAAAATGTTCAGTACTTTTTATTGATCATCTTCTCAAACCCTTTTTCTACCAACGGACTCAACCCCAAGGGGTCTTGACATTGCCATGATTTGAAGCATACTTATTTCATTCCATCTGATGAATCCCTTTTATCTGAAGACACTAACTGTCAAAACAGAGTCTTTCATCACAGCATGGCTTCTCCCCCACAGTTTTCTTTTTTTGTAGCTACGATTTATAGACCTCTTATCCAGACTTCTGAAAGTTCTTTGTCACGTGGCGATTATCGCACCACTGATGATATATTGCACCAAGATACTTAAGGTGGACAAGCAAGGAAGGCGTCTCCCATGTACAGTATGTCACAAGCCTTGCAAACATTTATGTGATGGAAGGAAGGGTGCAATCTGTTTCAATGAGGAGCTGCAAATATAGCACACGATAAGGACTGTTTGACAACGGCACTTTGACCACATGTTGTCAGTCAAAATCAACAATATCATATCGCTGTTGTTGATGGACCAGCCACTTTCATCCAAAGTTAGGACTTCCGAAGCCTGAACGGGATAAAGACGTAGAAAAGATGGACGTTTGTATCTGAACTCACTAAATAGTTGCTAGGCACTTAAAATTTTTGAAAATGATTTACCTATATTTCCCAAAGGTTGAAGCGTGGACTAAAGTTAGTTGTCTTATCTTGTGCAACAGTCCCAAAAGTTTGTTATCAGATCAGATGTTATCAGAATTGCAGTCTATATGCTGTGTATTAGGGGTTTACAGATGGAGTATCATCACTTGTCCACCAGATAAGATTCTTGGTCTTTGCAACAAGAGGGCAATTTTAGAGATTCGACTTTCTGTGTGCAACGGTGGAATAGTGGTTAAAATTGTCACCACAGTGAGAAGATCTACGTCTCCAGCTTGCCTCTGTGAGGAAATCACAAGTTCTTCATGTTTGTTGGCGTTTTATCAGGTTCTCTGGCTTCCTCCAATAATCCCAAAATATGCATATTAGATCATTGTGGCTCCTAAGTGTTTCTGTTAGTCATCTGTGTTAATTCTTTAATGGACTGGGAACTTGTCTATAGTGTACCCTGACTTTTGTCCACTGTTCGGTGGGACAGAAGACACATCGATGGATCTAAACATTAGATCCAGTAGTTAAGACATCAATGATAATAATAATAATAATAATAATAATAATAATTATAATAATAATCCACAATGCATGAGATCAATGGTGTAGTAGGAAGTAATGACGGGCAGTAAAAAAAATGGATGGATTGATGGTTTAAAGTTACACAGGATTTACAGTTGTGAAGCCAAACAACTTCAGCTATAAAACAATACAGGGGCTATAATTTTTGAATGATAATATTTTGCTCACTCATTAACATAAAAGTCACAGTATTCATCAGCAGTAGTAGTCGTCACACGGTGGTGTAGCGGTTA
The DNA here is from genome assembly GCF_963422515.1 of Blennius ocellaris. Taxonomy (NCBI): domain Eukaryota; kingdom Metazoa; phylum Chordata; class Actinopteri; order Blenniiformes; family Blenniidae; genus Blennius; species Blennius ocellaris. The sequence continues at coordinate 21,784,738 of NC_137661.1, forward strand.
GCATTCATCTCCATTTAGCGATTAAGAGTCCTACGCAAGTTCTTTCCCAGTGGATCATTTTAGCGTGACATATTTTTTTAATTTTAACAATGACTATTCATCTTGGGTTCTTAATGCGTGACATCTCTACTGGTAAATTAATCTGTGACAGTTAAAATGTCTTTTAAAGAGTGCATTGTTTCTATTCACAGGAAGATGGTGCAGGTTGAGATGTGTTTGGGCTTCGTGCCATGAATTCTTTGTTGTTGGTGGTGGATTTTAACAAGGTCGTCTTTTTTCCTTCACAATCCAAAGATTTTTTGGTATTATTTGTTTTTTTTGTTCTGAGTAGTTTATCACTGAAGTTTGGATGGACCAGTGATCTCTCTGCAGTATCTCATGCCTTTTTGGCCTGTAATGGTTGGGCTATCCATTTAAAGAAAGTGTAAAAATGGATTATTAATCCACAAGATTGCAACTCTAGTAGCATTTCGAGCCAAGTTCTGCTGTTTTTATGCTTTACATTTAGCATTGTGACTTTTCAGGCAACGTTATTCTCGGGACAGCAGTGTCCGTCTGTCGGTCACCCTGTCCACCACTGCTGACAAAGCCGAACACATCCGCCCTGTTCAATCTCTCTTTGTCTCTCCATCCCCGCTGTCATCAGTTCCACCTGGTCCCGTGTGGTGAGCTTCATCTGGCCTCGCCGCTGCGTGCCGAGACAATAGGCAGGTCAGGATATTATAGCATGGAGGCAGGAGGTTGTGCTAGTTAATTGTTTTGGAATATGAACGGGAAGGAACTGGTGAGTTGGACTGTCGGACGGCTTCAATTTCATGCTTGAGGCAGCGGCAGTGCCAGCCATAATTTCCCAGGTGGCCTCCTCCCCACCCCCACCCCCCCCACGTTGTACCTGTGTCTGTCTCACTTTCACTTTCTGTCTGCTGGATAGTCAGTGACCCGATCATCAAAAGACACACTCTTGCCACATACACATTTAGGAGATGTACAAAAAGGCTCACGTAGAGTTTTGTAGACTGTGAGGAAGTGTTCTCAGGTCACTTATGTCCTTCAGAAGCTGAGAAGTCTAATTGGTCTTCTGTCGCGTGCTGCGTGTACTTTTAATGGAAAACCTGTGTTGCCCTAAGCTGAATTTCACTTATTGCCCAGGACACACACACACACACACACACACACCTTCTGTGATTCCCTTTGTTTTTATCCATTAACTTGTGTCAAATGAGTCGAGATCCCTGCATGTTTAAAACGTCATAAAAATTTTAAGAAAATGTTTTCATTCTTCATGCAAAGGTGAAGTCATTCACAGAAGTTTACGATAGTTTAGTTTCTTTTATTGAGTCAATACAGTCCATTTGAAGTTAACTCAAATATTACATTGTTTTGTTTAAGATGATAATAAAATGTAGCTTATGAGTTTCTAACATCTTGGATGTCTGTTTTTGTGTTTTAAAAAATATACTTGCCACAAAGTAAACATTATTCCTTAATGTTTAAACCATGCCACTAAACGTTTCCAGCACCAGTGGCTGGTTTTAGCAGAGTGGGTGGGGGCTTATCGTCAGCTGATTTACAAGAGGTTAAAGTTCTCAGGGGAAGGCAGCTGAAATCTATAGTCCTCTTTTCTTTGTTTATTCTGTTGATGTAGTACTGTATTGGCAGTGTTCTGTAGTAAATCAAACATCTTCTCCCACAGTCCAAAAACATGTATTTGGGATAAATTTGTGACTCTCAAGTGCCTGTGTGTGTTACTGAGTGTCTTTATCCGTCTCTCTGTGTTTCCCCTATGGGCTGGTGACATGTTGGGATGAAACATATGTAATTTTTCCTCACTTTTTTAATTTCTTTTTTTTTTTTAAGCTGCATAACTTTTAAAGCATTTAGGATTAAAATCGTTCTCTATCACATTAATGTTTTTGAGTCATTAGATCTGAAATGATAATGCACGTTTGCATTTTGAAGCACCTAACCACAAAAGGAAACACACAAGTAACATATGCAAAATGTAAATATACAGACTATTTAGGAATATTATATTATTATTCCAATATATAAAATATTTAGATTATTGATGTCATGAATGATGTGACAAACTTTAAGATCATGGTATCTCTCAAATTGATCTTGATGCATTTAAATCCCATAGAAAATCTCATAGTTTAGTTCAGTCATGAGTGAACTCATTTCAGCTCCTCCCTCTTATGTCTGTTTGAAATTACATTTATAACTGAATCTCACCTAATCCTAAAAGTCTGAGTTGCAGTCAATAACGGTCTGTTGTTTCTCAGATGTAAATTGTTTCTGCTTCTCAGCCTGTTTACAGCAAACTTGCCTTCTTGTTTACACTGTACGTGGCAATCAAAGTGGGAAAACCACCCACGCAGCAGCTGCCACCACCGTGTGATTTTATATGTCAATTTCTTTCTTCCGTTCAATTAGTGACCCTTGCTCTTGGCTGGTTACAATTGATTGGTGGTCAATATGTTTTTGCTCTCGCAGGGCGACGTGTGGAGCTGGAGCAGTCTGGTGGGAGAGGTTTACCCATTGTTTTTTGTCATGTTTGTAAACAAACACCATGTTTTCCTTTTGTTAATTTCTTATTTCATTTATTTGAGGCTTTTTGTCTTCCTCATTTGATCGACCTATAAACTGTCATCAACTGGGTTGCAAATTTAGCATTTAAAACAGACCCAGAAAACTGCATATATTGTAAAAATAGTACTATTTCTCATTAATGGCAGAGCAGGAATTGTTATAAAAAGTGTGCATTTGAGTGAGACAGCAGTTCATTAAAGGTCTGCAGTTTTTCATGACCATCAAAGTCCAAGCTGCTTTCTCTTCCTAAAGTTACCTCTGCTTTTCTGCAGCCAAATTTGTTCTGTTTAGTTTTTGACATCATTTTAAAGTGACGCACTGACACGTAAATATATGTGCCACATTATCAATTAGCTTTTTATTTACAAGTGTTTTCATCATTTCAAGTGTTCATTTGTTTGGCCAATTTAGTTGACTGAAGGGTTTAAATATAACACTTAGGGAGGGTTTTTTGCAAAATAATAAGGTCAATTGAATTCAGAACAGGTCAGTCACACAAGTGATCATAAAAAAAAAAAGCATTTCAGACAATGATGTGGACAGATAGACAGATGTGGCATATTTTGCAGAAGTGGTTGCAATATTTATGAAACACAGTACTTGTATTACTGCCATGTCGTAAAGTTACAGCTTTAGGCATTGTCGTACCAATCACACATCGAACATAGAAAAATCGGGCTCCGTGCTGAACCTGAGTACATTTTTCTCAAGTTTCAAGTCTCGGATGTTTTCCCCCATTTTGACAATCTTGTGAAATGAGTAGTGAGGCAGGAGCAACATTGTCAGAAAGTAGCAGGTAGATTTAAGATTAAGCTCAATCAGTTAGGACAAAATAAGTAGTGACAACTGAGGAAATTGACTCAAATTAGCAAGAAAAGAACTAGTGTCATTTATTCAAATCTCCTCCATCATTTAACCGCAATCCAGCCATCCTGTCACATTTACCAGGGACCTAACCCTTTCTAATTGTTGTTAATTATATCAGAGAGTGATATACTGAATTGTGCATCATAGGTCCTTAACACATGCAGATTAATTGTAGAGACAAAAACAATTTGTAAACTTCCTGTGTTGAAGTTGTACAAAGTGTTTGGAATATGTATCGTTGAAACTTTAATTTAATCCAGTTGATAAATGCAGTAATAAAGTACAACTAATGCAGTAGTTCTACATGTATACTAGTTGTTGTCTACATGGGGTTGCATTTTAAAAAAAATTCTGAGATTGAAATCAATTATGGGAGAAATTGTTTCAGCAAAATAAGCTGTTATATTTGAGCCCACTGAAAATGATGAAGTCTATCATTTAACTGAGCCCAGTTTATATTATAGCTGGGGTGGGCAATATACTCCCCAGGAGCCATATAACAGAACTAAAACTATGGTGGAGAGCAAATTCATACGTTCAACTTACAGAACTTACAAATTCATACGTTCAACCAGTAATAGAGCTCCTAATAAAGAACACCATGTGACATAGTTACCCTGCCTGTTTAAATTGGTCAAGTTTTTCAAGCACGCTGTTTCTTGTGACACGCATTCAAACTATAATTTTCAAGCACAGTGATTGTTGAACAAACAAAGCACATATTCTCACTATAGACTTGATGAAATTAGTATTTTGACATCAGCATCGTGTGATAAAGTCAACATTTAATCTAACAATTCTTAGCTATGCTCGACACCACAGTAAAGATGAGTAATGGTCCAAACATAAACCTTGTTCTTGAAAAAAGGAAGGGGCCACCTTTAAAATGTATCAATTGTACTACACGTATTTCATTTCTAACGTCATCATTTAATGGCCACTCGGGGCACAACCAAACCACTTCCAGAGTACAATGCCCACTCCTGCACCATCAGAGCTTTGTGATGCAACCCTTCACTGTCGACAATATCCTATAACTTTTTTTTTTTTTTATTTAACTCAGAACAGTTTAAAAGTCAGCTTCACTCTATATTAAATTTGTGCATATTAGTATTTATATTCTTGCCTACATGTCCTCCTACCACATTTAAACAAAGTGCCACAAACAGAATTAGAACAGGGTTAAACTATCAAGATGATCCCTAAAAGCTGCATTTTAAAACAGAAGCCTGATACGCATTATTTTCCCTCATCTTGTTTTTTCATGCCCTTTCTTTCCTGGAGTGTTTCTTTGGTTGAGAAGTGACAATAGCCATTGGCAGCATTTTTAATGCCCAATGTGTCGTCGACTAAACCATTTAGAGGGCTCTGTTGGATGGAAGTGGCAATTTCCTATGAGAACGCCGATGTCGTGCTGTATTTCTTCCCCCCATGGCACAGCCAGGCACACAGTCTAGACTTGTGCTAATGGTTACACATTTAACAAGCCTGTTTGCTCTCCTTTACACAGCCTAACCAACGGGAAAGATACACAGAGGAAGAAAACAGGAGGGAGTTGGCATCGTCTCCACTTTAACTTACGGCAGAATCTACAACAGACCACACGTTACCCTCTCATATCTCAAAATATAAATTATAACAGCTGAGAAACACATGAGGAATCTCGGTTTCTCATTGGTGACACAGCCTATATCAGGCCTAGGTAATCATCCTGATTACAAGATGGTTGGGTTGTGATATACTGGAATTATGGCTCCTGATTTAATTATTTATTTGATTCTAAACTGTAACAGGGATATGGAGAAAAAGGCCACATGTGGCCCTCAGCCACTATTAGCCCATATGTGCCCTACATGTAATACAGCCAATACCATGGTTTCTGCTTCTGCTTTGTGTTTTTTTTTGGGGGGGAGTGATTAAAATGCCAACATTTCCTAACCTTTTTCAAATGGATATTGTCGTGGTTCCTAGGAGGTCTGATGTCCCGGGCCAGGTGTGGCACTAGGCCCTCCCATGAGCATTTATCTCTAATTCTCCAACACTAAAAGTAGATGAGAAGCTGGAGTTTTATTCCCACAACAGGCAAAACACAGTCTCCGGCCGGTCAAGACGGACTTCACAGTCAAACTCGCCTTTTATACATTTTCTTGGTCCAACCCAACATCACGTACATCCGCCCATTTTATTTTTGGAACATCCTTCGTTTACCCGAAAATAATCGTATTCATAAAAGTCCCGCTTGGAGACTCCCTCCCTGCACTCATCCCTTATTCTGAGTGTTCTAATGGTTTCTCTCCTGAGGATACACCAGGGGAATTCCTTTATCTGTTTGTTTCTATTTCTGTCGTCCCCTGTTCCTAATTTGGTCCCTCTCCAGGCCTGTTGTGACACGATTAGAATCGTTCAGAAGAGCATTTCAATTTTTAAAAAACATATGCAAGTTTATTATACTTTTACATGCACACAGGATACAAATTCAATATACTGCTTATAAGTCTGGATGCAGGTTTAATATACTGTTTATAAATCATACATCCTATTATTCCCAGCGTACTTCTACATAAGCACATTTCAGGCTCTTCTCTCCTCTCACCTCATGGTTATCTCTAGACTCCCAAGATGCCTCATGCCTTTTCCCCTGCTGCACCATTGTAGCCAAAGCAACCTCCCTTTGGTTATATTTCATAAGTGAGTATGTCGGCATTTTGGGAGGGAATTACACCAAAAACTGTGGGTAAGCAACTGTGATGCTGCACACATGATTTACAATGGAGGATATTTGCTGAGCAATAAACTGCAAAGAGCGTTGACCCAGCCGTCCAACAAATATTTAAAAGAAAATCCCCAAACAATATTAACAAAGTTGGAGAATGTATGGCAAAACAAAGACTGTGGCTGAGATCATAAAGACAGTACAAACACTGCCTCATGATGCTCACATTTTACTTTCTTTTTCTGTCAGCTGGCTACTCTGCGCTCACAACACTATGCAGTATTATGTTCAATTACCCTATCAAGTGCTATAGGGACAAGAAACATCTATTGTTGCTAAAGCCTTGTCAGTAAAATGAATCATGGAATGTTAAATTCCTAATGAGGTTTATCACTCCAGTCAATGCTGCAACAAAACATTGGCTGATGTACTTGATGCTACTGTATAGGTAAGCAACACTTTCATGTCCTGGAGCCCCTTAAGTGTTATAACCAACCCGACACCTGAGAAATAAATCAAAATGACCTTTTCGTGGGTGTTTACAGTTGCTCTGTCTTTAATTCCTCAATCGAAAGGGACCGTTTTCACTGTCTATGTAGGTTTCTGCATGCCCATGATGGAGAAATTATTGTTCACCATCTTGGGTCGTGTGTATAAAAAGGTGACCAGGAAGCAGATTTTAAAGCACCATAGACAAAATGCACTACAAATCTTTTTCGAAGTGAGTCATGTACATTGGTGGAGTGTCTCTTCACATTGGGGGAATGTTTGTTTTGGGGTTTTTTTGTGATTCCATAGGTTTTCTCTTGCTATAATCCAGACACATACAGTACATCTCAGGTTTATTTGCCCAGAATTTGCTGCGATAGACTCCAGCCCCTCATAACCCAACAAAAGAGCTGGAAGAATAACATCTCTCAATCTGGCGGTTCTCTGCTGTTAGATTTTTCCTCTTTGTTATTTAAAAAAAAAAAAATCACAGTCATGCCATCACTCTCCATTCACCGCTGTCACGGTTTTCCTCTCTCTTTCCCGTTGACTCTGATCTTTCTCGCTCCTACATACTTCCCCTCCTCCTTCCTTGACATCGAGGCTGGATTGATAGAAGACCAGTGTTCCAATGAAAGCCACTAATCAAGACTAACCTTCATTTACATTGTAATCTGATATTAACCGCAAGTGCCCTTTCCCTAAAATTAGATTTCACATGTGAAGGACAGCAGCAGGAGGAGTTGACCATACAGAACATTGCAGGGTGGATTTCGTGAGCTGGTGTTGCCCTTATATTACCACCAAACTCGCTCTTATTTCCATTCACCATTGGGTCATTTACCAGAGAGTTTTGAAGCGAAAGCTACCTGTATTCTCAGTTGAGGTGTCTGTGAGTCACAAGCCTGTCCTCAGGCTTCAGGTTTATTAAAACAATAAATATGTGCAGGGCTTGAAGGCACATGGTTGACAACGCCTTAATGATGGTAACTTCATGTGTCACTGTGTCACGCATTGCAAATGAAAAGCTGCCCAACAACAAAAAAAAAAAGAAATTACTTTAAACGTCTCAACTAATCAGGGACATGGTGACAGTTAACTAGGACACGTTTGGCTGAAAATTACAAGTCATGCATAAATAAACTTGATCTTTAAATCAAGCTATGTCGTCTCTACCAAATCCCGTTTTCCATTGCCATGAAATATCATGCTCCAGTTGTCACTGAGCAACGTGGGGAATATGCAAAGTACACATGGTATTGCGTTCACACATATGCGTCGCTGCTGACAAGCAACCAAACACACCCTCAGTCATGCATACAAAAATGCATGTTGCCATGCTAATGCTTACTGTACATAAGCATGGAAATGCAAACCCATTTTAATCCATGCATACATTAACTGTCTCTACTGTACATTACCACACACACAAACACATATGGTAATATACAAAGTTATTCTGTCTCTGGTATACGTCTGTGAAATACACATGACCATGCACTGAGTGCATGATGCATAAAGCCTCATATTTCTTCCATGAGTGATGCTTTTTCCTTCAAAGCTGATTTACTGCCATAAAGAAAATATTCAGATTGAAAGAAAGAATATTACTATTTTAAAAGTGTGCACAACCATAATAATATATCCTCCGTTAGTATTCACACTGACAATCTGTGCAGCCTGACTGATCGAGTGGCATAAGGATATGAGATGAAGACAAGAGTGCATCATGTGAATTGATTATACTTTCATTTGTCTTCACATTTAATAGTATCTAGTTTTTAAATGCAAATAATGAAACAAAAAAAAAAGATTCCCTGAGGTGAAGCTACCATCTTCAAATGTTTTTACAAATCAAAGAAACTCATGATAAAAATGCTTGAAATTCTCTCTTTCGTTTTCACACTTGTTGCTTAAGAGAATTTATAATATCACTAATTCCTATCACTTTCACACATAGGCATGCGCAAGGCACACACACACACGCACGCATATATTCTAACACGCCTTGATCATCAGTGGTTGGAACAAAGTTAATAAGCGTCACATTGATGATATGACCCACAACTGATCAAACCATTAGATGTGAAAAGCCATAACAAGCCGAGTAACAGACTGATCTATTTTTCCTTGGTCTAAGGTTTGCCAGTCTTTTTTTTCTCCATCTACTTTTCTCTATTCTTCATAGTTTTAAGAAAAGCTTTTTTTTTTCTTGTCTCCAACTTGCAGTGCAGCTCCTGCAAGAGATTACCTCACACCTGCTACAAGCATCTCTAATTTGAATGAAATTGCAGAGTCTAAAATTAGATTAGTATATTCACCGTGGATTGCTTCTCTAAATCTCTGCTAAAATAAGATGTAACCCAGCCAACATCCCTGAACGTAATACAACATAACCCGTGGACATATGTCGTATGCAATTTTATGTTTGGTGTTGTCTATTGACATGAATGTTGAGTTTATATAAAACTGTTAGAAATTGGATTGCAAGGTTTGAGCTTTTTTTTATTATCATTTTGGCCTTCATTTCACACAAGAGACCCTATCATCCATCCATCCTTCTCTTTGAACATGCATGGATCAGATAACGCGTCAGCCTTTCTCGCTTAGGGCAAATGACACAATGTCAATGCATTGCAGGATTGTACACACAAATATGTGCAATTTAAATTACATTCTTAAAACACAAAGCATGTTTTGTGATCGTGTGAAAGAACTGGAGGGCCCATAGAAAACATACACAGCCACAGGGAGAACATGCAAATCTCACACAGAGAGATTGCAAATGGAAGCTGGTTTAAATAATACTAATCACTATAATAACACGCTGTCAACAGGAATCTCTAACCTATTTCATCTCTTTCTTGTTCTTGTATGACCCTCCGGTTGCCTTTCACCCAACTTGTCCTCATATTGACACAATTCATTCTGTGGCCAACATCTGACCCCACTTCTCCACCCCACTTCCCTTCGTATTTCTAATTCATCTGTCTTCGCCGATAGACCTCGCTTTATTCATAGCTTATGATCGCGGGTGAATCAAGGTGACAAAGGCTTCATATGAAGACAGATTTGCCAGTGTTAATGGTGTGGTATATATTTAATTATCTGAAAATTAAATGGAGGATATTTTATTTAAACAGTGTAAGCCACCACAAAAGTCCAGTACATATTGTGCATTGATTCAAGAGTTGCCTTGGCCCTGGTTTTACAGCACGGAGTAGCCAAGTAGTAAAAGTTTACTGTTCTCCTGCAGGCACTTGCCAATTTACGGTGCAACCTCATGGCTGGAACTTGAGTTTAATTATCCTATTTCACAGATGATCAGCTGTTATGGACCCACTGTTAGTCAGCTTTAATTGATGATGTGTCAAATACATGCAAGAAAAAATTTTATTTTTGCTCCCTTGTATTGCAGTTTTCAAAATAATATGACTTGTGACTATTTATTTTGCTTATCTCGGTTGTACCCTATAAGGTTTGTGGAAGATCTGACTGTTAGTTTGCAGTGGAAAAAATTGGACATTGTACTCAATAAAAAAAGAAACGTTAATGTATCTTGAAATGTGAGCATAGATGTCAATGTCTGTTGTCTTTGTGTTAATTGATATGCACAGTGTAGCTCAGTATTTGGAATGTATTGTGTAATATATTCGTAATGTCCCATCAATGTAATGAGACGTGTTTCTCAGGTGTTTGCATAAAAATATGTTAAAGCAGGGTGCCTCATCAATCAGTGTCGTGCTGTCAGGAGTGCAGCAGAATTCAGTGTACCTTTAAGCATTTTAAATTCATGCAACTATAATCCTTATGCTGGTAGTTGGTAAATCATCCGTTGGCCTCCATTCCTCCCCATTAATCATTTGCCATATTATCACATACCCTCCCATGTGCTTTTGTTTTGACTTTGTGTCTCACAGTGACAGAAAGTGACTTCAGGATGACTTATCCCCCGGTCTCTCACACACACACACACACACACACACACACACACACACACACACACACACACACACACACACACACACACACACACACACACACACACACACACACACACACACACACACACACACACGCACATCTCATAATAAATAAATGATCTTAGCATTAGCCTGTAGGGCCTCAAGGCTTCTGAATCAATCATTGGGGAGGCTAGCTTTGATGCTAAGCAGGCAGCTGGATAGTGGACGTGGTGCTGCGCTACAATGCTCCAATCCCTCCCTCCTTGTGAAGGGAAATTAAGAAGGTAGTTAATCAAATGTTCATTAGCATACAGCGCCTTGCTCAGTCCACCCCTATACCCTGCTCATAATAGACACTTAGGCAGGCCATGTGAGAGGAATGACAAGTCTGTACCACTTCTGGTGGGGGACTTGTTTGAACCGAAAGACGCATCACACCAACCCTCCAAATGAGTTTTCTGACCCCAGGACTGGCAAAGCATATTTAAAAACCTACTCGCAGTTTTCAAAATAGCAAGAACAAGACTGTTTATTTAGTTTTTAATATTCCAAGGACATTTTTCTTTCTTGTCTATACAGGATCATTGTTCATCAATCTCTTAATCTTGTTCAAATATATTTTTTTCAAAATTACTATTAAAGTACAGTAATCCTTTTCAATCCATTGATCTCCCTGTCAAACAGTGTCAAATGTCAGATGACTCACCCTGCAACAGCGTGTATTTCCTAACTCTGCATGCAACAGAAATGCATATGGAGACTTATGTTGTGTCTTGTGTGTAACATGCATTTCGTTTTTACAATTGGGGATCACACCTCCTGTACTTCAAATATTTTTATTGGAAATAAACGGCTATATAAAATCAAATATTACTCAGACATCATTTCACACTCCCGTACTGATATGTGGCGTCTGTAAAGACAGCAGCAGTCTAATAAGTTTGTGTGAATTGGGTTCATAGTTAAAAGACTTTTTTAGGAAAAAAACTCAAGGATTAACCTAATATTTATGCAATGCCCTCATGCACTGTATCAACTAAGTCAGAAGTGTTAGCTGCATTAACCTGAATGGTTTCCTCCGCTGGTAATTTCATCTTTTGCACCATAAAGCATTCAGGTGATGGAGCATTCCCTGTTTTTAATGGCATAATGGCTATCTCCCTGCCACTTTCCAATGGCAGGGTCTTACAGAGAAAATGTTCTCACAAGATAATTGCAGCTAACGAAACCTTTGCCGTAGAGTAAATGTATGCGCAGGCTACAGCGTGGCTAAAAGGGGCTGAATCTGCAGATGTTCACATTCCTCTATATATCACAGAAATAGAAATTGAAGCATCCGGTCTGACCGGGTCACATGTTCAATTGCACATGTTCATTTGTTTTATGTTAAATGCATCCTGGATACATTAATTGACCCCACAGGCCTGGTTTGACCTCGTTCCACGCTTGATTCAATAATGCATACACCCACCTGGAGACGGCTGTACTGAACCACCAACCTTTCCCACCGTTCACCACGAAGCAGCTTCGCTGGAGTGTGGCTGTTATCAGCTCCTCAGCTGCTGTTTGCTGTAAGCCTTGGCAATAAGAAGGCTCGCTGGCTGGTAGGAGCCCAGCGTTTGTCTCCGTGCCCCAGGAGATTCATTGCTTTTGAAATATTCATTCAGTACATCTTCCTATGAATGAAGTCAGTTAAATGGTTGTGAGTGGCATCCGAGGAGAGGCTTTACAGGTCGATTCGTTTATGTGCGGTCCATTTGTGTTTACAATAAAAAGAACTCTGCGCATAAACTATAATCGATTTATGATTTGTCGGAGATGTGTCTGCTGGTTCCTTCTCCACATACTTGTAAGCAAGTTTTCAGTTGTACGTCAGATGTTGCTTTGGATTAAATATATGATCATAACAGACTTCTGTCCAGGTTGAATTGTTGTACTATGCCTTTTTAACAGCTACAATCAAAAATCAGAACATGTGTACAACATTATCTCAGTTGTATTTGATTTTAATATTTGCCTCGAGTGTGATTCATTCTCCATTCAGACAGTAATGTAAAGCCATGCCATTCAGGCAAATATCAAGGTAACTCTGACTCCTACAAGCCTCAATGACTCGGTTGCTTTCACACCAAAGCTTTGTCTGTTTCTTCTTTTGACACTTTTTTATATTAAACTTTGTAGTTGATCAATCCAACAGATGAATGAAATGGGTGCTGTTATAGCAGTGGGTCATATCCTGTTTTTGCAAACCAAAGCCTAATTTTGGAGCATGAATCATATTAAAGGCAAATGTTCAAATTGAATATGACAAAGATAATGTAGTATAATGCTGTATGTTAATATTAAAGTTTGCAGTTGATCAATCCATCAGATGAATGCAATGTATGCTATTATAGCAGTGGTTTCTCATCTTTTTCAATCCCTCATGTTTCCTGTGAGATTGTTTGGTGACCTCTTATCTGATCTCAATTTGCTAAAACATCCAAACACTGGTGGACTTGCCCGCTGAAATAAACTTACAAAAGCAGAAGCCAGCAAAATAAAGGTTTCATCTACTAAATAATAGAAAATGTAAGTTCCACTTGAAGATATGACTATCTCCTATGATACACCCATAAGCAACATGCTGTTCTTCTATGCCGTGATCTGATTTAGTTGTAGAACTAAAGTTTCAAGCATCTGATGTGCGTTTGATATGAAAACACATTCAAGTAGACTATAATGACTAAAGGTAAGCAGAGCAGTCATGAGCAGTGGGAAGCACTCGAATTAAAAAGGCAGCACTCCATCAATGTCAGAAAATATTATGGGTCTAGCATATTGCAGGGTGTAGATGTCCAGGTCCAGATCATCTGTTGGCCAATGGCCAGTAAATTCTGACTCCAGTGTCATAATATTTTCAGTCCGTAAGAGCTGGTAGGTCATAGGTAAGGAACTGAGATCCAGAATGAACCTTAAACACACAACAGAAGAAAACCCAGAGCAAGAGAGCAATGTAAAAACAATACATCATGGTTTTACAAATTTCAAGTTCAACTTGCAAAGTTGTATTCTGGAAAATGAGGTGATTCTTACCCTATTGTATTCATATGTCATTTGTCAGCAGGTTGTGCAGCTGAAAATGATTGCTGATATTCCATACAGTTTTTGGTATGAACATAAATTCATCAAACAACACTTGGTCAAGTATCAAGTAAAAACTTGCAAAAGAAAAATAGAAGTTACTCTGATGTTGTTGTTTGTTAACAACAAAACTCTGCATAACCTGGACTGGCAAAGTCAAACAACAAGCAGTATTTCTGTTCTTTTGCTTGTGATAGGATGACAATCTGTGATTTTACCACCGTTATGTAGCTTGCGCCGCTTCACATGGGTTTGGGAAACTCGGCATGCAAGTTTCATTGTCTTAAGTTATCTTTTCTTTTTTTCCCTTTTTTTCACGTTGCAGACATGGTGACTGCTGTTGATCATGCTAATTACTCCATGTTCTACCACTTCTGTTATTCCACACAAAGTGCACTGCAGGCAGGGAAAAACAGATTCCTTCGGTCTTTTCTTTTTTTCCCCCTGAGAATGATTGAGGCAGCAAACAGAAAGTCGTTTATGGGCTGCATTGGCGCGGGTTGAACTGCTATTGTGCTTTATCAAATGCTAATAGAGAGCAGCTGAGCAGACTTTTTAATAGTAACAAATGATTGCTTAAGAATACAATAGAGAGAATTTCGAATTGTGCTTTTTATATAGCGAGCATTATTACCCTTGGGAGGGAAATTTTCTAATATATTTCGTCATAATCAGTGTCAGTGGAGTTCTTGGTTGATCTCACTCATCTTTATTCAGCCTATTTGATTGGCAGTTGAACCATGAGTCCCCTTTTCAGATTCCCAGGGCCTGAAATGGTCAGTCAGTCAAATTACATCCTTTTAACCCAGCTGTCAGTCAGACACATTGGACTGGACCCCTGAGGGGGTTGTTTTCTGTGTGAGGGTTCTTATGAGACCGAGAAAAAATCTCCAGCTGGAGCCCTCGGACTGCGCTGGCCAACACAAAGACGCGTGCAGAGAATTGGTAGATAATGTGAGGGATGAGACCGCTGTTATCTATATGAAACGATATCTCCAAGACACACATTTAGATGCATTGAACGGTACTCCAGATGTGGGACAATTAACACGCCTACACTCGGCCCCCATTGGTTTTCATATTCACACCATCACATTGACCAGAAGGGCTGTATTTGTGCATCAAACACACACACACACACACACACACACACACACACACACACACACACACACACGTATTGTACAACACAGTACATTCTATCCTGTTGGCAGTAATAACCAGACTGTGCAGATATGATGCGAGCCCATTTCTTCTCCTGAAGGGGATTTGCTGAAGGCTTTTATTCTTTAAAGGCCTGGGAAAACCTCATTTTGAGGAGACACACTGTAAAGATGCTCACACTCGCGCCTAATATTCGTCAGGAGGAAGGTAGTGGCAGGGGACCGTGATGTGGTCATCCAACAGATCAGCACCAGTAAAAGACGGGAGGAATCCAAACTCTGAAACCCAAATCCAGCTCCATAGGAAGCTGAACTAAAAGTACCCCGTTTTGTTGAGTTGTGCAAACTTGCAATGATGTTTATACACATAAACCACTGTTGGAGGAAAAAGCTGGCAGTCACTTGCAGCAGTGACAGTGGTTGATTGGCAGCAATGCGTACAGTGCTGTTAAAAATGAGAATCAATTCGAGATTAATGAATGAATGAAAGACAGACTGAGATTGGAATGGGTGAATCCCACAGAAACTATTGATTTGGCGCAGCAGTACACACACACACACACACACACACACACACAAACTCATACTCCCACATTTTCACACGACACACAAACTATATATTGCCAGGAAGCAAGACCCACTGGTGGTCGGATATGTATAATTGATGGAGTTGAGTTTGACACAGGGTTGTAATGTAATCTGGGGCTTGAGTCTCACTGGTGTGAGTGTGTGTACAGTGTGGTGTGTGTCAGTGTGTGTGCGTGAGGGGCAGGAGGGAAATGAGGCAGGGTGAGAGTGTGTAGTGCTTGCAGGAAGAAGGGACAGGTCCTTTGTGTGTGGGGACTCAGTGTAAATTTGATGTATTAGATCCCTGTATTTTTTCCTCCCTGTACCAACCCCCTGGGTTACATATGAAGGAACAATGGCCTTCGTTGCTGAAATGGACTTTCACCAAGTGGGACCACATTTTCTCGCGCAACCATAGTTGACAGTCTGTAACATGTACTTTCCCACTTCATTCGTTTTCACTGGTTTTCAATTGTATTTTTTTTTTTGTTCCCCTAAATCAATATAGTACATGTACAGTAGCTAGAAATTACTACCAGAGGCAGAAATCACAAGGTAAACTGTGAGTTATAGTTCTCACATCCTACCCACCATGACTACTGTCAATGTGTCATTTGCTATCACACCATTAAGGGGTGAAAACTGAAAGCACCAAGCATGTCAATTGTATTTTTAAAAGAATGTAGTCTCCAGTTGTAGTTTTGCCATTAGATCAGGAGAAGTGCAGCTTATTCCTAAGATTCATGAAAACCAAGAAACACATCAATTCCTGTTATTGCTGTCTAGTTGTTTAAAACAAAAAAATTAATCAATCAAACAATCATCCCCATTTGCTGAATTTCATACCACTTTTACAAAAGATAGATTTGTAAAATTGTATTTTTTGAAGTGAAAATGTAGATTTTATACTAATATATCAGCTTTTTTCAATAGTAGCTGTAATATTTCTGTTCAATATCACTAATGTTACCACATATATATAGAAAGCTTGATTTTTTTTTATCCATCAATAAATCAATATGTACTATTAAGACATGTTTCATATGTACAATTTGAAATAGTTTGGTGAGCAACAATGTTAAAGACAATCACATTATATGAGCACAAGTTAAGAGAATCGTAAATATTCTGACCTTCATAATAACTTGCATATGTTGAAGATATATGGACATATGTTACTGGTTATTAAACAGAAAGACAAACTATTTGCACTTCAGCCCTGGTTTGTTTGTGTGTGTGTGTGTGTGTGTGTGTGTGTGTGTGTGTGTGTGTGTGTGTGTGTGTGTGTGTGTGTGTGTGTGTGTGTGTGTGTGTGTGTGTGTGTGTGTGTGTGTGTGTGTGTGTGTGTGTGTGTGTGTGTGTGTGTGTGCCTGTTTCTGGCTTTGTTTCTAGCATGCTTCTTTGTTCCTCCGTGTGTGTCTCGTTTAATTGCAGGCCTTTGAGGGGGAATCGATTTGAGCAACAAGATAACTAAGTTATCAAACTGTTTCATTGACTGGCTGTCCCTTCTCTCTCTATCTTTTCCTTCCTCCTTATTTCTCATCCCATTTCTCCGCTCCCTGTCCTTTTCTTCCATCCATTTCCCTTCCCCACTTCCCTCTTCCCTCCCTCGGTGCTCCCTCTGCCTTGGCTTTCTTTCTTTCTTTCACAACAGGCCGACAGACGTGTCCACCAGAAAAGTTTGATTGCGGAGGATCTGCCAGCAAATGTGTTTCTTTGTCGTGGCGATGTGACGGGGAGAGAGACTGTGAGAACGGAGCAGACGAGGAGCAGTGCGCCGCAGGTAAGCTCAGGGTGGAAATGTTCCAAAACCTAATGGGGTAGAGCACAATGTCTGCTTGTTCTTTTCGAAAATAACTTCAAACTCCGAATCCTGCAAGTTGGGTTTGTGGGCTTATGTCAGCTCCAGTAGCTGCACGTTGGACCTCCACAATGGACAAGTGGGACTCTGTCATCAGGTTATCCATATTTTTCAGCTGGCCTGCCGAAACAGTTCTCTTGTGGAACGCTCCAGAACTCCAGGTGGCTGTTTGTTTTTGTGTTTATGATTCTGGAGTAGATTTTTGGGGTCTTTGTTTTGTAAAGACCCAAAAATCTAACATTTGCTGAGCTTCAGCTGACAGACAGTGACCCTGATATATTTCTGGATAATATACTGACCAACTTAGGAACTAATTTTCCCCTCACTGTTGCCAGACTGTCCAAACATAAAGGTAGCAAAGCAGCCCCAAACCATGATGGTCCTTCCACTGTACTTCACAGTTTGTATAATGGTTTTACCTTGGTATTCGATGCCAAATTGACACCATTCTTAGTGCTATGTGTTCTTCTCAAACAATTTTTGGCAAGTTTCGGACATGCAGGCCTGCAAGTGTTTTATAGGGGAGGGATTTTTTTGGGAGAAGCTGTGGCTTTCTCTGTGATGTCTCGCCTTGCACACGATGTCTGTTAAATGTTTTGCATATGTGCATATGGTACACTGAGGAACAAAGTGGGTTTTGTTTTTTTTGGGGGGGGGGCATAAGGAGTATCCTGCAGTCAGCAGGAGCAACAACAGTAAATCAAATTTTAGACGGTCTATGGTGAAAATTGGACGTTTCCTATGGTTCTTCTCGCTGTATGCATTCTTTATGCAATATCCATGCTGTCTCATCAGCATCTTGATATGCCACACCTGTGAGGTGGGATGGATTATCTTGGCAAAGGAGATTTAGACAAGTCTGTCAATAGTATTTGAGAGAAATAGGCCTTTTGCATACATAGAAAAAGTCTTAGTTCTTTGGTTCAGCTCATGAAAAATGGAGGCAAAAACAAAAGGGTTGTGTTTATACTTTTGTTCAGTATGTGTGAGCAGTACCTTTGAAGATAGCTTTAAACAGGATCATGTACCATTAGGGTTTGGGGTTCAGTGTCTTGCCCAAGGACACTTCGGCATGTGGGCAGGCAGAGATGGGAATCGAGCCTGCAACCTTCCGATTGGGAGACGATCGCTCTACTAACAGAGCCTTGCCGCCCCTTTAGCCGAAATCAGGTGTGTGAGGGAGATAAAAGTTCTCTATTCTCTTTATTAAACATCACTTTGCAGTTTTACAGAGGCTTTCGGGAGCAAATGGAAGGTTTGGAAATGCTGTGAAAGTCTGAAAATAGGAGGTTTTGTCCAGCTATGCCAATCTAAATTGTCATTTATCAAGAGCTACCTTTGTGCATAAAGTTGGTATTCTGCTCAATGCACTTTTATAAACATGAAAGACCCTTTTTTTAAAAAGCAAAATGCCCAAGTTCTTTTGCCAGCTTCTCTAGCTTTAAAAAAAAAAAAAAAAAAAAAAAATTACATTGTTTCCCTTTACGAAGAAGAGAAGTCGAGTCTTAGTATTGACATCCCCAAATAAATTTTATCTGTGTGTTGGCTCCCACAGACAAAAAATTGATAGATTTTCTTCCTATAATCATATTTTGGATCTGTGTTGTTCCTCTCGTGGCAATGAAGAAACAAGCAGGTCACTGCGTGGGCTTAATTTATCAAAGGAAAAGTAGATGTCAGACTGGTTTATGTTTCAAGCTGGGTCCTCTGCACCTATCTGTCTGGGGAATAAATCTAACTCTGAGCCTGCATCTTAATATTTTAAGCTTTTATAATGAATGCTCACATTTAAATGCTTAATTTTGTCTTTGTCTATATTGGCTATTTTTCGTGTCTTCACTCATTTCATCTTGTTATCGTCTCTTCTGTTGATTCATCATCAACACCTCACATTTTTGGTACATTTAGTACAGATTCATGTGGACTTCACAGTTTCCCAGCCTGCCTTCTCACAGCTGGTATCAAAGCTTACAAAAGCGATATTGATTTTCATTATCAAAAACATCTGGCCTACAGCGTTATTGATTATAAACCTGAAACAAACACATGCACACGCTGCATTTTTCAAGGAATATAGATTGGATTTCAAATTTGCCCTTTTGTATAATCCGTGTTTTGTATTGTGGGTTTCTCCAGGAGTGTCTGTGTGCGAGTGTCTTTGTCAGAGTGACTTTCAGACAGTCTGTCAGGCTGATTTTCTGTTAATAGAGTGACGGTGAACACTCTGTGGCCAGATGCCGGCATGTGTACTGGAGGTCAGTGTTGGGGTGAGGAGTGAACATAGTGAGGAAGAGTCCTCGTAAAGATAGAAATATAAGGTTGTGTGTGTTGCGAATGTTGTAGTGTTTCCATAATGCTGCCAACATCCCTGAGGCGCTTTGACATTCAGAATCCTCATGCTGAAAGTGAAGCACAGGTGTGTGTGTGTGCATCCATGCATAATTAATAATGCACGCACAAACGTATATTGTGAGATTACCACCACCGTTAAATCCCCTCATTGTTTTTTAATGAACTTCATCGATTGTAGAGGCAACGATAAGACATTTTAATGTATTTTTAGTTGTTAAATCACCTCACTTTGAAAACACTTGGGATGGTGCAATGATCTAACAACAAAAACCTAAACAGTAAACCTCTCCGCGGATCTTCTCACACTATTAAGGCTGTCCACCAAACATAAAACTCGCTCACCACAGCCATCACAAGAGCACACTCAGAGCAAACATGCGCCTCCTTCAGCACTGCTGAGGGTCGGCACTTGGCAATTATCCTTTATTTCCAGTGAGGGATCATGTGGTTTGGAAGCATCATGGACTGGAGTGATACATCTTTCTTTCCTACTTAACTTCCTGTCTTACATATAGTTAAACTCCCCTGTTTTTTTGCTCATATTGAACATATTCCCACAAAATAGTGACAAAAGCTTGGTTCAATTCCAGGCCAGAGTCTATCTGCCTTCAGTTTGCATGTTCTCCTTTTACAGATGCTTGTCAATGTTTGTTTGTTTTTGTTTTTCACAAACCCTCAATCCAAGCACTCGTTTGTTGAATTAATTGATCTGAATTTGAATGTTTGCGGTCCTCAATCTCTCTGTATCCGCCCATGGTAAGCCCTGACTGTGGTTTAATGTGAGATGGGATAAGCTCTGTCTCCATGTGAGCCTAAATCTTAAATATGTTCAACTTTCATCCTCACATTTGTTTCTCTCCCGTTGGTAGTTTATTCCTTGCGTGAGGCAAATATTTCAATTCTTAAAGGACACCGGTTGTATCCATTACCACTTGGCTTCACAGTGAGAAGATCCTTGTTTGAATCCAGGCGAGCACCTCTCTGACTTCGATTAAGTCCATAGTCAAGATAAATGGACAATAACACATATAAATGAAGACAGGATTTATAACTGGAAAAAATGACATGAGTCAGGTGCGAGAACACATGGAAAGTTGGAAAACCTTTAATGTGTCTGTCCGTTACCCTGTTGCCATTCAGTAAATCTAAACTTTGGGACAGTATAATATACGTATATGATAACCAGCTCAGAAATTATTACATTTCACAACGAGAGTCTTCACAATATTTAGCTGCTTGATTGATTCAAACACATGTAATCTACATTTTTCTGAAGCCTTGCTACATAAAAACTTTTTTTCCCTACATGTTGTGCTTTTTATTCTCTTTTTTTTCTTAATTATCCTTCAAACAGTTCCTTTATCCCCCATCTTCAGTGTGAAAACCTCAGGCTTCCAACACAGACAAATTGATCATGTTTGGGAGCAACCTAATGAAGCCAACAGCCACAGCTGATATAGTCCTACAACCTTGAGCGGCATTGCATTGTTCTCCTACCGTGAACTCGGCCGTCCTTTTTTTTAATTCTCTTTTCACGTCCGTGTATTGGCTCAAAGGGCAATTACAGACCATATATTCTTTCTTTTGTCTTTTATCTGTCTGACCAGCGTGAGCTTCCGTCCCTCATCGCAGTGAAAGATAAAGGGGTTGATATAAGCTGTGAAATATTTCATAGTTTCATAGGGGGGTCTCGATGATCATTGATTTCCTGCCTGCTGCAGTTTGAGTGTGGATGGCATGTGATGGGAGTCCCTCTGTGAAGATAACCTGCAGAGTTCAGCTTTTGATCTATCATTTAGTGATGGGGGTGATGATTAATATTTAGAAGTTCATCTGACAGGAGGAGACAGACACACCTGCATTACTGAAATTCAAACAAAACTCTGAAGGGAAAAAAATGCATTTGACAAAAGAACTATAGCCACATTTTTATTTAATGGGTTTATGTTAGTTTAAAAAATAGTTTGATGTGGTACATGCTGTTTGTTGAAGTATACAATAGTAGCTACATATTACCTGTAAATGAGAAAATATTGTTTTTCCCCCCCCAAAAGAATTGTTATTCTAACTTTTTATAGCATTCTAATTTAGAGGGGACACGGTGGATGGATAATATTCAGCAGATTGAAGCAGCGTTTTTGACTGAACTGCAACGTCCTGAGTTGCCTTTGCAAAGTAGCTTTAATTGGTTTGTTAAACTTAAACAAGAACAAGACAGTATTAGATTAAGTAGATTGGGCGTGTTTGTTACCATTAAAGTGATCTCAAGAAGGAATAGGGGAAAGTTATGGTATTATGGGCTTCTGTAGAAATATATTGGTTTTCAAAAATGTGTTTTTGTTCAGATTTATTAAGAAAGGGAAGCTTTTACTATTTGTATTTGAAATCATATTTATTACTGTAATGTTTCACATGCTTTTAATCAAATAAACATTCTATCAAAAATTCTAATAAAAAATCACAACCCGAGAGAACAAACATAATCCCACTGAAAACATAAATGTAGTTTACATAGGGCTATAGTGTCCATTCATTTTCCAAACAGCTTTGTCCAAAATTGGGAAGTTGGAGCTGATCCCAGCTCCCTGTCGGTCTTGGCAGGGTCCAGTCTGGACAGGTCACCAGTCCATCATAGAGCAAACAGAGACAGTCACTCACATTCACACCTTCGGGCAAGTTGACATGATCAATTTACACAGATCTTCCTTTTCTCCTCCTGCCTGTCTGTCCAACACCCTAAGTTCACTATATGAACTATCTTTCCTCAGCACATTTCCAAAGTATCTCAACGTGGCCTTTCTATATGAAACTGCTCAATCTTTGCTGCCCCTCCATGCTGTTCATGGTGAATCCTGCTCATTCCATATAAAAATCTCAACATCTTCACCCATGGTACCTTCAGCTCAACTTGTTCTTGTAAGCTTTGTCACCATCCCCAATAGAACATCATAGCAGGTCTCACAACTTGTAAATGGTCTTGTAAACCATATAAACCATAAAAAACGTTTTTCTTGGTTAGAGGTCGAGCTCAACGTTAATGCAAACTACAACCGTATCAATGAACACGTTGTTTACCACTCTGACAATCTCAAGCTAAGCTGTACATTATTGCCTCCGTAAGGAATACATTTATGGTCGAACTGGTGGACTTTGTCATATTTGTTTCTACTAATATATCTAAGGAAGTGGCCAGTCAGAGTCTATCAGGTGTACCGGTGCTCCTGTCACTTTACATTTTATTAAAACAGAAGAGGTGCAAAGATAAATCAGATCACCACTCAACTTGGGAGGCAGAAAACCTAATCTTGCTGCTTCTGTTAGATCCAATATTAGAAAACTGATTTGTACTTGATAATCCACACAGAGATATAACAAAGAAACAAATGAGTGCGCGTACAGATAACGAGGCACAGCTACGTGACTAAAGCAGTTGAACATTATTAGAATAATATAAAAAATAAATCCCGTTGACAGACTGGATTTCTGGCAGTGCCAATTCTACTGCAAAACATGCCTCACATCCTGTAATACAAACAATACAAATAGGAACTAAACAACAGATCCTCTCATTTGTTTGGAGGGATTGTTACCCATTCTGAAATATAAAAACGGTGTATGCTTAGAAAAAATATAAGTCCAAGACAGATGCTCACTTTTATTGAAAAGTTTATTTTTCCCCTCATCACTATCACATCACATCACATCATCGTCATCATCATCATCATCATCATCATCACTTTTCTACTCTTCCATGCTCTCTCCCTCTTGTTTCCTCCCTCCGTCAACAGCTCATGTTAATTAGGTCTGCTAATTGAGCATATCCAAATGTTGAATAAAACATGGATCCAGGAAGAGGTTCTTTATTACATTTTGAGAAGGTCTCTGAAGAAAGTTTATGAGCCTTAAATTTATGTTAATGTGAAATTGCATTTGTTGGCACACAGCCACTCTGAGCTATGTGTTTGCATGCTTAAGGGTGTTGGTGGAGGTGAAAACATCCCCTTTTCATGTTTTCCACTGTGGGTGTTTTTCAAAGAGGATGCCCTCATGTTTGCTGAAAAGTACTCTTTCATTTTTTTTTTTAAATTTACGGTGAACATTTAAAACAAAAAAGCTGAAAAGCAAAGTGGCCTTTTCAGTCCTGCTTGACTTCTTCAGGAAAGCATGGGAACGATCAAAGTTTTTTTTAATTTACTTTCCAACTAATGATGTAAGATTAAACACACTCAAAAGTTGACAGTCTCTGAACAGGTGATTTCCCATCACATCTACAAGGCATTGGTTCATTCTCAGATTATCAGTGTGTATTGCTCGTGATAATTCATCGATATGTGTTTCCTATCTTCATAGTTTACATTATTTAACTATAAAAATGTTAATCATGTAATTTAAATGAAAAGATATGTCCTTATATTTTTATTTCAAACCTTTCTTTTAATTCAGTGGTGATTTGTAAAGCACAATTCAGCATTAGAGCTATTCTTGCCTTATATTGAAACCATGAACAGCAATGAGTATTGAATAATATAGAAAATATTAATCAAAACTGTTGAAGGCCAAAAGCAATGATAAAATGATATATTTTTGCAAAATGAAAAATAAGCTTGTTTATATATTAAAATAAAACTTTGGAAAGCCTGTTCACTTAACGCGTGGTTGAGACTTGTCTTGTCTGAACTATTGTATCATCATTATGTGGTTGACATACTTAAGTGTTATGTAAGTCAAGGTTTCTTTGATAATGACCTCCAGTTCATCTGTGGAGATTGACGCTCTTAATAATCCTTCATAATGCTCAACCACAAGGTTTAGCTCAGGTCAGGTCATTTGTGACTCAGCTTATTACATCAAAGTTTTCTTTCCATGTTGTATTTTCCTATTTTAAACACTGTTCAATTCGGTCCCAGATTACCAAAATGCAATCGAGACATGTTAAGTAAATAAAGTACCTGATGATGTGCAACAGGAAAGCAAAAGGAAATGTCTTTGAGTTGTTACTCAAATTTTATAACACATCTCCGCTGTTTGTCGTTCTTTGAAATGGCTGCGCTTGATGTTTCACGATCATGTTTTGCTCTTATTTTAAAAAAAAAACTCACGTGTGACCTGCAGAGCTACATTTCTATACATAACAATGCGTGTAGTCTTTGATAGCCATTGAAAGTATGGAGTTATGTTCACAGCATGTGCCTTTTCATATTTCTTGGCTGGAGGTAGGTTTTGTTTTTTGCAGTGCCTTTAGCCTCACAACAGATTATTTGTGCATTCTGTTGTTAAAGGGGGAGCGCTACCGGAGAGACAGGCTGAGGGAAAGACGGTTGTCAGAGAGGCTCCCGCAAGCCCCGGGGACCTGTTGCTCTTTTCACATCAGCCTTTGCCGCTGTGTTACATTACAACAAGCTGCTGCTGAATCGATGCCCACCAGGGATATGTTAGCCGGTGTTTTATTGCAGGGCACAGAGTAGAGGAGAAGAGGTAGACTGTGTGTGTGTGTGTGTGTGTGTGTGTGTGTGTGTGTGTGTGTGTGTGTGTGTGTGTGTGTGTGTGTGTGTGTGTGTGTGTGTGTGTGTGTGTGTGTGTGTGTGTGTGTGTGTGTGTGTGTGTGTGTGTGTGTGTGTGTGTGTGTGTGTGTGTGTGTGTGTGTGTGTCAGTTATGGTGGTACCACATTCAATGTGACAACATTAAGTGTCAAACACAATAACAGAGGTACAAATAGACATCCTTTATGGTGTTTGACTTCTCTTTGCACTGTCTCAAGATTCACTTTCATATCTGAGGATTTACTCATTTATCATTACTTTTTATTTCAGGACTTTAAAAGAGCAGGAAACGTGGACTGTTACCAGTTGGAACTCACTCAGTGCTTGTTTTGGACCATAGTCACCTGTTAAACGAGTGATGTTAATCTGTATAATTATGTATTATATGAAATACATATAAAGCAATAGAATAGACGTTAAACATAAATGGGCTCTGGGTGATGCCTTCAGGAACTCCTCATATAACTTTGTTCAGCCCAGACTAGAATTTGCAGGTTGACACTGTTCTTTAGCCCAAAAATGTTCGTGTTCTAGCAAAAATAAACACGATAGCCAACATTGTATTTTAGTGTAGCTTAACCAGTTGATCTTCAGCATTGGTGGCCTTCTGGCTCAAGTTGGAACTGGGATCACGTTCAGACGCCACAAAGGGATAATCCCACACTTCCACATGATATAATAAATAAGATTGGATGATATTCTTGGTTAATATGAATGTATCTTCACTTTGTTTGATTTTTATGTTAACGGGACAGTCCAATATCTTAAGAGGAAGGAATTCAGCCAGTTAACAAAAAAAGTAGCACAGTTAATGTTTATCAAGTCAATATCATCTTTACCTTCTACATACATGAAATTATTGTTGTATTTTGTTGCCAGGAAACTACATTTATTTTCCCTTTTGGGATTCCAACATTGATTTGGCTGGAGTGCTAAGATCAAAAATGTCCCAATTTCTGAGCGACAAGTTCATATTCTGACAGTCTTACTTTCCAGTTACTCTTGAATGCACCTAGTTTCACACAACAAGACACAAACAACATATTTAAAAAATGTAAACAAGTACATACCCTCATTGGACATTGTGTATGTAGTCTTTTGGTCCAGTGGGTTGTTCAGTAAACATAGCTTTGATTCTATTATTTGATAACCACTGCAGGAAGACAAAGAATAGTTTGCTCAAACAAATAATATGTGATTTTGCCTCTTCTATGTTGCTTCACCCACGTTCCCACTGAAAGAGGGGACGGCAGAGACATAATGTGGCGCTGGCCTCTTGTCTTAGAGTTTCTTCCCATTACACCCTCCTTCATTTATAATCCTCTGACTGCTCCACCATGTGCGTAGGTGTAATGTAATGGAGCGCCAGCGCACGAACACTCTCGCTGGGCAGCCAGAGGCGGTTACACCACAGTCTCAGACTGTTTTCTTCCAGCAATAGCTTCAGGAACATTACACATTAATCACTCACTCTCCCCTTTTACATGCACATATATGCACTCTCACAGTTTCACATACAAATGACAGTGAAGCTGGCACATTTGAAAATTGAAAGATGGTAAACACAACTCCTACCAAAAGGATGTACAACAAGACAAGACAGAGTGAGATCAGAGGGATATGTTTTTTATGTTTCTGGTCTGCTCAGCAATTGAGATATTTCCAGGCATTAAGCAAGTTCTGATTGTCTCTTACCTTAATGCTTAATGCTCAGCGTCTTATGTTTACCATTGTCACTCAGATGATTGTCATATTTTAATGATATAGTTCCCCAGAGTTTGCAAAAGATCACTTTCAATGCTTTAAGATTGAGCAAGGCTATTTTGTACAGAACCTCAGTTTGTTTAAGTAGCCAGTCTGGTCTGATTTATATTAATTACAAATACATAATTTGTGGTTCAAATAATTTTCTCGGCCCAAACTTGCTAAAGCAACATCGACTTAATTGATCTGAGTTACTTGTTGGTGAAGCTACACTATTAAGCTACTGTTACACATTATCCCCTGCAACTCATCCTTTTATTATTATTTTTTTTGCCAAAAAAAGAAAAGTGCTGTGACATTGGACTTATGAAAGATAATGAATGATTCTAAAATCTCACTTTTCCACATGTTTAATCAAAGTGCTTCTTTCTTGCCTTTGTACCTTCATGATTAAAAATGTGAGGGATGTTTTATTTTTTATTCTAGTTAAAAGGCTTTTCATTTTTATGTAATCATGTTCACATCAAGTTGGACCAAACAATCACCCTTCATCTGAAAGACTCCCAGTAATCAAACACAAAATAATGTTTTCACATCCTTCAAGTCCTGTTGTATTTTTCACATTTATGAAGATAGATCGTAGGATTAAAAGGTTTTTGTTCATATATCAAACAAATTCAGTTACTAACAGAGTTATTATATTATCCAGGTCAACACAACCTTGCACTTAAATTTATTGTTTTTCTGTTTGCATTTTATATGCTATTTTCTCATTCAAATGTTCCAACTTAGAGACGAAGCTTCAAAATTGACATATTTGGTATTCTTCTTTATGTCTACTCCTGTCCAAAAGGTAATGGAAAAATCTCAATGACTTTTGGTTTAGATACCCATAGTAATAATAACCTTGATTAATTTCTCCGGCCCTCTTATCTGTTATAACTACAGCAATTTCAAAGTAATTGCAGTCAGTAAAAACATGATGACTATTATATTATCAAGTATTTGTTTTTATTATTCTCTTGTAATGGACTATCAAACATCATGCTCCAGAAGTATAGCTATAGATTTCAAGCAAAGATTGGAAAATAGACTTGTTTCTAAGAGAGAGAGAGAGAGAGAGAGAGAGAGAGAGAGAGATCGAACATGACAGTAATCAAAATAAAACGCAGAAAAATCAGAAATGGTAATTAAGTGATTATTATGCAAGTTCCATGAACAACTGCAAGGTCCTATATTTATTATGGAGACCCAATCATCACACTGGATCACAATGACCTAATTTTAATATATTCATAGGTTTACTGCTCGACAATTATGCGAAGGAATACAATTAACTCCTGGATTGGAGTGTCCATGTACACGTTCATGCATGCGGTTTGTGTTTAATCCCAGCAAGATATGAAACGGTTCTGAATCATAACAATGCAGCCATGCCAGGTTCATATTCCACATTTAATGGTTAAGGACTTATGTGAAAAACTTTGACAAATGATACCCACCACACACATTATGTTAACAGACACGCCTGCGCCTACAGGCTCACAAGGGCGTTCAACACACATCACCTGTGCACACACACACACACCCTCTTTCTATCTATTGTGATTGTATGTGAGGGAGTTAATATTAAATTCAGCACTGTCAGATGGCATAGTGATTGAGCTGTTGAAAAATCCTGCCTTGCCGTCCCTTTTGGGCCTGGTGTGCACGTGCGTGTGCGTGTGGTGCAATTCCCTTAGTCCCAACTCATCATGAAGGTGGTTAAGAGAAGACCTTCTCTCATGTATACCAATCAGGTCAGATACAGTCTAAGTCTCTCAGTGAATTTTGTGCCATTTCTCTCTTCATCTGAACTGCCATCTTCGCTCAGATTCCCGAGGCACCGGTGCCACGTTACACACACATTGACATGTTTTTACTCTGAGCATTGATGGTGTCGGCTCGCCGGTGTAGGTGAATATAATGTCTCTATCGGGGAGATCATATGATGTGGATGCAATTGGAGGGCTTTCTCGGTAAATTCTGTGATTTATGTAGTTTTATTACTTAATTTGTATTTCGGTCATTTGTATTTCGGTATTTCGGATGCTGACAGAATTGTGCAAAGAGCCTGAAATTCCACGCTCGTGTAATCTAGACATTTACCTTATTTAAACAAGGATCAGTCTAATTTTCTTGTCATTTGCAATGCAATGTGTCTATTTTTACAATGATAATGTTTGAGTGTGTGGGAAGTATTCTCTACATGTATTGGTGAGTTTTGAACTCAGCCATTAAAGGCAATGTGACCTGGCTGACTCACTGAGGATTGAAAGCTGATCAATAAACCTCATGTCATTTGATATTTATGTGGTGGAAATATGTGTTTAAAAAGCTATGTGGTGGACCCATAAATCATCATTTTTCTATGTTTGACAAATTCAAATTTCAACAATCAATAAACCATGCAGCTGCTCATGAGCCTCTTGATAGATACACGACCAGCACAGATTAGGACCGGCATCCAGCTATTGCAATTTTGCCGTAATCTCACTCAAATCCTTATACTTGCACATTGTTCATATTTTAAAGATATGACAAGAAAACACATGCTACTGAGCTTGCTAACTTTTTTTTCCCTAACAAGTAAAGTGACAACATTGATTATCACTTAATTTTGGCACATGGCAGCAGTCATATATTAGCTGATCAGATACAAGAAAAACAGCCTCAAATCACATGTTCAGAAGTAAATGGAGAAAAAAACCCTTTCCCTCCATCATATAAAAACTCCCCTAAAAAGGAAGACCGTCTACATAAAACCACAAAAAAATACTTTCAGAGTGTCTATCAAGACCAAACAGTTCCCTCAATAAAGTTATTATTTTATGTTGTATTGTCTTCTTTTCTTTTGAAAAATATTTTTTAAATCGTCAACTAGGTTTCAACCAAACTGCTGTAAAACTTTACTGTCATTGGAAGTCCGAGGCATCGCTAATGCCATGACCACTCTTGCACACGCTAGTGCCACATTTTCTCATTGTAGTGGATAAGAAACTGTGTGGTTATGTAAATTCAAGTAAAAACACACGTTTGCCAAGTTGCCCCATATAAACACAGGAAATGGTAAAAAGCAAAAATCATAATTCTCTCTGCCACACAAGGTGGGAAGCTTTTCGTATATGTTTTCAGACATACACTTTACAACATGGAAATATGTTTCAACAAAACAATAATGAAAAAAACTGCCACTGTCTTTGGTTGCCCACCCCCCCACCCCCCACCCCCCCAAACCCGCTCAGCAAACAACATCATTACAGGCATTACGAAGATGCCAAAACTAAGCACTCGTCTTCCTCCCTCTGACAATTTGCTGTGTTACTGATATCAAGGGTAATGGTGCCTGATACATGAGCGAATGCTACATTAGGCACCTTCTCCTAAAAACACTGACTCAGTACACGACGATTTGTCTTGACTGCTGTGGGGTTGTTGAGTTCAAGAAAAAAAAAAATCACTTTTTCAAATTCATTTATATACCTAATAATTTTGAAGACTTTCACACAAGATTTAAAAAATAAATGAATGTACAAGCTGTAATTTTGCTAATTTGTATCCCTAAGAAGAGGTATCGTCATGCAATTGCACACTGATACCAGCTTCTGCACTGAATGTGCAGTCAGTATGACGAAGTGGCCGAGACCTGCATCACATAGAAATGGATATATGTGACTGTTTTAATTTGAACAAATCTGGTAAATACAGAATAAATCACCAGCACTATATATATATAAAATTTATTTTATTTTTTATTTTAAGGGCTATTACCTTTCTTTTCTTTTTTTATCTTTTCTCTCAAGGACTATTATGTTTCTAAAGAGCATTTTCCTTTTTTCTGATAACATGACATTTGCCTTTGTTTGGGTTCGGAGTGTCCTGCCTTAACAACTTAGGTTTTCAGTGGTGAATGGAGTGGAGCAAAGACATGGCATGCCATGCAAAGTTGCCCTTCAACTGAATTTTGGATGAATAAAAATGAGCCTTGCTAAAGTTATGGCATCATGGGTCGAAATCTGAAGACCTAAAACAGCTGAAACTTTCACACAGACCTCTATGTCGAGTAGTTTTGGGCTGTTTCATTAATATTTGGTAAAGATAAAATCCTGTCTTTTTTAGGCAGTTTTCTTTTCCTTCCATCCATCACTTTCAATTCGCCTTCATGTATCAGAGAGTATGAGGCATGGTTGACTCAACACGGATTTGTTTGTTATTGATGTTCTCGTGTGAAAGATAAGGCATACATATTGATGTTCCATAGACTAGATGAACATGTTGCTTGTCTACTATACGGCCCATTAAGCCTGCTCACCACTAAAATGCCTTCAGGTGTTACTGTCTGTTTTTAGCAGATTGTGGAGCGAGCGTGCTGCTGCTCCCATCACCTAAATGTAGCGTTAACAATGATTGTGTGGCGCATATTTTATTTCTGGCTCTGATTGTTGAGACCCGATCTCTGATCCTCAGCTGTCATTTCTGCTCACGCACCTTGTGAACAGGGGTCTGTCGGCCTGTGTTTGGGCGTGTGTGTCTGTGTGTTGTGGTCGGTGAGATTGTGTGTGTATGCGTGTGAGCACATCTTCCTGCTCCCCCTCCACGGTTCAGTGGCTGACATGTTAGACCAGGGTCTGATTGGATTCCTCGCTCCAGAAACATTAAGCTCAGTGACTCATAGAGAGAAGCTGCCTGGTAGAGGAGGTAGCTGGGTAAAGGTGTGTGCGTGTGTGTGTGTGTTTTTTTTTTTTTTTAACCCACAACCTTCTTGCTTTGAGGCGAGAGCGCTAACCACTGTGCGTGCCCATAAAGTGATGGTTTTGGTGAGGATTACAAGGTCAAAGTAACTTTACAGTGAGTCTGCAAAACATATTTGTAAATAAACGCACTGTCCCTGAAAAGTAACATTATATTCCTGCGTTCGACGTTGCTGATGTTTTTATTTCATGCTATTTACAATTAATCGTGTTTTTTAGGAATGACACAAAACAAAAAGGTCTTGATTCATTTTGGGTGTAAAAATTCTCTATGAGTAGATATTAGGCTGACTACCCTGTGAATGGGTAATAGCTAGACTAAGGCTACGGTTAGGTTAGGTAAAGTGTTGAGGTTAGGAAAATAGTAATTAAAATAAGTCTCCAGGAAATAATGTAAGTCAATGCAATGTCCCCTAAAGGCATGAAAATCCATTTTATGTGTGTGAGTGCGTGTGCTTGTGCATGCGTGTGGGTGCATGCTTGCTCCTAAGTGCTTGCTATGTAGTCTACGCCTCCATGCTGGAAGAGGGTTCAATTGTCCTCCAGATCAAGGTCAATGAGCTGTGCCCTATCTCCCAGCTCCATCTATTAGCTGTCCAGTTGTGGGTCTGTGGATGGATGGATAGAAAGCTTTGACCCCAAGTTAAACACAGTCACCCATGGGGGAAGGTTACTGTCAAGATGTAATCGGGTACAGATTACTGATTACCTATTTAAAAATTGTAATTGGGAGAATAATCCATTGGATTGATGTGTTTAATTAAGAGTCAAGGTTCCACAATCTGATTCTCTTCAACTCCGAGTTGATGTTTTATTTGTTTTTACCTTCTTTTTTTTTTTAACCATTTAAATCTGTCCGAGGAGTATAATTTTGTAATTGTTTTCACATTAGACAAAATTTATTGTGTTATTTATTGATAACAAACTGTAATATTACCACATCTAAAGCATGTTTCCTTTCACTGTGGACCACCTATGCTCTTATAGCCTCATATCACTTGTTTTTGAAGATTTCACTTTTCTGGTGAGAACAGAGATTTTTAGTCTTACATCTATCTACGGCTCTACCACCGATGTGATTTCCCGAGCCCCTACCGCCTCTCACGTCTCACCTTCCTCAGATCCTGAGAATTGGTTTCGGCCTCTGTTAACACAGACGCTGGCGACACTGCCTGGTCGGCCAGAGTCCTCCCAGTGTGTGTCAGCTTTGACTTATCCAGGTGATAGGATCATGGGATTGAAGTTACTCAGAGCTGACACACGCTGGGCCCTTTGATCCACTGTGGAAAATGGTAAATAACTGAGAACTGTCCAAAAGGGTTCACTTTCGCTGCTGAAAACACATCTTTTATTTATTCGCGAGTTCACTAAAAGCTGCACAAATCTGGTCGTTTTAGGCACTTTGGAGAAGTTGGTCCTTGCAAAGAATTAGGCTGTTGCAGTATCATCTGTCCTTCTCATGACATTGAGATCATTGCTCAATGTTGGCTGTGTTATCTCTTCTTTTTGCTGTTTGGCAAGCGCTTTATGACCAATGGTGTATGAGTTTGTTATCAGCTCTCGACCAGGTTTAGGGATCCCACTGCAATATGTTTGCATCACTAATAATGTAAACAAATGCGTGTTGCACTGTAAGTGCCCAGAAAGATACCAAGTGTGGTTTTCCAGCACCAGGAAATTGCAGTCATTATAAGGGCAGTGGGATTAATTGCAGTTCACAAAGTGGACAGTCATTACAGAAAATACTACCATCTCAAGTTTTCCTTTCAAGTTGTGAGCTGGCTGTGAAGTAAAACCACAGAAATAAAACATGCACAGATAGAGCCGAGGAGTCTGGGTGGGAGACATTATTCTCTCTGGAACAGGGGGTTTATTTCAGCTTTCGTCATTATTCTTCAAATATGCTTTTAGGACCATCTAAAGGAGTTAAATTACATCTTAAAAGGGACTGAAAATTAATCTAAAATTATTAAACACCCTAAACTTTATTTGCTATAACTAATCTAAAAGGGATATGGTGCTATAGAGGGAAAAAAATGAATGTCCCAACAGAACCATTCGAATAAATGAGAGGGCTCAAACAAAAGGAGTACCATAGATGCAGTGGGTCAGCGCTATTCTGCAACTACAGTATACCTGTCTTGACTTTGGGTTTTACACTGAGGATCTATAACAATACGAGAGTCCCTTCAGAATTCATTGTCAGTCCTTCACATGCTGCCAAAACAGCTCGAGAGTCCCTGATCTCTTTGAAGGTGCCCTGCACTATCTGACATCAAGACTTAGCAGCACATCCTCTCAGTCCTGTAATCCGTGAGTTCAAACCATCACTGGCAGTCTCACTGCTGCACAGTCGAAAACCAGCCGGCTTGTCAGTCTTTGAAGCACTATTGGTTGATGCTTTTTTGAAGGGCATCTCCCAAACCTTAAAATGAACTTGCAGTGTGTTGAAAATATGGTACCTTTTTTTTTTTTTGATCTCCTTGCACTTGTCACGTTTGGTCTGGTTGGAACAGACTTGGATGCAATTACTTTGTTGATGTTGTCCCTTTGGGACGTGTGAACAATACTATTTGCATCCAAGTCAGCACGAAACAAGCAGACCAGCTTAAAATGGAAACTTTTGGAAACTTCACTTAATATCTGATGGAAGTTTGAACACAACACATGTCAGAAAGCTGTGAGCACAGGAAACACAGTATGTGACAGACTTCAGAAGCATCATATCCTCAAGTTTATTGTAATCGAGGGCTAACCAGGCATTCCTGCTGTTGCTTTACCTTCTCTATAAATGTAATTGTTGGTGAGTTCTTAGCTGTTAATACTTTCATAATGTGCATTGGATTTTGCTGAAAATTATTTCTCAAATCTGCCATCAAACATGTTAATTTATGTCTTCTGACCAAAAGTCAAAAAGTGCACCAAAGTGCATAGTGTTTTGTTTTGTTTCTGTTTTGTTTTGTTTTTCAACAGCCAGGACCATTGAACCGCACCACACTGGATACTGGCCTTAAATACCAACAGTACTCTATGGATTTTGCTTCTCCCCTGTGGCAGTCATACAATACGTGTTCTTCGCTTTGCCTTGTGTCGGGCTGTTGCATTGTGGGAGCAGATATCCAGTCAAGCAAAGAGAAAATTTAGTATGAGCTTAGCATCCTTTACTGCCTGTGTGACACAGCTGAGCGAACCCAAGTTTTGATAGCTGTTATGATTTTCATATTGCTGTACAGACAAGGCAGTATTGTGGAGAGAATTGCTTGTTTAATTGCCTTTAAAGATATTAGATGCACTTATCTTCTACAATGTGATATAATATAAATTCCATAGCATGTGAATACATTCAACTAAATCTCAGCTTCTTGTGAGGGTACAACTGAAATTAAACAATCCAAAGTGAAAAACAATAGAACCCAGCCAGTTACTGCTATCAGAAGGTGAATATAAATGGATTTAACTCAACCTTGAAGGTGTTTTTATCCACAAGAGAAAACAATTAACGAATTGTAAGCCGGATGTCTGTTTTGATAGTGGAAGTAAATCTACAGAGGATAAAAAAATCACAATGTAGTATTTCATATTCATGCCAGGGAAAAAAAGCTAACCTGAGTCCCATCTAAGCTTCACTGTTTGAAATCATTACATTTAAATCACAAAGCTTACTGCTTCACCAAAGAAACCTTCTCAAAGAATTTAAAAAGGCAATATGTCTGACTTTCAACATGCTATCACCTCCAGGATGAATATAAGTGTGTTTATATTGTTATATAAGCAAAACTCTATCTTCCTGCTTGTACAGGAAGTTTAGAAAATTTTCCTGAGTGTTTGTTTGCACGAACACCTCAGACGACCCCCTAACCACCTGAATTTCCACGGGGATGGTGCTGATGTTGTTTATGTGCTCATGTTAATTAAATTACTTAGATCTGAGTGGGGGTGATTAGCATGCTAGCAGTAATAGCTAGCAGGGAATCCAATAGCCTATTATCATAATGAGTCCCTTTGGCGCTCTGTGTGGGAAGGTAAGCGAGAGAGAGAGAGAGAGAGAGAGAGAGAGAGAGAGAGAGAGAATGAAACAGTTATGTTGGCTGCCCAGAGAGAAGCGGTGCTTCAAAGGACAAGTGTGTTTTTTGAAGACATGACTAAAATTGATTCGTCCAAACTGGATAGTATTGGATGTCACTTCAGGGATTGTCAGTACCAACACATAACCTCAACCAAAAATACATTAAAATAAAAAAAAATATATAACCCTCAACCTTTTTTTGTTATAATTTCTGTCCCAACTTTTGATTGAATGAAAAACGAACGTGGACATGAATATTAATTTTTTATAGGTATCGCTGTGCAAACATTCACGCACACATGTCAAACACACCCAGGGCTCCTGGTGGGGGGTTCTGCACTGCAGTATGCACCTGCAGCTCTGCCCCAACTTTGCTCATTATTCATACACCAGACGTCTGCTACACACATGCTCTCGACCTTGCACTAAATGTGGTCAGAGTTATGTTTATCTTCTTTGAGCAATAATGCTTGCATTCAGGCTAAGGGGTTTCACTTTTGCGCAGAGACTGTTTACTTGTATTTAATAATTCCTAATATATGCTTCTCTCAGGAGGCAGGTTTAGCTGTTTTTAAGGCTTATTTATCCACGGCTCGTTCGCAGCTGCTGTGTATCTGCCCCTCTGTTCCTGCACTTTATTCTGTCAGACTTTTAAGGAATGTGTGCTCTAAAAGCATCTGCTCGGCACGGTGCACAGCCACCAGTTTGACTTTAGATCAAACTCTTTCTTTTTTTCTGCTCTTGTCAGACACCAAAGGCTCAAGAGCGACGTAGGAAGATGAGGAAATGCCCTCTGCTTGTTAGCTCAAAAATTTTTGAAAGCAACACTGTGTTTGGTTCCCCTCCAGAGAGCCAAAACATAACAGTGGCCCCTGAAGGAGTTTGAATAAATGCAGTGATAAGTTAACTATATCTGTCCTCTCACTCACATGTTCTCTAATCCACTCCCACATACACTGCTGCTGAGCTGACTGCACTCAAATATATGCACGATGAACCGGCTCACTTGACTTTTATCAATTGGAGTTATTGGTGAAAGACGTTTTCTCATTTAAAGACTTGTGCAAATTGAAAGTATTCAAGGACGGAGTTAATATGTAGATTATTACGCAATGTAATGGTGTGCATTGCTTCCTCTTCCTGACGTGGTCATTTTGTGTTCAACCTGTGCCTGTGTGAGTTTTTTCACCAGTGTTTCCTCCGTCAATCCTTAAACACGTTTGGTTAATCGATGACTGTACAATGTCTTTTTCCTTAGGCAGCTTCCCCAGTTTCTATTAGCTGGGAGCTTATCCCAGCTAATTCAGTGTGTAAGAAGCTGGGAATGAAGGTAGATGAATGGATTGTAGATACACTGATTTTATTTTAATCTAAAACATTCTCTTGAATCTTTTTTTCTACCTCTCTTTTTTCTGCCGCAGACGCGAAGGCCTGCCCCTCTAAAGAATTCCAGTGCCGTAATGGGAAGTGTGTGGCCTCGATCTTTGTATGCGATGGCGACGACGACTGTGGCGACGCCAGCGATGAGGAGAAGTGCTCATCTCCCACCTGCGGCCAGCACGAGTTCCGCTGCAATGACTCGGAGTGCATCCCGGCCCTGTGGAGCTGTGACGGCGATGCAGACTGCAAGGACAAGTCGGACGAGTCCATGGAGCGCTGTAGCCGAAGAACGGAGCCCCAAAAACCCCGCTGCCCTGTGGGCGAGTTCCAGTGCGGGAGCGGAGAGTGTGTCCACATGAACTGGAAGTGCGACGGAGACGCAGACTGCAAGGATAAATCCGATGAATCAAACTGTCGTAAGTAATTTTTGGATGTTTTATCGCACCTTGACTGATGATAAATTAATGTGTAAATAAGCTCAATGGGCGTCCAAAATAGACAAAATGTATCCTTCTAACAATTGCGTGCACTGCCACAGCATGACGGACTATTTCCCCTGTGCAATAAAGCCAACCTGTTGTTCAAAGCGATTAGAAGACCCAATAAAAGTGATAAAAGAGTCACATTGTTGAAATACCCCTTTATTAAAACAAACAGAGCCACTGGTAAATTATTCTATTGCAGACTGTATTTTCAATCAGGAGACATTCATCCAGGTGTCAGGACAAGGATAATGACGAGTGCCTTAAATGGAATGGAAAATAGTGCATTTGCAGTAGTAATATAATAGCAGATAATGTCATGTTAAATGACAAATTCAGAAGATTTCTACAGTTTTAAACCAAAAACACGACTGACATTTAATCAGATATGACAAAACACTGGAACTCTCTAAATAATATGCTATAACCAATGAATTATTTTTCTAAATGTCCATTACTAAATGTACTCCTCTTCCTCTTCGGCCTCCATCTCGGGTGACCTTTTTTTTCAGCTTGATTTCAGACTCATGAAGTTATCACTTAGTTGACTCATGCATCCTTACTGTGAAAATCAATTTGGTAATGACCACAAAAAAATATAAAATTAACTAGTTGTTCTCTGATAAGTAGGTAAATGAAGTGCCAGCCCCTAGAGTTTCTAGAATTGATATTATATTCATAAGATAATCCACCTTTAAAGCCAGCCATGCATTCAGCTAAGTGA
Source organism: Blennius ocellaris (assembly GCF_963422515.1). Lineage (NCBI taxonomy): Eukaryota > Metazoa > Chordata > Actinopteri > Blenniiformes > Blenniidae > Blennius > Blennius ocellaris. The sequence continues at coordinate 21,823,117 of NC_137661.1, forward strand.
CTAACTTGTCATCAAAAAATACACAAGCTAGTTTGTAATTTGTAAAATGTACAACCTAACAATGAAAGAAAGCAGGCCATTATGGGTTTATAACTTGTCTGCAATATCCTTTTTAAATTGTCTTATTAATACTCGGCAACAAATGGTGTACCTGCCTTTGCAAACATATATGTGCCCATAATGTGTGGTCACTTTGCTCTCTTATGGAAACAAGAAGCCTTTAACCAACGAAAACCAGATCTTAACTCAACCCTAACCCTAATCTTTCACACAACCTTTTGCCAAAATATTAGACTGAGATTTTCTTCGTGGCCAACAAATGTGGCAGTGGCTTTGACAGCAGGCAATATTAAAGTGTCTTTATTGCAGGCAGGTGAGGATGTAAGAGTGTATTTATGACGTGCGTGCGTTTTAAACTACTAAGTGACAAACACCAAACGACTGACGAAAGATCAATACTAACTTTATCTTGATGATTCATGTGCACGGTGCTTTGCAGCCATGTGATCCCAACAAGTAGAAGGCGAATCGCTCGTTTAATTCCATGCATTTTGGGAGTGTGTGTGCGTGCGTGTGCGAGTGTGGGAGGTGAAGGTCCTTCATCAAGCGAGACCCCCATCTGGTCTCCACTTCACACTCCCACACACCACTCAGTGAGATGACAGCAGCCTCACGCATAAGGCATGATACCAGCTTACTGGGCTGCTGCTGCTGCTGCCGTCACACACACACACACATACACACACACACACACACACACACACACACACACACACACACACACACACACACACACACACACACACACACACACACACACACACACACACACACACACACGCGCGCGCCTTAATGGGACTCGTACACACACTCTGACAAACACATGCATGGAGATTATATCTACTTTTACTGTCACAAAAATGCAAATTGTCAAGCATATTCACAGGCTGAGGCTGAACCCATCACACTGTAATGAAGGGTTTGTTCTGTACTTGAAGGTGTAAATTCAAAGCACATACTGCAAGGCATAGACAAATGCTCACCCAGGATGATAGTACTTTATAAAATCCTTCATGTCTTCAAGGTGATACTCATTGCATTCCAGATACAGTATCACAAGCCCGATAAGTCATCGATATGAGCTGTTTTCAAGCTTAAAATATTGACATATCTGTGTGTGACTGTGCTTGCACGCTTGTATGCTTGCGTGTGTAAATCGATGAACTTTATGTATATGACTGAGCCTGTTGTGCAGACTCATCACAGTGTGAACAAAAGTGGGCGTTCGTAGTTCAGTGTAAAACAAGATGTAATGGTTTTAGATCCCTGTGTAATGTAAATGAGATGGAGAAGCACAGCTTGGGGAGGTGCAACATTTCGATGTAAATGAGAAATGTGAGGATCATTGCATACTGTATAAGCAGTTTGTTCTCTCCTCCTCCTCCATCCTGTCAGGCTTTGCTCATTCCCACAGACCCTTCCCCTTCTCATTATCTCCCATCTCATTTAAAACATCCGTCTCAATAATCTTGTGTTATTTCGTGGACACGCTGAGACAAGTGACTGCGCAAACGGTGACAGGAGGTTAATGTAAATGAGAAATGGTCAAACCGTTTTCTCAAGTTGGCTTTCTCTTTTCTCTCCTGCCAACATATCTGCAGACGGCAATCCCTTATTATTACTTTTCATCCAGGGGATTTATCATAATTATCTGTGCTCATATCCAAATCATCTGGCTGTAAGAATCACCACATTTTGTGATGGTACAGGATTATTTCTTGCACCCTTAGCAGATTTTTGTATTCATGTTTTACTTTAATGCTTTCATATTTCTTTTTCCTGAACATTGACGTCTAACACTGCTTCCCTTTCTGTTTATGTAAATGTCCACACCTGGCTGCCGGTTTGCCTTTAGCTTGGGCCAGTGCATGAGTCCCAACAGTGTCCACAAGCCCACTTGTGTGCTGGCTTGTGGTTTATGCCACATTTCCTGATACAGTAATTGTGTACCACACTTTTTTTTTTTTTGTTGGCTCCAGTCATTGATCATGTCTTGCCTCCATTCCCTTGGCAGAGCCACTCCAAAACACAACACATGCATAATTAAACAGCCAGTTAAGAAGACGAATGAGTTAAATAAACCTGCCCTCTGCCATTATAGCAAACAAATCTCTATACACACACACCCTGCACATAAACAGCAGGTACTGAATAGGAGTTTTCTTCAAACATTGTGTGAATATCTTCCCAGTTTTCTTCTTGGATGTGGCATTTTTTATGAAAAGTCAGAGTTATGTGTGACTGATGACTGTTGGATTGCGATGCACTCCCAGCTGACTAGATGCAAAACAGATAAATGTGTCTTTGTGGGCAGAATCTAGGAGGAAACGATTGGGCTGTTTTTGATTTATGATACTTGCTTAATGAGCTTCAAGCTTTGTATGATTTTATACAAAAGAGCAGCCACACGCTGAATGTGTTAGAAAAGATAATGTTGCTGAAACAAAACTACTTTTGAAACACAATAAGAGCTGATCAAGATTATTAAACATTGCTGATTACAATTACTAAACAGTAGTCACAGTTAGCTTTGAATCTAGAATTTTTTTTAATTTGAAGTTGTTCTTTCAATTGAAGAACAGCTCTGTTACTATTTGAACAAACTGCTGTTTCCTGAAGGAGGAACGCCTCATTTCCTCTGAACGCCAACATCCTTCCTGACAGCTTCATTATTGACCTCTCAATTTATGTAACAGTAACTTGTATCCACAGTACCTTTGTTTTTTTTTTCCTTTAGCCTTGTTTACGTGCCGACCCGATGAGTTCCAGTGTGGCGACGGCTCCTGTATTCACGGAACCAAACAGTGTAATAAAGTCCACGACTGTCCAGACTACAGTGATGAAGCCGGCTGTGTCAACGGTAAGTGTCAAATATGCACATAAATAACAAACGACCAGAGAACTTGAGCAGAGGAAGATGGGAACATTTGTCTCAAGGTGGTGTCGCGTTCAAATATTGCAATTGAGCTTCAAAATCTAAATAACAAACTTTGTTTGTAAGCCATAAGATTTATGCTTTTTAAGTCATTAGATTCCCTTCCCCAAATAAGAGGTTGTCCAATTACAAGTTTTAACACTTTCAAACTGGATTCTCAGATAGCAGCACAGATGGCTGCCCTGGTTCATTCCTCCCCTGAGAAATTTTAATCAGAATATTTCCAAAGAGGAAAGAGAGGCTATGGAGTGGTGGGACTATTAAAAGATACTGCAATGTCAGAATAGTAGAGTAGATTCACTGTGTTTCTGGCTTAAATCTCACCCCGACTCCACCCCAATTCAGTCTCCAGTGTATTGAAAGTGTGATTTACTTCTGAAAAGAAGCAATGCTGATAATTTCACTAACTGTAACTATTTGCAGCATATGGCAGCACAGATAAAGAGCACATAAATCACATTGCTTTACGCATTACCAGGTACTGGATATTGCATCTGCTAAACTGTTTCATCTTCTTTTACCATATTCACATTTTCAGTGGTTTCAGGGAAACTGGGATCTCTTTCAAGGGAGCGCTACTGCCCATGGCTCTGGAGTAGTTCAAACCAAGCCATGCATGCATTTTTTATGCAGCCAGTATCTCTTTGGGGCACATCTGTCACTAAGGCAGTGCTCACGCTCATGCTGCTGTTCCTTGGTCTTGCCCAGTTGGGGGGGGGGGGGGGGGGGGTTAGCACTCTGGTGTGATTTGCTTCACACAGTGACATCAGACTAACAGATGTCAACAAAACCCATGCTTGACAGCTGTAGTGATTTATATTTTACAACATAACATCCACAATAATGTGACATTTTTTTCCAACTAAGAATGACAGACAGCCTGTGTATGTAGACTTAAAAACTGCAGCAGGGATGCATCCAATCTGCACATCAATTACAAAGCACTGTAAAGTTGCAGTGCTTCTGAAGCCTGTCACATCATATCACTGGTCCATTTAAGCCTCGGTCCCACTGCACTTTCTGTGCTGGGGCGTCACGGGGCAGGACAGGTTTTCGGACTTACCATCAATATTTCATCAGCCGTAAACCCTCCCATTGTTGTTTACATACACCACTTTGCGCTCACTGGCTGTTTTGTTAACTGGGTTTATTGAAACGTTGGTGTGTGACACAACATCGGTACTCATTCACAACCCTGCCTATATTTTAACCGTACATTCTTTGGTGTGACCGCGTCACTTTGCCGTAGCCGAACCGCAGCTTTAGAACCATTTGGTCTGTGCTATGTTTAGACTCCACAGAAATCTGCTTCACAATCAACCAATAAAACTTGTATTGCATCTTTAATGTATGTTCATATTACTTTACACTTCATTGTAGGCTTGCAGATTGCCAATCCAAGCATGTAATGTTAATTCACAGTATAAACAAAGCTTGTTATTTTCTCCTGGGGAGGCTCTTACAGATTGTGGCAAATGAGCAAATAACCCCTTATTCACACCAGATCCACAGTCATTCTTAACGATTGCTTGTGCTTACAGCCAAAGTTGTTGTATCAGGGCTTTAGATAAGTCCCATAAGCGAATAAGTGCTCTGCTCTTTTTGACTCAAGCTGTGTGAAGCAGTACAGACATGATTGAGTAAGGAATGGGGTTTTTTTTGTTTTTAATTTTCACCCAGCTTAAATACAACATATGTACACACTGAAAATATGTTTTTTGCCGTAGTAACAAAGTGCGATGGTCCCAAAAAGTTCCGCTGTAAGAACGGGGAGTGCATCGACAGCAGCAAGGTGTGCGACAACGTGAAAGACTGCAAAGATTGGTCTGATGAACCCACAAAGGAGTGTGGTAAGAGGATACCTTTCCTTCTTTCTGCACACACAAACCCACATGTACCCAGGCTGCTCATTAGTTCCTTCACTACCTCAGATATACGTGTCTGCACATATGCGCTAATGTAACAGCACCGATGCACACACTCAATTCCAGGCATCATAAAGTTGTTCAAACGTGGGTGGCCGTCCTTCTTGGTAAAAGGAGATTTATTTGATCAAGGCAGGGTAAATCAGGACATTTCTCAACCGCCTTGTTATGATCAAAGAGCCAAGCGACTCTGCCCTCTAGTGCGATCTTAGCCACGGAAACGTGCCCGGAATATGTTACCCATAAGGAGCCGCAGAGATTATCCACACACCATAGATAATTACCACTTAGTGAGCTTCAGTCACACATCTCACATCACAACCAAGGCAGTCCATCTACAAACAGACTGAGGCAGCTCAGAAAACCATACCTGGTAATACATTCTCCCAAGTTAATTAAGCTCCTGCAATCACGACTGAACTTGTGTTGTATCAGTGGGATGTTACTCCACTGTATGAAAAAGTCCAAGAGCTCTGAGGTCATTCAAACAAGCTGATCTTCATCTGTGGCTTTGTTCTGAAGCGAAAGGATCTCACACCAGCCATGTGGTTTAAAAAAAGAAAAAAGAAAACCTGCATGTGAACGTGCTGCTCTTTCAGATAGCTCTGATCTTGAAGCTCAAGAATATATGCTGTAATGAGCTTGACCTGCGGCCATGTCATTAAAGTTAAACATGATATTTTGCACATTTGAAGGCAGTTCTTCACCTCAACTGTGTCATAATGAAAACAGAGTGCTGCCATTATTCATCCATCCATATCTTCTTCCGCTTTGCCCTTGCGGGATAGTAGCAGCCTTGAGGAAAGTAGGGAAGCAAGGACGTTGATGTCCCCCCCTGCAAACTCCTTCCACTCATTCAGGAAGATCTTACCAGGTCTCGTTTTCCTGCTCCAGATGCATGTATCACTATACATGTGACTGTGGGGCGCTCCAGTTAGACGCCAAAGCCACCTCAACTCGTCTTCTCAGTCCATAGGAGTAGCGTCTCTACTTTCAGTTGCTTCTGGACGGCTATGCTTCTCACTCTGCCACAAAAAGTAAGGCCAGACACTCAAATGTTAAGTTATGCCACATTAATCCACAATTTTATTATTTTGGTTTATGACCGTAAGTGAGAGTGGACTTGCAGATAACCATTAATGTGGTACCACTAAAAGCAATGAAAACATTTTGGAAAGCCTTTTTTTCTTTTTTTCGTTAGAAGTATGTAGACTGAATATACACATGAATAGAAATAGCAAACGTGAGAGCTGCAGCCATTCCTGTTGCACTGCATGCTCTATGTGTATTTTTAAGTTTCCCTTGGGATGAATCAAGTTTTTCTGATATCATACATCTAAAATTTAACACAGTGAGACTTTGGCAGAGTACAACAGACCATCACAGTGTCAAAACAAAGACAAGCAGGGCTTTTCTTGTTTTAAAAAAAAAAATCAATTTAGACTCACCAGTTGACCTCACAGACATGTTTATGGACTGTGGGAGGAAACCAGAGGAAGAAACCCACACGCGTAGAGAGAACATGCAAACTCCACACAGAAATGGATGGATGATGGAGTAAAACATTTATTCATTCATTTATTTCTGAAAATATAAAAGAAACAAGAAAAACAAACAGAATGAATAAAAAACAAAAAGAGACACTCATCCTAATGAGTTATGCCGAGACTACTATACACACACTCCAATTTGACAGTCAAAACAAGAGTGCCTGCATACTTTGTGCCTGGAGTTTATTTCTTAACTGTTAGTCTCAATTGGGTGTAGCAGACTAAATAAGTTCTCACAGTATTGAGTTTAAGGCTGGTACTTAAGTGATGTGTTGGTAAAACATCCATTTAAAAAACACAATTGCTCCACTTGAAACTACAACTCTAATTCCAGTCGAATCTCATGCTCATCTGTCAGTCGTTAATACCCTCTTCCACTGTCCCACTCTCTGTCAAGTCCCTCTCCATTTCTATTCTTGCTGTCACTCTCTTTTCCTCTCTCCCGGTGTCTCTTGTTTCACAGCGGTACCTGTAGCCCTGAAGCTTAAATCTTTAATGTAAACCGGTAATGAAGTACCAGCTTTAGCTTTCTGCAGCGATCCCTCTCTACTCCCTGGAGGGTGGTTCAAAGACAAAGGGATAAATGGAGGCGCAGAAAGAGATACAAAAAGGAAGGGAAGGATGACAGAGAGGGAGTCCAATCTGTTCTGCTCAGAGCAAAAATACATGGAGGAAAAGAGGGAGAATGAGATGAGTGGAGCATGTGCTTATGTAACAATGGGTATTACGGTGGAGGAGCACCTGGTGCAGGTCAAACCCCCTTTTGAGAGATGGATCAGTTCCATGTGGGTTTTGCTATGTACTCTAAGCATGCACACTGCTCTGTCCCTTCTTTTTTTTCACCCGCAGCTTTTTGGCTCACTGTCTTAGCTTAAAACCTTGATGCACACTTGACCAGACACAATTATCTTATGGCCCTTTCACCCTCTTCGGGTGATTCTTGTCTTTCTGTCTGAGTCTTGCTCTGTGTCTCACCCAGTTAATCCAACACCTCTTTTCTTCCCCCCCCTCTCTCTTTCTTTCTTTCTTTCTTTCTTTCTTTCTTTCTTTCCAGGCCTGAATGAGTGCACAGACAACAATGGTGGCTGCTCCCACATCTGCAGAGACCGGAGGATTGGATATGAGTGCGACTGCCCCTCTGGGTACAAACTCCTGGACAAAAAGACTTGTGGAGGTAAACGGACAAAAATAAGCAAGTTTTACAACAAAACAATAATGTGATAATGGAAATCTTTGAGTGTGTCGCAGCCAATTGACATTTATGTTACTTCTTCCTGTTGAGAGCAATTTCCTTGAAATAGAGCATGCATTGACAAAAAAAAAAATCCATTAAACTTAATTCAGTACAAAATGACTTCTTTAAAGCAGAGGACCACATCAACCAGTGAAAGTTAATTTAGACATTTCTGCTTATCTGAGCTCCATGAGAGACATGAAGATAATTGTTTTCATGGCTATGAAGCAAGGCTATGTTTTACATTTTAATTTATAGTCCTGTTAAATTCATATTTTATGCGAATGAAGGTGTTTGAGTACATAAACCTAGGGATTTTATTAGCAATTACATTATCTCGGTCTGGTTAAGAAATGAAAAACAAGTGAAATTAGGTATTCATGGAGATGAAATCCTTTCTTGCAAAACAGAAACATTTTCTTCCATCAGATTCCCTTGTTTTCCTTGAGGCAGACTAATGCTGTTGTTGCTTTTTAAATTGACATGAAAAATTATTTGTTATACACATGAAACCAACACTATAGCATGCTCGATATACAAGATCAATACAAAAGATTTAAGCCTTGGCATTGTAGCTTCAAGTCAGACACATTTAAATCCCCCAGAAATTACTTTTCAAAAGTCAGAATCTCTCTTTGAAGTGAAGGTTGTCTCGAGAAAGATTGTCATCAACTTTAAATGCACTCTATGACTCCTCTATCTTCAAACAGAAATGACTTTGTGTACTTTTGTTTTGATCTTTGTGTCTCTGTGCCCCGTTTTCCCCTGCAGACATAGACGAATGTGAGAACCCAGATGCCTGCAGTCAAATCTGCATCAACTACAAAGGTGATTACAAGTGCGAGTGCTACGAAGGCTACGAGATGGACCCGACGTCTAAGGCCTGCAAAGCCGTTGGTAAGCCATTTCTTACATGCATGCTCTAGACACAAACACACACTCGCTTTTAGGGAACCGCACATCGAGACCCTCTCCTTTATACCCACCAAATTACTCTCCAGCACTCCTAACTACCAAGTCACATCTGACACTAACACATTGGGACCCAGTGAAAAGGGAGGCTTGCTTTGTATGCAGGTCCTCCACAGCAATCTGTGCAAAGATAAATATTTGCCATCTTTTTCTGCGGTCCTCACTAATGAAAAGTTTGCAGGCAGCTGCCTCTTTGGTTCCCTGGAGTGCCAAGCGAAGTAGGTTGTTAGGGTGGGGGGGGGGGGGGGGGTTACCTACCCGCTCGCTAAGGGACACAGCCGGGGTCTGTACCCCTTGTTGGCCAGGATAAACACTACCAGCAGTGGTATGAATGAAAATATAATCTTGCCGACCAAAGTTCAAAAGGCACAATTGTGACGGAAGAATCCTGAAATGAAAATGAGAATATACTGTATCTTCTTTGCTGCACACAGACCTGTCAATCAATCGTGATCTATAAGTCCATCTGTATCGGCCACAGTAATGAGCTGCTCCTACTGAGAAGACCAATACAGTAGTCAAAATGATAGCCAGTGATTTCTCTTCAATCGAGCAGTTTACATACATGAAAGCATAACCTCATGTTAATGCCAAATCCCTATAGGGTGTATATACATGCAAGAATGGGTACTTGAGCTGATTTACTTACACAGCGAATTAACTTTGGTAGCGGGAAAAGAGCGAGAACAGAGAGAAAAGAGTCTTATTAGTAATCATGGTCTGAGGTTAAGTCATTATTGGGTGAACTGGTCTGGTAATGAGAGCACGTAAAGCAGACAACACACCCTCACTCCTCAGCTAAGTGGCATAAAAACTGCCATTGATTGCTTCGTGTCTCTCTGTGTGGACCTTTATTACTGTTAGCCAGAGCAAACAGTCCCTGTCAGAGGCCAAAGTGTTTATTAGTGGGGAGGATAGGCAGCGAGAACAGAAAAAAGAAAGAAATAGATGACTGGATTGTATGAATATCTCTCTGCTCATTAGTGGAGTGCATAGATGTATCTGCAGTGTTCGTTATAGCACATAATATGGCATGCCAAAAGAGACTGGAAGGAGAAGAGGCAGCAGTATGCAAGTGTTATTGTTTATGTTAAGGCTGGTTTATTCGGGGAAGCAAATAAATAGATGCCTGCTTTGTGAAGCTGAGGTAATGTAGATTTAATGAAGCTGCGTTTGCCTATAAACTCATTCCTAGACACATGCATGCGCACCGAATCACTCTCTCTTACGTTCCCACGGAAATAAGCATATAGATAGACTTCAGAATCTGCTCACACAAACTCGCATCAAGTTATTTTTGAGGAGTCGTCTGACTGGTCAGGGGGTAAGTCACATACTGTGATGAGATGTGACATGTGCCAAGTGCCCATATCATCCCTACATATTGAAATTCAGCCTTCATATATTCCCAGTAATGCCATATAAAGCTTGGCTGGATAATTGTGGAAACAGTTATTGAAGTCTGACTGAAGTCTGTCCTCCGTGTTGTCTCTGATGTAAAGTAAACCTATTTCAATTTAATCCTCGCCTGTGGTTTCTGGCTCTGCAGATTAATTTCAGAGTAATATGCAACCAGCAATGCTAATTAAGGGTAAACTCCCAAGTTGGATTTATAATGCACTCCTTCCTCTAAGCTTGTAGTTTTGTATGTATGAGTGCGTACATTTGTTACGACATGGAGGCGTCCATTAAGTCAGCTGAAGGGGAAAAAAAAGTAACAGGTTCCTCTACACTAATTGCATTCATTGTTTTTTGTATTTGCACTTTTCCAGTGTGATGCCATCAGCTCCAGCTATTATTAGATGTGTGTACAAGACAAAGACAGATAGATTTAATCAGTTTGTTTTTGTACAGAACATACCGATGAGAATTTATTCTATCACTGCTTTTTTCTCTCAGTTCTCGTTCATAGCCGTCATTATGTATTTGTTGGAAACACCTCCCTAAAACCTCCCATCTCAGTTTTCTAGCAAGGATTGGCTCGAACTAATGCTGCATATCAATTCTCTTTAGACTCGTAACTCAGAATGACACAGCTTCCTTAGAAAATTAAACAAGCTGTAGCATCTTAATTGACCAAAACATTACAAGTCAGCAAACAAATTTCAGTTTCAAACAAGTTTCAGGATCTATGATGACAGTTGGTTAGAAACATAACACATAAAAAGTTATATTTGATTATATTGAAAAAATAATATGAGCGCTAAAACAAACATTGAAACACTGATTATAGTTGCAGGTGACACGGTGTGTAGCCATATAGAAATCTCAGTTTGGAGTCTGAACTCAATCTGCTAGTATTTTACATGTTCTGCTCCTCAACTCCCCCCCAAAAAATTGGAATTCCACATTCTGAAGACGAATGTAACGCAATATAAGGATTTCTCACAACCAGCAAGGATAATATTTGATCTTGAAATTAGCTATATTAATAGTAGCTATATGCTATTGGCATTAGCGTTACACCCCAACTTGTCCCATCACAGCAGTACCTGCAGTCAGGGTGGTTGGAGCATTATATCCCCTCTTTGGTCTCCAAATCCCCCTTCATGCTTAGGTCATTTCTACAGGGGGCACGATAAAATTAATCGTCTGTACATAGTGATTCTTTTATAGAAGTTTATATCCACATAAACTGCACAGAAGCCCACTGTATAGGTGAGGTTGAATAAATAAATAAAAATTCTATAGAAGCTTCTACAGAAAATCTCATCCTATTAAATGCCAAATATTAAAATAATATGTTTAATTAAGAAAGAAAAACAAACATAATATGAATCAATCCCCAAATTTAAATAACAAAAATAAAAACATTTATTACACAAGCTGTGTTAATTAAAGCTAAATCATCAGCAAACCAAACAAAACACATTAATTAATGGTCTTTAAAATGCAATTGAAGCAGAGTCACTTCTTACACATTGATTGTGAAAATCCCACAATTAATACAAAACTTTGGGTGGATGCTTGATTTCCTTTATTATAAGAACTAAAAATATTGTTATCTATAGCAGCTTTATTTGCATTTGTTGAGAGATGGTGATTAGAGGTGAAACATTTATGTTGGCGTTGCATTTTATTTTGCTTGTTTCTTTTATTACACTAATTTGTCATAAAGCCTGAAGATATAATAACATATTAGTTTTACCCACCAAAAGTCCTACTGACAGAAATTGCACCTTGCCTATCAGTTATGAGCTAATGCTCGGCACCTTGTACCTCAGTAGTGATGTTTGTTGTGTTTGCTATACAACAGAAAGCCACAACCATTTTAGTTAGCTTCCCTTCATTCAGCCACATCTGGATACCTAAATGCCCTACTTACAATATCAAAGCCTGCTATGAGTTCTACACAAACAGTAACACAAAACACTTGATTGCACCTGTTTGAGCAACATTTGGACATTTAGTGTCTGAGTCAACAGGTAGGCGTCCCACCGGGGATAAACACACGCTAATGTCTTGTGCGTTACATTTCTGATGTTTGTTTCCAGACAATTTCTATGTCACTGTAAGCCGAGGACAAATTAGGAATTTGATTTGGCACTCTGTTGGAGTTGTACCACAAATTTCCCTTTTGACCTGGTCGCATGTAAAACCGTTACTTCATATCACATAACAGGTATTAATACTTTATCTGAAAGTTGAATGCATTTGTCGAGAGGCGATTGCATTTTGGGGCTGAAAAAGTTCCCCACATGACTATCTCTTTAATCTGCTCTCACCAACATGTATTATCACCCCCTGACTTGATGATCACAGGAAGAGGAAGCCTTTCCTGGAGAGAACCATAATGCGACATGAAACGTATAGAGTGTATAAAGTCAGTCAATTTGCTCATCTGAATTTCATGACTTATATATATGCCTCATAAGACAGTGAAGCAAAAGAATTGCAGACAGAAGTGAAGGTATGGATGAATGCGATGTGGCAGGGCGGTGGGAAGACAATGCAGGTATACAGTCTTACCGGTTGATAAAAGCAGGACTCTGCAATGAAGAGGAAGTTTACTTCTGAACCAAAGCGTTGCTGTCTTTTTCTTTTCTTCTTCTCCTTTCTCTTGTTTCTTGTGTCCTCTCCCTCATCTCCAGACTACTGCAGGCTTAACCACGCTGCCGAGAGCAGTTTGTGCCACGCTTGACAGTTTGAGCACACGCTGCTCAAAACGGGTTTAAAGCAGTGGTCAGATTTCCCTCATTGTCAAAAGATTTTGCCATGGGACCCGAAATGTTGTGGAGTGCTGTCAGAATTCGTCTCCAAAGTTTCTTTTGCACTTTTCGGCTTTAAATAGTCGGGCTCCAGACACTGTATCCTGTCAGTGCACAGGATAATTGGTAATGTTATCCGTCATGCAGATTCAAGCTCAGATGTGTCATCTATATTCAGATCTTTATACGTTCGATGATCTGTTAAGCCTTTAATGGGTTAGGTCTTTACAGCGAAGCTGCACATTTTCCAACACTTTGAGCAGAAGAACAAAATGTGACAGTTTCGCGAGGACCTCGGCCTTAGAACACAGATATAATGAAGTGTTATATAACTGATGGCATGAGGAATGTTAACAAGTTGAATGACTTTTGAGACAGTTTGTTGACAGAAAGTTTATTTCTGTTCTCCTCTGCCACGTTAGTTCATCATTATAGAGCTTAGTCAGTACGCCGTAACAAGCACCGCTGACCTAGACGTGCCTGCCATCTTCCAGCCTTGAATTCATCTCATTACCCTCTTCTAGCGTGTCTCCATTCACACTTTGTACAGCTATGCGTCCCTATCAGCCTCCAGGATTTCTCACCATTATTGCTGACCTTTTCTGTCTGTTCCCTGTGTTGGATTCTTCTTCCTGCCTCGCAACTCTCATAACGTAAACATCTGCTTTGGTGCAGCATCAAATCAATGCTCCTGCACGACTTAATGCCGTCCTCCAGCCCATGTGTATCATTTCACAACTTTATCTTAATTGGCTAACGGGGCACAGCAATCTTGAACCGGCAGCACAGATTAAAATGTATCTCCGGGACCATGTTCTCGTTAAGATAGCTGACTGTTGCCACTGTGGGATCTATGTGCGCAGAGACAATTCTGCTCTTTTTGATGGCATCTCTGGTGCCGTGGCGTCAGGAAAACAGTGACTCAGCTTTATCCGCCGTGAGAGGGACACATTGCTCCGACAACAGTGGTGTTGGATAAGAGATGTTGTCTTGAAAAAAGTGAGTCAGGGGGATTGCTGGAAAAGAAGTTAAATCCATCTCAGTGCATTTTATACACGCTTCAAAATGTACTTAAACTCTTGTTCTTTCTATGTTCAGATCTCTCTCTCTCTCTCTCTCTCTCTCTCTCTCTTCCCCTGCTTATCTGACTTTCCTCCCATCCCGTCACTTCATCAGTTGACGTCTTTTCCTTCTCTCTTCCCACGTTAATTATATCCTCTTACTCTTCATTTCTCAATGACTGTACCTGCATCCATCACATTAGCCTGTCTCCGTCTCTGTCTCGCTCCGTTCCCCCTCTGTTCTTTCACTCGCTCTATCTCTCTTTCTCAGCAGGTGAAATTGATGGTTACAAACCCTGTAGTCAGAGGAAAATGATTGTATCCAAACGGCAGTAGAAATTTAATATTTTCTCCCTGTGCAGTAGCCCGTAGTAAACCAGGGCCGAGCAAACACATCGAAGCATAGTTGTGTGTGTGTGTGTGTGTGTGTGTGTGTGTGTGTGTGTGTGTGTGTGTGTGTGTGTGTGTGTGTGTGTGTGTGTGTGTGTGTGTGTGTGTGTGTGTGTGTGTGTGTGTGTGTGTGTGTGTGTGTGTGTGAGAGAGAGAGAGAGAAGTATTGTCTCTTGTTTAAATGCTGCTTCTGCTTTCCTGGACAATGGGGAGTGAGGAATGACATGATAGTTAAATATTCAATTCTCAGAATTCAGAATGAAAATAAGAGCCAGAAAATAAAACAAGATAGGAATGTAAAATTTCACCTCCAAAAAAAAAAGTAAGGGACCAAATAATGGGAATGTTATAGTCTTTGACTGTGAAATGTGTATTATCTTACTTCCAGGTGGGGAAAAAAATGTCAGAACAAGGTCATAATCAGAGCTCAGAGAGAAGTCAATTAATGTCACACAATATGGCAATTTATGCATCTACATGAGAAAATATGATTTCTTATTAATGCACTCAGCAATAAACTAACCTTTGTTCAGTTGAATTTAGCTAACAGTTTCCATTTCTGTATGTGTGAAAATACTGGTGACAATTTTTGCTGATTTTAACAAGGTTGACCTCTTACGTGAAGTTTGATATTTCCTATCTTTTAACCTTTTTTAACTTCTTGAAAGCAGTAATAAGCTCCTAAATGATTAGACTGATTAGCAGCAGTCAGTAAAATAGTTGAGTTTTAAAAGCATGTGTGATTTTTAGAGGTAATGGTAACAAGTCTATTACGCAGAAAGGACAAGTAATTGACACATTCAAGAACAAAATTGCTGACAGTGAGTGGCATGAATGTCTTCTATTGAGGGCAGAGGACAAGCACAAGTAGTTTCTGTTTGTGATCCCCGAACTCTCAGGTGGCAGTGCAAAAATAATGATTCTGTTGTGGAAAAACCTGGAGGGGTTCAGAAAGGGTTCTTAAAATTGTTGTCTTCCATCAGTGAGAGTTAGGGCACCGACATGCAAAGAAGAAGTCATATGAAGAATATAAACTGCTACAATGCTGGGGGGAAAAAAATCAGTTTACACAGTTGTTATTTATCGTGTTCCTTGTAAAACCTTTGATTTAAAATGTGTTACAAATCTATGCATTCTTCATAATTTACACAATGTCACAACTTTTTTTTTTTTTTATTAAGCTGGGGACATTTAGAAATACAATCCAATTGTTTGGTATGGTTACATGGCAGTGTGATAAATAATATTTCTGGTTTACATCTACTCGATGTCCTGAAGACAAGGTGAAAAAACAATATTTCAGCATGTGCAGCCATAGACCTCAAAACACAGTTAAGACAGAAAAACAACAGGTCTGATGTGTTTGCAGGATGTTTTTATTCACAAGCAGGGCGTGCTCTGCTGTTTTATCCAGCAGCAGGACACTCATTCACATGCATATATTCAAAAACCAAGCTCTTTAAATAGAAATGCCCTTTTTAAGTTGACTTTGCGCTCCATGTTACTTTGCAGTATGAAAAATTAAGTGACGAGACAATGCCGTGCTGACATGTGTATGTAAATAGAATACGTTGCCATTTTTCAAAGTTCAGTTGGAGGATTTATTAATGCTCACATCATCAAAAATACATGATGCGAGGACCTAAGTGGTATAAATGCAACTGATTCCAATAGCAGTTACCAATAATATTTTATTATGTGAAGAACATTTGACAATCCACCATTAAGTAAAGACTCCTGCTTGGCAGGAGACAAAGCACAGCAGGGTGGGAGATGAATCAGTTGGAGGCTTCAGGTTTGCTGATGGGGGGTTTCTCTCCACTCTTTTTAGCTCCCTGGGCTAAAAAAAAAAAAAAATCCATGAACAGGAGCTGTCTGGTTATTGTATGGCCAATGAATGTTTGAAAGAATATAAAGTTAAGCTATATTTTGTGGTTTCCACATTAGATAGAAGTCGTTTTTGTATACGTTAAGTCAATACTTTTGACATTTCCAAGGTGTTGTTGTTTGGACAACACCTGTAATTACATCGAATCGCACTGCCATTGTAGTATCACCATGACCTTGTCGATCTTATTCTCTATCATAATGCACATTAACAGAGGTACAGAAAAGCAAGTTTCTTTTAAAGCATATATGAAAGACATGCTTAATGTATGAATCATTTGCAAGAATAAGAATTATCTTGTTGCATTCCCTTTCATAATACCAGAAAATGGCATATTTCCTTTTCCTCATCGGCCAAATGCAATAAATACCATCTTTCTAGGGTCAAAATAGGAATAGAACAGGTTTAAAACACTCCTTGGGTTATTAATGATCCCCTTTTACCAGTTCTCTTTTTTTCCATACTCAGAAGTAAATTGCAGGTAATTGAAGAAAATCTTCTTGTACACAATTGTGATACGAATGTCCTGATTTGTTCTTCAGGGAAGAGTCCATATCTGATGTTCACCAACCGTCATGAAATCCGTCGCATCGACCTGCTGAAGAGTGAATATACACAAGTGGTTCCCACGCTGAAGAACGCCGTGGCCCTGGATGTGGACGTGTCCACCAACAAGATGTTTTGGTGTGATCTGTTTCATCAAAAAATTTACAGGTATACACACACACACAAACGCACACATACTGTACTTTACATTTAGTTTGTCAAACCGTGCCTAATAGTGTAATTGCACATGGCTGTATCATATATGCACATTCATGTTGGGTTTTAAAGCCTTATGCTTATCTTCAATTCACTTTTATTCATCTCTTGTTAACTTACCCAAAACCTAAAATCAATATCTCGACTCAAAATGGGAAGGTTGACTTCCCTACGACAATATGACAAGAAGACACACACACACACACACACACACACACACACACACACACACACAGATGCAGCAACAATGAATTGTTGGTTCCTTATCTTCCAAATGCCCCTACAACTCTGAGACTTGCTGTTGCAAAGAGAAAAATAAAACTTTGGTGACGGTTCTTTCTCGCATGCCTAATCGACTGGATTATGCCGGCGGTGCAAAGGATATTTTTCAGTAGTATTTGCATATAAGCACTTGATCCTCTTGCTGCACAAAAAGTAGTGGCATAACGGCGTGCTACAAAACGCTGAGTGGTAAATGAAGCGCGTGTAAAACCAGCAGGAGAGGTGCTCTGCGCAGCCCGAACCTCAAACGTCCCTCAGCTGTTCTTGTTTTTATATTCCTCCTTTATTCACCTCCTCTGTTTCAACCTGTCACGCCGTTTGGTAGTGAGGCAGACACACCTGGAGGTGGAGCTGGTTGTCCTTCACACACACAAGGGAGCGCGCATCACGGGGTGAACCCAACAGTATCATTAAGTTGTGTGTGTGTGTGTGTGTGTGTGTGTGTGTGTGTGTGTGTGTGTGTGTGTGTGTGTGTGTGTGTGCGTGCGTGCGTGCGTGCGTGCGTGCGTGCGTGCGCGCGCGCGCGCGCGCGCGCGTGCGTGCGTGCGTGCGTGCGTGCGTGCGTGTGTCAGTGTCACCCCGATGGCTGGCAGGTAGTGGGAGGGGCTTTTCTGTCATCTCAGCTGAGCCATATGCTCGTTCTAATTTCACTGCCTCAATAATCACCGCCATCACTCATCTACACACGCACACACATACGGTAGCATATTCAAGGTTATGTTACAGAACGATGTCTTCAAAATGAGATCTCTTTCCAGCGCTGGAAATAAACTCAGACATGCACAGTTACTTTAAATGGTTTGAAACAGGAAAGTTACACAGTTCACTTTAATTTGGGCTTTTATTGATGTGTATCTTGTATCTTCCCAATAAAAGTGTATTCAGTAAGCCAGTGGTTCCCAATTATAGTCTCTGATTTACTAAAAGTGCAATTAAACACAGACAGACACCTGCAAATTGAGAGAAATTGTTTTTTCTTGGTTCATTTCTAGACCTAGATGATGCTGTGTGTGTGGCAAAATATGATTGTCATTTTTGGGGGGGATTAAATACTCTTTACTGCTTTTGCTCTTGCGCATTAAAACGGGAGTGGTAATTCTTCAATTTCACACAAAAAATTACAAGAACTACAATACAACAGAAATTTTATGTTTTGTCAGTGTTGCAGACCAGAGTTTGTTTGAGAGCAGATGGTTTTAAATTGTTAAGGACTGGTTTGCAGCTCTCCAGAGGTCAGATGGCAGCATCCACACTTCCACAAATGAGCCACATTAACAGAGAAATCACTCAAGACTTTGACTTATACTAAATATGACAAGTGTGAAGAACACTGTAATATTGCCTATATTTAATCTATATAAGCCTATATTCTTTTCCAGCAAGAAACATGTTTCCCTAAACCTTGTGATTTGAACGACCCCTCTTACTCAGATGTTTTCCTCTCCTGTGAGCACATTTTTGTGCATTTTGTGGAATGGAAAGGGCTCCAGGCTTTTAAAGTATGGACTCCTGTATCACGCTCACCGTGATGATGTGGTTTTCCAGGCTAATTCATAGTGATTAGCATGCTACGGGTCGATGACTTGTTAACTTCTCCTCATGATGGAGATGTCTGTTGCAGACAATAGTGCAGCCAATTAAAGATGCAATCTGCTCAGTGGTCTTTGTTTCATCTGTCTCTGTCTTATTCCTCACTGTAGCTGGTAGCCTCAATTAGTTCCTCCAACCTGTTTGTTTTAGTCCAAGTACTGATTATTAACTGAACGAGGCGTTAAAGTCATCTAATAGTATGGTCATATAATAATATAGTTAGGTGTAGTATGTGTCACAATGTGTTAAATGATATTGTCTTTTTTAAATTATGGCTTAATAGAGCTAATAATTACAAATTAAATATTGCCGTATAGTCAAAGAAGAAACGTTTTAACCCTGCAACTTCAAATATGATATGATGATGATGGGAGCAGTGTGGAGTTATTAAAAAGTTTTACTTTGCTAGTTGTTGTAAAGAACCAGCTATTCAGGTCAGACTGCTACTGTTTTTTTTAAGTAAGCTGAAATAGTAATTGAGAACATGTCACTCATTTTAAAATAGTATTTAACAGTGTGGCACCGCCAAAGGATGTGGTGTTAGCAAAGCTTTACTCATTTACTAATTATCTATAACTATTTATGTATCTTGTGTGAGAGACAGGTGTTAGTAGAATATTGTAATTCAAGAAAAGTAAAGGTTTGAGATGATCTATCCCAGTACCACAGTACCCCCCCCCCCCCCCCCCCCCCCACAAGAAGGATGAGGACGTCTGGCCTGGCAAACAGTAACACAGTCAATTAACAACACAATCTGCTTCCGAGTCCCAATCCCATCCATCTCCATCTCTGCCCTGGCTCCAACTGGCTCACCACTTAAGATTGTGCGGTCTATTTTATCATTCCTGTTCACATTATTAACAAGTGACTACGGGGTTTAACTGGGACACTGTCTTTGCCAGCTTGTTAACACAGTTGATTTGTATTGTCTTGCTTCACAGCTCCCATGTAGTGCAGATAGCGCTGATCAACGTCTGTTACTGTAAAGGAATTTTGGGTGGAAGTGAAAAGAGAAGCACGAACGTGACAAAAAAAACTGAAACTGAGAAAACCGGAGGTGACAGCAGAAAGAGTGGTAAAAAAAATAAAAAAAAAGAAGAGAGAAACTGTTGTTTGGTCTGTTGGGCGAAGACATACACATTCTACTTGTGAGGTGCTGTTAGGTGGGAGGGTTTTTTGTTTTGTTTTTTTGACACAAAAGTGTCATGTTTATGTGCCCCTCACATCCAAACAGACGTACTGAGCCTCCAGCAAATACATGGCAAAGAATGGAATCATGTACACTCAGTACATTGTAATAATCATAATTCTATAATAAGGTTGTTGTATCCACTTTTCACATTGGAAGTATCATCACAATAAAGATATTATCACAATACTAACTGATATCAAACCCTTCCTTTACATTCTTCATGTGTGTTTGGGGTATATTTGCCCTATTTCTAACCTCCTCATGAGACTCTATACAGCTTGATAGCCATCAAGGCGAGCTATCAATATAGGTCAAATTGGGTAATTGTCTTTTATTGCCAAGTTACATGATGATAACAAAAGCAAATCAATAGGGAAAAAAAGGAATGTAAAAAAAATAACAGCATTTAAAAATGAAAAAAAAAATACAATTGATTAAAATAGAGAAACAAATTATCTATATTGTTGTAGCTACACTGTTGTCAGGAGACATGTTTATTGAATTGTTTGAGAAATCTAAGGGCAAGATTACTGTATGTTAACAGCATGTTTAAAAAACAGTTTTCCAAGCTGTCTGATCACCTTTAAGGGATATATAGATGCTGTCAGCTTTTTTTAAATATATAAAAGTGATAGAATAATCTCAATAGCAGGTCTAAAAAGCACATATAGTTAAGTGATGTTAGCTTTTAAAACAATGGAAGTTAAACTATTCAAAAAGTTTCAAGACATATTCTTTGATAAATGACCTTTTTGAAATCTTTTTCTGTCTCTTCATGAATATTTCACATTTTCCAGAATACTGTCTGACATCTTCTCCTCCATCCACTCACCAGTGCTTACATCAACAAGGCCAGTGACTCCTCGGAGCAGGTCACTCTCATCGACTCACTCCACTCCCCGGAGGGCCTCGCTGTCGACTGGGTCCACAAGAACATCTACTGGACTGACTCGGGCAACAAGAGTATTTCTGTCGCCACAGGAGATGGGAAGAAGAGAAAAGTGCTAATAACCACAGAACTGAGCGAGCCACGGGCTATCGCAGTGGATCCACACCAAGGGTGAGTTAGAGGTAGTTTTTACAAGTTAGCCCGAGAAGTCAGGATAGTGTTAACGGAAATAATGCAATGATATGTATTTGAAGAAACATCAGCCCATATTCAATGGTATTTGGGAGATTCAAAGAGCATGCAAGTTATTAATCTAGCCATCTTTCATACTAACTTTATCCGACTTAGGGTCAAAAGAGCTCTAGCATATCCGTGTTTATATTACATAAATCTTGGTCAGGTTGTGAGAACATTAAAAGACATGCACACTCAAAACATTTTCTGCAAGAAGACACATTCATTGGTATCATTGCTTATTTCTTTCAAATGGTCGTGCATGTGCCGTCAACTGGCAACAGCTGTCAGCAATCAAAGTTACTTTCAAACATGTAACAGTGTCCAAGCATTTGAAAGTGGTCTTCACCTTGTAAAGTTTAATGTCTCAAAACCCCTCTTTGAAAGTCAGCATAAGCAGTCAGTATATAGTAAAAGAAAATGGATCCCTGAAAATAAAAAAAAGAGAATACCAGGACACTCAAGTCAATTTTAGCACACTCAGAGTGAATATAGGGAAAGTAAATCTCAAGTCAGTAAGCACGGCGGCACTGAATCCATCTGTTTGATTGAGCAGTTTAACAATTATTTGGAGATCAGCTGTGCTGCTTCCATTTCTGCCTCTTTCTCTTTGTCTTGGATGTCTCAAGTTCCCAAAGGAATATTTTCACACTCCCATAAAGATAGACTGGCATCAAATGGATGCTAATGCAGCCAAAACTTTCAAAGGGCTGTCCCGGACCCACATAGTCATTCCAAAGTGGTCCCTGTTCTAAGTACCTTCTTTTTCACACAGTTCCTATCTCCCTTGTGTGTCCTTAAAGCTTGTTTCAGGAGTAAAACTGTATAATTTTGGAGTGAAAATGAGAGCAAACAGACGGGAACATTGCATGAGTCAGTCAGATTAGTTTTTCACGCTCACTTTTTCTAGAAAACTAGTCAGTTTTCCATCAGTTTTGGACCTCTATCATGACTATGATGCACCGATCCACGAATTGTTCACTATTGATCCAATCCCGATAACCGATTTTGGATATCTGCCAATACTGATACTATTCCGATACCAGAGCTCTGTTTGCTATAATATTATTAGTATCATTTTTGTTGATTTTATATGAGGCTGTAATAAACTCCTCTCTTCAGGCAAGTATGCACATTTTCGTTGATGAATTATTGAAATGCTTTAGAATTTTATACTCATATTTGTCACTTCGAACTACCACATATGAGTCATTTTGAAAGACTTTCTGGTATTCAACAAAATTCAAAATGTGGGCTGGGAAATAATGGCCAATTTCTAAGACATTTTGTGAAAGCTAGTGTAAGCCACTGCTGAGAGGCTAAAGATTACCATTATTAGAACTTTCTGCTCTCATATCCTCCCCATATTACCTGTGGAAAAGACTTCTGCACTTCCCTCCCATTTCTAATTTGTCAAAACAGGACCGTGAAGCTACACACTACCAAAACCCCCCACAAGCTTCCCTAAATAAAAGCTGTCATGAGTTTCCCAGGTGTGTTTGAGATTATAATAAGTGTCTGTTTTTTGATTTTCTTTGACAACTGCAATTCTAATTTTGAGAGTCTCAACACAGACAAATCCTTGGGGCACCGCTGTGATCTTTGCCCTAACCATTAGTCTACCTTTCCTCAGGTTGTGAGCCGCTGGACTATTAAAGATTCCACTTAATAAATATCTCTTCCCTCCTCAAGGGAATTCCTTCATTTCCAGCGTTGAAAACATCATGGTCTTATGTAATGTGTTTGTGTATCGTCTTGTAGGTTCATATACTGGTCAGACTGGGGCGATCAGGCCAAAATCGAGAAGGCCGGTACAAACGGAGTGGATCGACAAGTTCTGGTGTCCGAGCACATCGAATGGCCCAACGGGATCACCCTTGGTAAGAAAAACATGTATCTGCCATACTCATTGAAGAAGGTAGATCAAAGTCTAAGATGATACACCTACAGGAAAAAAAATCAATGAGCTCTTAAAGCAATTTTAATAACAAAGTTAGAGAGCAAACATCTCTGTTGAGAGAAAGAAAAAAGTGGCTCGAGTAAATCGACACAGAGAAGGAGAAAAAAGTTGATTGAGAGAAACAAAGAGACAAACGACAAGAGTGGAGAAAAGAAAAATCCCTGGGTGCTGCACCCCAAGTAGCTCTTATTGTTACAGCTCAGTTTGTGTCTGGCTCTCATCAATCAAGCCAGGCGAGTATGAACCTCCGAATTAATAAGCCAGACGCTCTGTGCTGTCGATACCTCCCATCATCCCTTTCAACTCCCACAGCAGCACCAGCCAATTTCTCTCGGCTGCCCTTGCCTGAGGAGAAACAGAAGCACACAGTCGCCACACTCTGTGGAATTGAGGTGTCGCTGCATCTGTATGAAAACAAATTATTTTTTAGAATAGGGCGAATGAGAGAGTTGGACAGACTTGTTTTGCAGTGCCGTGGGAGAATAGGTGGATTATTTTCCTCCTTGGTCATTGATTTCATACAGAGCAGGTGATTGTCTGTGTCAAGAACAGAGAGTGAAAATGACTGTTTGGCTTTTCCATTTCTGTTTGGCATAATATTGTTAATTCTGTTCCTTTTTATACCACTCTCCAAACATTGTTAAGCATGTGGTCAAATGTATGCTTCATCGAAAACTTTAGGCATTTCGCTACTATACAAGCTGAAATGATATTTCAATGTATCAAAGCGAATGTATTATAGGGAGAGAACACACATGTCTGCTCGACTGGGATAGCAAATAAAAAAAAAAAAAAAAGTTCAACATGAAAGGCAGATTTTTTTTAATTGAATTTAAAAATAAAATTAATGCAATTATGTTTTAGGCCTCCTTTTTATATACATATTTCTTTTAAAAAGAAATCATGTCAGGATTACTTTTAGATTCCAGCAAAAAATCTTTGAAAATGTCTGCCTCTTTTCTTATTTGCACACTTCGCAAAGGCAATGCCACACTGGGATTATGCCCTTTGCTGTCACTTTCACTGCAACATTTAAGCTTTCAAACTAACCACAACACGCCTTTACGCCCCAAAGCAAGGGCAAATGAATAATGGAGGCCTAAACCAAATAGTATCTTGGACCAATACATTGAAAACTGTAAAACAGCAAGTATGTTTTTTCAAAGGCAGGTCCAGTAAGACTAATGAATTTGCTCAAGGGCACGTATATTTTCCTCTGCAATGAAGTCAAGCGGCAATATTACAATCACATCTGTGTTTTTCTCAGTGCAGGGCCTCCACCCGTCATGTCAAAGAAGATTGATGGTGTAGCTGTCGGGCCATTACATTCATACACCTTTCACCCGAGGCCTTTTCTCGCCAAGTGACCTCTGTCTCTTCATTTTTCTCTCATTTCTTTCTTCATCTTTTTTTGTTCTTTCACACATCTCCTCAGATTTGTCCAACCGACGTCTCTACTGGGTGGACTCAAAGCTGCACCTGCTCTCCAGCGTGGATCTGAATGGAGACAACCGCAAAGTGCTGCTGTCCTCTCATCACCACCTGGGACACCCCTTCGCCCTCTCTATATTTGAGGTACAACACGGACAGTGTCCATTCTTGGGGTTGGCAAGGATTTCCATTGTGTGTTTGTGAGACAAACCATGGTGGGGCTAACTGATTGTGTATTCAACGTGCCTGTTTGATTTTGTTGTTCACTTGATGTTTCAGGAGCTTGAAAATGATCAGATATACTTGAGGATTTGACAAAGGTCAAACTAGGATGATGGCTGGGAAAATGGATCAGAGCAAACTGTAAGGTGTAGGCTGCAGAGATCAGTATCTTTCAGGAGTGGTCTGAGGAAGGGATCTGCTGTTGTCACCTTGGTAAAAGACACTACCACATGCATTCAGGTTTGCCAGCAGAAAAAGAACTGACCTGTTGTTGGGCATACGCTGATCATGTTATTGGTGATTGGTGATTTGGTTGGCTCCCGTACTAAGATAATTGAACAATTGGCACAAGCAACCTCCTAATGAAGGAGGTCATTGTGGAGTAGTGATTAGCTCTGTCACCTGTTAGCCAAATGTTGACCTAACCTTTGTCTTGTGCACTTTAAGTAATGATAATGCTTGTTTATAGCTCCACAGCATGGGAATTGTTAGAGCCCAAGACTAAATAAATAAAATACTAATTTGTGGTGGGACACGGTGATTAAAAAAATGTCTTATTTAATGAGAGACTTTGTAATAAATTGCAATTAATCACATCTTAAATGTGACAAACAGGAAGCATGAAGTTATTGTCCAGGACGTTGTAATTTCAAATGTGGCTTTTCATGCTTGATTAAGATGGTAAAAGCACTTTTTCATGTGAGATCATTTAATATGGCTTTCTGAAGTGTACTGAGAAAGTATCAGAAAAGAGTATAAATAAGGCCAAATTAAAAGCATATATTTTCCAGGCATCAATTAATCAAAATCAATTAAGTTACATCTTAAAGGTATAGTAGAGGATTTTCTTCTTCCGGGTGGATCATCAAAATAACTGGTCCTCCCAATTGTCAATCATTCTGGTGATATATGACGTAAGCCCGTCGTACGTGCTCGTCCCTGCGCGCAGCTCACTCCACACGGTCCTCATCATGCCGGTGGCCGACCCGACGCATTATTCTCGGACATTTTTACACAGTTTCACCCCCTCTGGTGCAAATCTTCTTGTAAAGTGAGCTTATGTGAGCGATGCCGACTTATGACTTGTAAACAGAGCGTGCACGAGGAGAAGTGGGCTCGTGCACGTCTCTCGCACGCGTTTTAGTAGGCGTTCCGTCTCGGGAGCAGGTACAGCGTTGCGCATGCGCATTTTTTTCAAACGGTGGAGAGGGCGGTTCTTTCCTAAAATTCCTGAAAATCCTCCTGTATACCTTTAACAGGTAATACAAATCTAACAGAGCTTGAAAGGCACAATATGTAAGATTCAAATCAAAGTTCTTTTTGTGTTCAGTGCTTGTAGTTTCCCGTCTCTTCTCAATAGGGTTGGCTATAGAAAGCCTAATAATTCAGTGTTTAGCATCATCACTCTGCAGGAAAAAAGGTTCCTATTTCCCATGTGACTGTGTTTGCATGTGTGTATGTGCGTGGGGTTTTTGTTCGGTTTCTCTCTGCTCGATTGACGGTCTGTCCAGAAAGTACCCCGTTTCTTTCCCCATGTAATCTGTGATAGTCTCCAGCCCAACTGTGATGTGGCCTAAATGAAATGAAAGAGAAGAAAGTTCCTCATATCTAATGCTTCTTGATGATTGTCGCTGCAAAAAGCTAATATTTTAATGTCCATGTGTGTGAATAAGAAAATGAAATGGTTCAAGAAGTGGAGGAAAAGATGAGTCAATGAAAGAACTTTATCTGACTGTGAGATGGACTGAATAGAAATTGAGATGTTTCCAAAGTAAAGTAGCAGGATAAACCTAAAGAATCATCGAGTCGGAGTAGAGTACAGCAATCGATAAAACTAATTTGGGTGAATTTATTGAGGTGGGGAGTGAGTCAGTCTGTTAGAGCCCGATCAAGTGTAGAAGGCTTGGAAGGTGGAAAACAGAACCAGAGGGGAGCCAAGCGAGGCCGGAGGTGGAGAAAGCAGGAGGTGAAATGTGATCACTGAGAAGTACTTCTGTGGTCCCTCTCTTGGCTGCACACACTGCGATGATGAGAAGCAAAGGGAAGAAGGGACATCCATCATACCCAGCTGCGAGTGAATATGTGTGTGTGTGTGTGTGTGTGTGTGTGTGTGTGTGTGTGTGTGTGTGTGTGTGTGTGTGTGTGTGTGTGTGTGTGTGTGTGTGTGTGTGTGTGTGTGTGTGTGTGTGTGTGTGTGTGTGTGTGTGTGTGTGTGTGTGTGTTTCATATGTGTGTAGCTGAGAGACTGACCAGTGTTTCAGGCAGCAGTGAAAGTTCAACCCTTGGAGATTAATCGCCCTCGGCCCCTCTCGTCTTTGTTCTTTTCTGGTTATGATACAGACCAAATTAAACATCTTTTAGTGGTGCAGGAGTTTGCTCTGTTCCTTGCAGCCTCATGAAAAGAAGAGACCGAGTTCGGAGATGCGTGGCTCAAGATATCAAAATAATAGACCTTGATGTTCTCATAATTAATTTTGGCTCACCACAAAGAAAATGTCTGAACAATTAAGTAATGATTGCAGTTTTTGTGGTGCTTTAATGATACGAGAATTGTGCAATGGTCATCGAGAAAACAGAAGGCCACAGACATTTGTAGGTGACGGTTAAAGGTGTAAGATGAGACACACAAGCAATAATTAAGGTGTTATGCTGTACTTCACCATTAATGCGATATTCTATTAAGAGCAGAGACATATGTGTGTGACTTTGTCTTCTTGTAGTTGTAGAAAAGGATTGGTTGGAGGAGTCTGGCATATTCCACTGCACAGTACAGACTTTAAAACATGCAGGTGGGAATGTCCTGATATAGAGAGTCAGTACAGAATGTGCAGAGATAATAATAATATTGCATAATATGAATCATGTGTTGTGAAGTAATATGTTACTGTTACTGCCACAATCTTTGTCTTTAAGGTCTATATTTAATTGCTTGAGGAACATTAAATCTCCTGCTTTGGTCCCGTTTGTAGGTGAGATGGTAAACTATGTAGCGAAAACGACACTGAGGGTGGAGCTGCCAGGCAAGAGCCAAAGAGGAAGGCCGGTAAAAAGGCTGGCACAAGGAAAGAGGGTGCAGATGACAGGGGGCATTGGAAGATGATACACATCTAATGAAAAACCTCTTGAAGAAGAATCTTTTCACTCTCACTGTGCTCATTATGCATTTTTTATTTGCGCAGGAACACATTTGGTTCCTAGCTTTATCCTGCTGTAGCATAAGCTGAAGCTCTTGTCATAAATTTGCGACTGCACTAAACTCCTCTTGGCATCAATGTGAAAGATGTCCCAAGTCTGATTTGTCAACATCTGTCTGTGTGTGTGTGTTGTTGGTAGTTCATCTAAGCCACTTTCTTACTGCTCCTTCTTGTTGTCACTAGTTATTAATCAGTTGATAAATTACTTCACTCAAGAAGTACTGACATCCAAATTATAGTGTCCTCCTCCCTGATTTAACTTCACTTTGATTGACGAGTGTGCTGAGAGCTCAGCTAATGTGCCACAGCTCCACTACAACAATATAATCTTGGCATTATTGGTGAAAAATGATCTGCCCCCCTATCTTGAATTCAGTCGTTTTGAGTATTTTTAACAAGATATCAAAGCCACCAGAAAATACCCTCTGGCAAGCAGAAGCTGCATGTGAAAAATGTTGGCGTCTATGTCCTGGAGGATTCAATCTGCGCGCAAAAAAACATGTTGGTCATTGGATCAAGCAATGGGAATTATAGTTGAAGTTGTAAAAAAAACAATATACCAATAAATCGTTTTTGGATACTACAGATACTGCAGATACTACAGAAACAAACATATAAGGTCCCATTAGAGCACAGTGTGAACAGTCAACAAATATTTTAGATGAAAATTGTGACAACTCTATTGCCTCTGAAAATCTTCTCACATCCTGTCACATTTAACCACAGACAAACATATGATATAGCTTCTTATAAACATTCCTTCTCTGTACATACATATACGTATGTACGCCGTCGCTTCTTTGAGCTTGCGAGATATGAGTTGTCACAACTGTGAATTGTTGTTGGGGCCTTATATTAGCCTTTCATATTCTTGAATGATGCACAGTGAATGTTACAAGTCATTACACACACACACACACACACACACATGCACAACATCTCCACACTTCACACTGCTGCCATGTCTTAACACTGTGGGACCTCCTATATCAATGTCTGAACACACCGCCACACACGCATAAAGAGACTCACACACACATGCAAACCCTTTCCGACAGTATTCACCCCCTGCCTGCATACCAAGCCCTGAGGAGATGTGGATTGCAGAGCCATGCAGAGAGAGTAATGTTTTCTCTTTCTCCAGCTTTAGTGTCAATGCATTACTTTTTATCCTCTTTGTTTGACTTGAGGGAATGGGAGAGGAGATGAGATGGGTTTCTGAAGAGGAAAAGGGAGGGTGATTGAAAAAAGTAGACCCTGGAAGTCAGTATGGTAAGGAAGGAAGCATATAATGGCTTTACGATAAGTGTTTGGCCTGTTGCCACAAACTCAAATGCTGCAGGGTGGCGTTAACTGTTTCTGAAACTGCAGCATGAGCACAAGGTCAATTAAAAGAGAAGTGGTGAATGGTGTAGGAAGAAGAATAGTTAGCTTGAACAAAACAAAGGGAGCATAGCAAAAAATGGCATGCCTGAATACAGTCTAATACATCGGTTTTGTGTTTTATTGTTTTATGCATTCAAGAGAAAAGTGGGTTCTCAATCAACAGTAAAGTAACATTTTAAAACAAAAGTCCAGAACAAATAATAATTTCTCTGACCAGTTCTAAAAATTGATAAAGAACAAAATAGTTCGTTTCATAAAGAAATTGACAATTGAAGAAGAAAAAATACAGAAGAAATATCGGAACACATCAAGGTTGGTGTAATCTTCTTAAACAGTAGATCTTTCGCAATTTCATACCAACCGAAAATGATTCTCAACATGTTCAGAAATGTTCTCAAATAGGAATAAAAGTCATTTTCAGATGCAACAAACTCCATACAGAAAGGTTCTGGGTCCCACATTTGGAATTGCTACGTACCTGTCTGGTTTTGGACCGTAGAAACCATTTTGAAACCCCTTGCTACTGCGATAAACACTAGAATAAACAATAGAACTTGGATTAACTAAACAATACTGATCTGAATATATTTTTCTTTTTAATCGTACAAGTTGTTGGAAAACATTAGGAAAGACTTATAACAAACGATGAAACAAAATAACATGAAAAAAGTCCATCCATTCAACTAAGAAAATATTTCTATTAGGAAAAATATGACAAAAAAGACAGATATGATTTTAAAAACAAAAAATCTCCATCACTTGTCCTAATACTCTGTAGCATCAACTGTTTCCAGCACTGACACAGCACAAAAAAGCACATTATGTTGTTCAGAAAATGAGTGGCTTTAACAAAGAATACAAATCAAGCCTGCCAAAAAAACAAAGGCTTCTAAAGTTGAGTGAGGTGTCTTTGTTTGAGCCTTCATTTGAAGTTGTCTGGCACCGCATCTCAGTACACAAGAGGCATTTAAAGCTTAATGGACAGATGTGTCAGTCAGACAGCCCAACATTTGTTCTTGTGGGACCGAATCATGACAAAAATCATCAACGGATGTTTTCCCCTTGACCCCCAAATGACTCCATATCCATTCAGATGTGCTCTAACCCCCCCCCCCCCTTCCCGACAGACAAAGCTCCGATTGATGTGATGCAAAGCTTTGTGTTCTTGTGTTCTGCCCGTCTGTGTGTTGACGTCTCACTTCTGGCCTATCCTTCGACACATAAAAAATTCACCTTGATCCTGCAAGGAAAAGATCCACCCTCCTCTGGCTTGCGCCGCTGTTTGAAGCCTTCAAGGTCATGAAAAGAGACATATGCAGGAACTGACAGTAGAGAAAAGCAGGTAGATGAAGAATGACACTCAAAGAGAGACAGAGAACAGCTGTGTTATCAGCATGGTTGATATTTATTTTAGCTCTACTGTCAGAACAGTAAAGGTTATCGGAATCCCAGTGAGGGGGAGATGAAGTGATTGGGGGCTTGCGGAAAGATGCGAAGAGGGATGGTTAAAGAAAGGTCAAGTCCATGGATAATCCAGCACAAATGGAAAGCAAGAATGTCTGCTCTGCCTGAACCATGCCTACTTACAAACACGCAACGTACAAACATGTGCGAGAACCGCAGTAGGTCTTTACATTAAAAGAATCTTACCATCTCTCAATCTTATCTTTTTAACCTTCTTGTGATCCCAGCATCTGTGTTTTTGCTCCCTGTCCATGTTTTTCCTTATTGATGCATACTTGCATTTATGACACAGATTGTGGAAACCATGGCAACCATGTGCCACGGCCACTTGTACTCCATATGCTGTTATCCTGTCAGATCATGAAGAAGATTTTTTTACATGAGTAGAAGGGAAATTGAGAAATTTACCGAAGGTAAAGTATACACCTTCAAGCTTTTAATGAGTTTATCTTTTTAACTATATTACAAATACTGTGATGATTCTTAAAATTGTTTTGAAAAGTACTCATATTACATAAATGTTAAAGATCTAAAAAAATACCGTTTTTATTTGTGATGCTTCTCGGTTATGCAGATCAGCATTAATGGTAGGACTCTTGTTTTCTTTTTACTAGAAGCAAATGTTTTCAATTTTCAGAGGTAAATTAATCCATAAGGAAGCTTTATGTTTCCACAATAAAATCAGGTTAATTCTTTAATTTTATCATTGACTGTTGTGTGTTTAAATGTAACGTTGAGGATTTTCTTACCATGAGCTGTGGTGTTTGTGCTTGAGGCTACATGTTTAACCTTGAGGACTTGCTTTAGTAATATGTGAAGTCTTTGTTGCAGGTTTTGGACAAAGCCATGCTCTTATCTACTAAAAGACTATTTCTCAAGTTCACTGAGAAATTGTATGTCCTTGGCTTGAAATTATAGTGTCATTAAATAAATGATTTTATTAAATTTGTGGGAAATAATTAATTGATATTGATGTATTAAAGTCCCATCCATAGTTTTATATTATATTGAAGTCTCATAACAGTAATTCAGCTATCTTATTCTGCTCTACCAACATTTTTCTTAGGTTCAAGGAGCCTTTCATGTGGCAGGTGAAACATCTTAAAAGTTTCAAGCAAGTTCAGTCGCCTTCATGTTACCGCCAGACATGCATACTTCCCAGGTTGAGCCTTATTTTTAATGAATACCTTGGTCATGTTATAGAAATACAGGTTGACTTGAAAGCAGTCCTCAGAACATTTGTGTAGTTTGGGGCTTCTCACATCTTTCTCTAGATAGTTCTTAAAATATTTTCTCCAAGCTTGTGGCCACATGAGTCGCAACTTTAGTAATACTGTGGTCAAGAAACACGTTATTGTTGGTTTGTGGACTATGAAGTCTCCTTCTCAGACAGAAGCATGATGTGTTGTGCAATCTCCTAGCAGAAGCTGTAGTGATGTTGCGATAGAGTGACGGTAAGTGAAGACATGGCTGTCACGAGTTGAAGCAGCTTAGAGGTTTGACACTGTGAATGTGACACTTACAGCTCATTGCCCAGACATATCTGTGTTTCTGTGAGTTCTGTGTGCGATCTGACTCCAGTCGGTCTGTCTTTGTGAAGCTTGAATTTTCCCATGCATCCACTTTGATAGTCTTCTCTGCGACACATGGTTCTGCTTTGATCCAGCACTCTGTAAACATGGGTCTTTTATAGAAGCGGCAACTTACAGGGGAAAAACTAAATCAAATGTCTAGCTTTTCAGAATAAGAAGCATTTTTCTTAGTCTTATGATTTACATACAAGACTCTTATGACACAAAAAGCAGTAATGTTATTAAAAGTCCTTGATGCTGTGGCTCTATTCAGATTTTAACAGGTAAAATCCATCTTCATTCATGCAACTTAATGTTTCCAAAAGATTATAGGTTGTTAAAAGTTCTTACTTAGGGTTCTATCTCAAGATACAAACACACTGAACTTCAAAACAAAAGAATCATCATTTCCTGCTTTGTTTCTGAGAATAAGCTGAAGAACAGGAGCTTTTACAACAAACAACTCAGGCTGATGTTTTTCTCAAGAGGATGTCTTCTCCGCAGTGCTAAAAATGTGTGTTTACTGTAAATGTTGCTTTTGTTCTAGTAAACACTTCCCTGTCTTTTTTACTCTCTGTATACTGAGAAGAAGAGGTAGAGGTAGTTTGACTACAACATAAACCACCTTCAAAAGATGTGAGGGTTTTTGTGTTTCATTAAAATTAAAACAGATTGTAGGATGAGGAGGTCTGGTTAGAATACAAGAATATAAAAATGGTTCGAAACATGTCTTTTTCATTGTTGTTGTTTTTAATGGTCTTTAATTGATGTATGGCAGAACATATTTCTGAGGTTGTGTTACTTCACAAGAGAATTTTTTCTTCAATGCAATTTCTACTTCTGCCTATAAATGCTTCTTTCTGTATGTCTCATACTACATCAGTCGTTATTCTAAAGCAACTGAGTGCAATATCTGTTTTTGTTTTTACATAAAAGCTTACTCCCAGTAGGGTTGTCCTGAACAAATGCCGTACTCCCGACATTTAAATAATATACCACTTATGTTAAATAAATGAACGCAGTAGTATGCAGATGATATTAAATGTTCACTTGGGAAATGGTAGCTGTCTATCACGGAAATGAATTACAACAAGCACATCACTGGACATGTGGAAATGAAAGTTTTAATCAGGGTAGCAGAAACAGTGGGTCTACTTTAATGGACTAAACTGGACCAAAGGGTGCCAGTGCATTTGAACACATGGATTGACGGATGGTGCATAATCAGGATAATCAAACATATATGGTATAACATATATAACATATTTGCAAACCAAATTACAATAAAATAAATGGATATCCTAATTTCTTTTGTACAAGTGTGATGTATCCTTATACATTCAGCTGTTTTTGAATCTGTCTTTTCGTTTTAATTCAGGACCGAGTATATTGGACAGACTTGGAAGATGAGGCTATATACAGCGCCAACAGACTGACCGGACACGATGTGGCAAAGGTTGCAGAGCACCTCAACAACCCCCTGGACCTGGTGGTGTTTCATGAGCTGAGGCAGCCCAAGGGTAAGACACAAAGTAGAGGAGAAGTACGGAGTGGCAGCCAACATTGTTCAGTATTGGTCAGCAAAATGAGTTCCATTTTAAGGGCAATAAACAAACACGTCTGTCGAGCAATATTTGGAAATGTTCATGAATTAATCACTTTGAAGACTGTCAGACACGACTTAATTTGTTGTTTACCTTTCGTTGTAATTTTGGCTCTTTGTCAGTCTAGTGTCTCCATTTATTTTAAAGATTGCGAATGAAGTAAAATCTCAGCTATTAATTTACATGTAGTGACATTAGAATATAGCTGAAATATATATTATTCATCTAAGAGAGAGATAAGCTGAATTTATGATTTTTTACAAATATTTCTGACACTATCTACAAAAAAAATCTTTTTGATTTGGAATAAACATACCTGTCAACTCTGACAAACCAAAATGCTCCTAAAAAGTCTAGTTGCAAGTGTTTCTATATTTTATTCTTTTGAAAATTTGAGTAAACCAAAGTGTGAAACTGAATCAAAACAAACTTTTTTAGATGTACCTTTGCAGACAATCATATTTTCAGTTCAATTCAACAGTCATCTAAAGGCTATTTTACAGAGAATAACCCAAATTGTTCCACATGAGCAAAATAAAGGGCCAAAGGGGAAAGCAAAAGTAAGTTGTACAAAGCAGAAACTACTTTTGCAATTGTTTCTTGAAGTTCAGAGGTGGTGGGCTCAGCCGTTTCGGTTGGAGATACATTATATTGAAAGAGTGAAAGAGCAGCAAGTAAACAACGCAAGTTATCATCAGAAGGAAACCCATCCATTCTCTGCAGACTTCATGGGGGCAGGAGGTTCAAATCATGTGCTTCCTATTCCACAGTCAGTGAAGTAGACCTAATTTATTTTATAGCAAATGAGCAATGTATCTAATCAGCATGAGCAAGTCTAGTTTTCCTCCATTAATAGATTAAAATTATATTTCTTTAACTTATATATTGGAAAGGGACCATTTTCAACTTCCATGGTGACTTCTGTGTATGTCTAAGATCCATAAACACACCCACATGTATTAGAAATACCCACAAGATAGTAAAAAGGAAGACACAGTTAAAATCCCATTTGAACGTATAGTGTTGAAATATCTGAAGATAAACCCGAATATATACTCTGTTATTTCACATAGTACATAAAAAACTTGATGTGTTTCATTAGATTGATAGTTGTGCGTCAAACAAATACTCTATCATCAAACACGAGGTGTGAGTGTATGTGTGGGTGCGTGCAGGTATGTGTGTGTGTGTGTGTCTCCTCGGGTGTATTTGACGACGTGTGCCAGCAGTTTGTTTGTGTGAGTGTCTGCCTCTTCATGCTTTGTTTTCTCTCTTTACTCGGTGCTCAAAGCAGCCTTGTTTGTGTGCCAGTGGGGAGCTAATTGTGTTCTCTCATTAATAAGTCAAGAGTTCTGCTCAAAAAGATATGACAGGATTAAACTTTCTTTATTTTCTTTCTTAGAAATGCAGACAAAAGTAAGACATTCCAGCAAAGACACTTTGCTAGACTTCAATCTTAATAGTTCTTATTAAAGAAAAAGATGTTTGCATATGAACTATGAATAAGTCTTTATGGCATTTAATCAATACTAATATCGGTGCTCACTATCAGCAAGTAGGTAAAAGTTAGTACTCATAGTTGTACTTGTCCTTTAAAAAAAGTGGTATCAGTGCATCCCGAGATGATGGCATCAATTTGAACTGCTTCTTATAACTGACCCTCTGCTTGTTTAGACCGTTTTTCTGACACTCGTTCTCAAACAGCATTATTTTGTTCTTCAAAAGGACGTCATTGACGTAAAAGCAAAGTCACCACTTTCCAGCCTCTGTACAAGATGCCCTCCTGACCTTAACAATCCATGAACGACATAAGTAGTGATGACGTGCAGCCTACACCGAGTCCAACACCCTCCCTGAGCACAGAACAAGTGGCCTTATTGTATTTGTATTTATTTATGTATTTATTATTTTGTGAACCCTTAAATTACTTGAGAGTAACCAAAACTCAATATTTTGCTTCTCATCATAGAATTAAAGGAGTCACGTCAAAATCATAAATTGAACGAAAGACATAATCAGTGTTTTATATAATTGTGCGAATGTTATCTTCATTCTTTACCTATTTTCAACTTTCTTTTTTCTGCTCTCATCTACTTACCTCACATCTTAATTAATATATTTTACTCTCCATTTTCACACTTGATGACTTTTCTAGCACTCCCTTTACCAGCATCGTCCTCTTCTACCCTCCTGCCCTGTTCCTCCTGGGTTGCAGAATATTACATCTATTATTATATCGTGTCACATTTCAAAGATTTTTTTTTTTTTACCCAAAAGACAGGCAATTTTAATTAATTTCTAATCTGTTGGGCAAGTTATGAACACATACAGATCTTTAAAGAATTTAACCCAGACAGCTGTTTTATTGCACATTCCTTATGCTGGGAAACTGCATGAAGTATAAATGTATTCCCAACTTATTAAAATCTTACTACATGTATGTGAGTGATGTTGCGCCTGCTCGTGATAGCTGAGGATTTCTCTAATGTGCCACTCTCTAAAACTACAGAACTACATCTGGAAGTGGAGTCAACCGTGACCTGACCTAATTCTGCTGCTTCCCTGCATGACAAGTGCAGAAATTTCTCTCTGTGAGGTTGAAGATTGAAGTGTAAATGTTTTATTTTGGTGCACTGTTTAGGCATGCATGCCTAAACCAAAGAAGTACATGAGAATAAGATTACAGGAATTACAGGTCCTAGTATCTATTTTTATAACAAGGTCTATTGGAACTGAGCGGTATAACTATTTACATAAAGCAAAAGCTTCATTTATACTTTAAGCATAAACTAAAGTTGTTTGAAACCAGTTATAGTGGCCTGTTGTTTTCATAACAGGTTTGTTCTTTATGGAGACAACATGCTTTGTAAATGTTTTGATGTGGGAATTTGGTGCTCTATAATCACCTAATGGCTAAAAAATTTTTTACTTTTGATGTGAGATGAATAACTGTGCTTTGTCTTAGCTGAAAATTCCCATTTTTAACTTATCTTTTATTATTTCCCTGTGTTTCTCCAAGGTCCTGACACCTGTAACCTGGGCAGTCTACCCAACGGTGGTTGTGAGTACCTCTGTCTAAAAGCCCCTCAGATCACGGACCACTCCCCTAAGTACACCTGTGCCTGCCCTGATGGCATGGAGCTTGGACCTGACATGAGGCGCTGCGCTGTAGGTAGGTCACTCACACTGAACTGCTAAATCACAATCTCTATGGTGAGTTCAATAAATGTTGAAAGAGCTGTACTTCGAGTGGCATGAGAGCACGTCGCACCAGACAGACACTGAGCGCCAGACATGTGTCCGTCTCGTCCAATTTTCCTCCAATGGTGTGAGAGCATCTTGCATGGCAGCCATTGCCGTCAGTGTGTGAGTGTGTGAATGATTGTTGTGAGCATAATATGAAGCATGATGTTACTGCTAAAGTGGTAAAATGCACATTTTACGAATTTTCCAATTACTTTGTCTGATATCACAACAGATAGCATCACCCCCTCAATAGCCCCTCGATGAATGCAAGTAAAAGAATAGAATAATAGAATAGAAATATTTTATTAATGCCAGAGGGAAATTCTTGCATGGCTATGCAGTGACTGGTATAAGCACAGAAGAATGAAATCTACAGAAAATGACAACAAACAGGATTTCTAAATAGGAATTATAGAGTCAATATTCCCCTGCATACTCCCATAAGAACAAGAAGAATGTTGGGCTGCTGACGTCAGCGAGCTGCTGGGAAAAAAATTCTTGTTCGGCAGGACATTTCATACTCCGAGACGAAGCTGGGTGAACTCGCAGGTCTCGATGTTAGGATGATATCATCCACACAGAAAGTGATATATCCTGGGATGTATTCTGTGAGCCATGGGGGCGACTGTATGCCTCCTTAATGTTAGCATACAGCAAGCCCAGAGTTCTCACATACTGGGTGAAGGCGGTGAGTGTGGAGGCCATGGTGACGTGATTGAAGTCACCCGAGGTGGATGGTGTTGCTGGCAGATGTGGGATTAGCAGAGGGAGGAACATAAACAGCCACGATGGCTGTGTGGGAAATCTCATGTTGCAATCAATATGACCTGAGACCATCAGCGAGCAATTCAATGTTTATCAGACGCGTTTTTTGATAGTAATATGCATGGGATTAACAAGCACAGTGAGCCTGCTCTCATCCGCTGACTCCTCTCAGTGCAATCCCTGTCCGCCTGGATGTCTGAAACTGTCTGGAAGATCCGAATGTAGTCATGTCTCAGTGAAGCACATTAAACTACACTCCCAGTACTCCCTCTGACTCGGGGCCGGTGCCGTCAGCTTATCCATTTTATTTGACAACGGTCTCAGTTCACCATGATGAGAGATGGGAGACACGGGTTGAAACTATTCTTCTCCTCCAGTTGCCATTGTCTCCTATGTCACAATCCATCTGTCTTTTTCCGGTGATGAGTTGACCATTGCATCCTCCACCTCGGTACCTATTATTTCAACTATATCTGCTGCAAAAGGCAGCATACTGATGCAGTTATTAGAGATGGCTGTAATTATCATGTTAAATGTTCAGCTTTAAATTAGTCAGTTTGCCAGGTTACTGAGGACTTCTGTTGTAGGTAAAACAACAACAAAAATTTTTGTTTTTTTGGGGGTCATGGCATCTTTTGTCACCTTATGTACACTGAAGCAATAGTCTGTATTGTTTAACATTATAAGTAGTTCAGGTGAATGCCATATTATAAGTTTTAATGATGAAAACTATTGATGGAGCTCAATGACAGGAGTCCTGAGGGTGTTCATAATGAATAATATACCCACTAGATTTTGATTGTCTTTCACAATTTTTTGGGACACTCGTTAAATTCAGTGTGCATTGATAATTTTGAGCCTGAGGTGTTGTTGGATGAAATTTCTCTGCTTCAAAACTTTAAAGTCTGTGTAAAGCTATAATATTACACACCAGAAATACATCAAGTCACGTACAAAGTGGCTTATAACTGACAAAATTGCACATATTTCACTATTTCTAGACATGCATCATTAAATGGACTTTCGCAAATAAAGCTCTGTACACTACCAAAAAGAAAAGCTTTATTCTGAATAAAAGCAAAGCAGTTGTATTGCAATGCATCATGTACATCATGTTTACCCCTTCCCATACAATGTCTAATAATCTGCTGTACATAACTGTGCTTTATAAGATTGCAACATATATTACAAACACATAAACTCAAACGTATTTACTTGCTAAGGGGAAAACTGTCCATTTGAAGCACATTTACAGTCATTCCTGATCAGGCCTTTTCAACTCTCCTCAGCGTTTCAGCTTTTTCTTTTCCAAATTTTGTGTTTACCAGCATCAACATACCACAAGGGAAACTATAGTTCATTGTGTTGATTGTGATGGGTTCAAAACGAAACTACTTCAGAGAATTTTAGCTCAGTGGTGGGAAATGGGTCAGTGAATCTGCCTGTGATCTCAACATACCTTCATTTTATTCTTGTCGCTCAGCTTGTCCCTGCTCCAAAGTCACTACATTTGTTGAGTTGTTATCCTTATTAGACCCATATCCATTTTCTATTTGTTATGCACTGCGTGCTTTGTGCAGGTGAGGCGAAATGAGCTGACTCAGGGAGAGGGGATGAAAAGATGATGATGTATGTAGGCCACCATTCAAAGAAGCCCTCTGATAGAGGAGTGTTTGGACTCCATAATATACCACAAATATTTCTGCTCAGCACTTACTAATAATAAAACACCATCTGCAATACTTTCTTCTGGCTGACTGACTTTGGCTTTCCTCACACTTTGGGAGAATTACGTCAGTTTTGCCACCTTGATGAATCACTTTGTGAATGTCAGTCAGTTTTTCCTATGAAATTCATTCATGTAGCTTAGACATTGTAATGTTGATGTGGTTGCACGAGAGAGTGGCAACCAGCCCTATTACGATGGACTGGTGACATCTCAAGAAAAAAGCCTTTTCTGTTGCACTATGGTGGATTGGAAAAGCTTTAAAAACCTGAATAAAGGTTTGAA
The DNA here is from genome assembly GCF_963422515.1 of Blennius ocellaris. Lineage (NCBI taxonomy): Eukaryota > Metazoa > Chordata > Actinopteri > Blenniiformes > Blenniidae > Blennius > Blennius ocellaris. Next base: position 21,863,143 of record NC_137661.1, read on the forward strand.
AAATCATAAAGTGAAGCAATCCACAGACAGTGTGTTTGCATAGAGCTTTGCACTTTAGGATGTTTGTCTCATGTGTGTCTTTACTCACAACTTTGTTTTCATGGTGAGCAATGGACAACATGTTTTGGGGAATTATGGATACCTGCTTTCAAAGAAAAAGTGCCTGCAGATATTGATGTGGTTTTGACTTATATTGCGAACTCTTTTTGAATCAAATACCTTGTTTTGAACCACTTTTATGAGGACATGTCCACATCATTCCAGATTGTTGGTTATTTGATTGGTGACTCTGTATGTGAGTGCATGAGTGATGGTATTTCTCTGTGACCCATGTGATAAACCGGAATTCTGTCCAGGGCCGAACCTCCACCTTTCCCAGTGTTTGCTGAAATTGGTTGCAGCCCCCCCATGTGACCTTAACTTGGATAAATAGAGTGTGGATGGTGGATGGAAGGATGCTTGTTTCATTTTACACCAATCTGCATCAACGTTGTTTTTTTAAAGCTGTTTTCACTTCAGTGATTTTGAATACTAAATCCTCAAAGCTTTTCCATCACACAGGTGTTTCACCCTCATAAGCCATTTATACTTAGTTGAGCCGAGCTCCCCAGCATAATGAAACACAAAAAACACAAACACGCCCAGAGATGCATTTGTTTCAAGGCTGTTTGTTTTGTAGGTGAAGGAATCATCCACCTCAAATCAATGATCTTAAAGACAAGAGTTTCTTTCTGCAGGGTAAATCTTACATGGCATTAATGGAACCTCAGCAACAAAGCCAGTGGATATCAGGCTATTGTGCTGAGCTTCTATGCATTTTCAGGTTACATATAAGGTTTCAGTATTTAATCATGCTCTGCTCTCTGATATCGAGGATATGTGATGGTTGGTCTAAAAGATGAAAAGGAAAATGCTTTCTCTGATCAACTAGCTTCAGAGATTTGCTGTGTGGAATCTGTGTTATTTGCTGATGAGACCATGTAAAATCAAACATGTGGAACCATGAAATCCGGTTTAAAATGTAGTACAATCCACATGCACCTGAAATGTGACAAGCGAAAGCACTGACTGTGTCAAAAAGTGTTAATAGTTGTTTTTGTTTTGGGTTTTTTTTGTCTCCTGTGCAGTTCGAGCCAGGACAACGACTACTGCGGCCCCCACCACCACCCCCACCACAACAACAACAACAACAACCACCACAACCCCTGCAACCAGCACCACAACAGCGACCACGACCGTCCCCACCACCACCACCACCACCACCACAAAGAGCACCACCACCACAAGGAGCACCACCACGTCTCCAGCCACCACTCTGAGGCCCACACCCAGACGCCTCACAACACCCGCACCCTCTCAAACGCCCAGAAGCAGCATCACGAGTACGACACCCCCCCGGAGACCTGGTGCCACGAGCACCGAGACGACCACCTTCAGCAGCAGCACCAGTCAGACGTCCACTTCCACACACACACCTTTACTGGGCCCGGTGGCTCCCAACAGCATTCAGAGGGAGAGCAACGGCAACCTCTCCCACAGAGGTGAGGCTTGATAGTGACATCTGTCGGATGGTGAATAAGTGTGAAGTGTAAAATGTGTGTTTCCTTCAATGAGTGTATTGCTTCACTGCCATCGCCACCTGCTAGTAAAGCAGCAGGGAAGTGGAAAAGAAGCAGCGCTCAGATCACTTCCCCTCGTCTCTGACTTTTCTTCTCCTCCACATCTCTGTCTGAGTATCTGTCTTTCAACTGCATAACCTCCTCCTCTGCTACTTCCCCGACATGTGATCACACGGTATCCCCCCCCCGCTTCATGTTGGTCCCCCTGACCAGTATCGAACAGCGGCGTCAGATGTTAACAAACGACAATCTCCTCCTGCCTCTCTTCCCTTATCCTCGGTTTCTGACAGGCTTCTTTCACTCTCTATTCGCTCACAGTCCCTCCCCTCCTCCTGTTTCTCTCCTATTCTCTCTTCCTCTCTCACTCTGTAAACCTGCCAGCTATCCTCATTCTCGCACCAATCAAGATTTACTGGCAAACAAGGGGGGGGGGGGGGGGGGGGATACACCACTTTACAGCCCAGATGAACAATGACAGCAGAATACGACAGCAGTAACAATGGTTTACAAAGCCGCGCTAAGACTTACACTGTCTTTGGAAGCCGACAAAAATCTTTGATAGCAACACAAAGCAAAACTGATAAACTGGCTCACTGCACACCACATGATGTGTAATTTCACTGAAATCACTTTTTTTTTTTCCCCTCCTCGCTTTTGGTTTTAAAGTCCTACAGCCTTTGCTACATTGGAACATTAAAACAAGATAACTCTCAAACTGCTCAGGCAGCTGTTGGTGCTCATGTTTTTATCTCTTTATGATAGCAAAACAATAAAAGCCAAATAGCTTGTTTTTCAATACAAACACTTAATAAAATACATGGCACAAAAAGTTAAAATTTTGAGATCGGAAGATTATTTCTTTGCTTGCCTTGAGGTTCAAGGAGTACACCCATGAGGTCACTGATTCAAGGAAATGTAGAAGGAGAGAATTTAGGCCAGTGATTGGCATCACAAAGATAAAGATGAGATTTTGTGACCAGTGGTAATTCTACATCTCCACCGTCTGGGACCAAACTTCGTCCTCCAGGCTGACATGGCTCACCACCCCCCACAAATCCCTCACTGAGGGCTCATCAGAGACCACCTCCAGTATTTTGGAGTGGAGTGAATGAAATGACCCACCAGCCCTGCAGACGTCCACCCCATTTTAACACTTCAGGTCAGATCGCTCGTGCTGTTTATGTCAAAATAGCCAACACGACCGACTTCTGTTTAAATGCTGGTTGAAGAGTGAGACGAAGGTCCACAGCAGTGTGTGAACAGGCTGCAGACAACCAAGAGGAGGAGGAGGTGGCCGGCTGATGTGGTTGTGTTCAGTTCACCCACATGCTACTGAGGCTCTGTTGGTTAAATAGATATTTTGTTAAATTGTGAATATTTCTTATTTCTTCAGTAATTGAATTACCCAATCAACCAAGGAAGAGTCATCTGGAGAATAAGCTGGAAGAGGAGAAATGAACAAGCTTTTGAATAATACAACATTTATTGCAAAAAAAAATTATGTTACAGCAAAAAAATTATCTACCAATGACAGAATCGGGGCTTAAAATTAATGTGGGTGAGTTTAAATGTGTTCTTTGGAATGAAGATGGAAACTAATATTGTGAAACAATGGAAAAGGAAATCACAGAGTTACACATCTTTAAGGGACACTTTTATTTTAATGACTTAGTCCATCAAACATTTGAAAATTAAGAGAGAGCTTGGCAGCCGCACCACATATGAACTCTTGACGACCCTTTTCCACAGTAATACTTTTGCATCAGTGACATTTCTTGTTATATTCAGAAACCTGGAGACCACATAAAGAGGGAGAGGTAGATACGAGGGAAAGATGAGGTAAATTTTAAGCTTTTGTATGGGAAAAAGAAAGGATGGAGACACATGGAGGACAGGGAAATGAGTGAGGGGCAAAACTGAGCATTGTTAAATTAAAAATCTACAGTGAATGATGATAAAGAGGCAAGAGAGGAAGAAGAGTGAGCAAAAGAAGACATGACAGATCGGCACCCGAGAAAAGTGACACATAGTTGGGAGGAAAAAAACAGCATTTACACGGATAAGAAACGACCAGATGGAAAAGGAAGCAGGACCGAAAAGTGATTTTCTGGGAATTAAATGCTTGCTGCATCACTTTGGGGGCCTTTTTTCTCTCTCGCTCTCTCGCTCTCTCTCTCTCTCGCTCTTCTCCTGCACTGCAAAGAAGTGAGAACGCGTTTCCTCTGGTCTCTGAAGTTGTCAGCCTCCTTACCACACCACAACTGCTCCAGATGAGAGGTAGAGCAGACATGGATGAGAAAATGGGGCATGAACAAGACGTGTCTCCAAACCCACAGGCCATGTGTTACAATTTTCAACTCGCTGCACACTGTCAACTTTGTCGGCATCAGCTGCTGCACATGGTTAGTGCTGAGGATGGTATGGTGGAGCAGAGGGCAAAAAAGAGAAGAAGAAGAAGAAGAAAAAAAGATGGTAGATAAACAGCTGGTACCCATAGCTCAACTGCATCTATATTTTTACGCATTTCAATGTTTTGTTTTCTTTTTGTTATCCAGCTCTCAGAAACAAAAAGCCAGAAAATACTATTTTGTTCATGAAGGACAAGTTCACAGTATTTTAAGGCTCCTTTTTAAAGCCGTGCTTCCCATTTGATCCAAGACCCATTATTCTTCTTTGTGCAAAAGATGAAGGTAATTCAAGGGTCATACATTCAGCCTTCTTGACTAACACATACTAAAGTTGCATGCTGCTGTATGTATTGTATGATGTATTTCTTACCCTAAAAAAATACTTTAGCTCCCCTTGAGAGTAAGTCCACCCCAGACGATGCAGGTCAATGGTTTGTGTCCCTTGAGAAGAACAGGTTCACATCGCATAGACTGACAACAATTCTTGAGGTTTTCTGTCATAAACAGACCCAAAATATTAGAAACAGATTTGATATGAGCCACTATAACCAGGATGTGCATTTTTTAAGACTGACTGAGAATTTTAATTAACTTAATAATACGCACGCTGTATGCAGGCCATGGACGTATAATTAGGCTTTTTGTAGAGGCAAATTTAAATCCTTAACAGTCCGAAGGAAATCGAGACTTCTGCATTTTTCCCTTCTCACTTTCACTGCTTTCACGTTACAGGATTGCTCCTTTCATAACAGCTCATTTAATAATACCCTATTAATCCGCCTTTTAGAGTCTTAGAATCCTTTGGACGTCAGTCATACTTAAAATAAAGCTGAATTCGCTTGTGCTGACTCAGAACTTGCAGGGTTTGAATCTGGGTTTGATGTTACGTCACCTCTTGAGCCTCTTTGTCTCAATGTTTGTGTGTGAGACTGTGCATCTATGTGCCATTTACCAATGCTTTTATGAGAAGTAATGCTTGTCCTAATTGTAGGTCTCATCTGTCACATGCCAGCTGGGTCTCTCTGCCATGCTTATAGACAGCATATTCTCTTTTTAAAATCAGCCACTTGGTATGCAGGGACGGTGCTACAACCTCCTCTGTTAATCTTCCTTACTAGACTTCATTATAGCCATCTGATCACACTTTGGCTAATGGCTAGCTGGCTGCTAATAGGAGGTTTGGGAGCAGGATTAATGTCGAGGCACTGCACTAACCTGACGGGGTAAGAGTTGAAAGGGAGTGGGCACACAAATCACGCAGAGAATCTCATTTATTACATCGTGAAACAATGTGAAAACATGCAAAGAGATAATGAACGAGATGTTCAAGGTCATCTGGACACGTTTCAAAGCTCTTTTTTTTTTTTTCCTATTGAGACTAAATTTGCTTTCGAGATGTATTTTGATGCATTACCCTCTGGAGTTGCATTTCTAGTCATGTATTATAATGCATCCCATTGCATTTTTATGACATCCTCGCATTATTCATTTCATTTACACATACTGGTAATAAATAAAAAAATACATTTAAAAAAAATAGGCGGATACCAGATGGATTCTCTGCCCTTATATTATGCAAATGAGCTTTTTCAGTATGATGCTGCAGGTTTGCTTTCTTTTCTCTCTAGCGAGGTGTTTTTGGAAAGGCTGGTGTTACATTTTTTTTTTTTTTTTTTTGCTTAGTTTGATTTTCCTCTTTCTGTCTTTTCCTTTCTTTTCATCTCTGCAGCGAGTGATCACTACCTCATAGGTAACAACATCACAGTAGCTGTTCTGGGGATAGTCATTCCTATTGGTGAGTACTCTTGACTTGTTCGCCTGTTGTATCTTTGCTTTGCTGACGGCCTGCTTCTCCCTCCTTGCTCCTCTGTCACCGCTCGCCTTGCACGCTGCGTGTGACATTGTTTTGTATGTTGATGTGTGTGTGCGTGCGCCTTTGTTTTCAAATGTTTGTACACCACCCAGCTGATTAAATCTAAAATGTACTCATTATAATTATAACAAATTGTGTGTGTGTGGGGGGGGGGGGGGTTCCAGTGTATACATCCATTATTAGCCTCAGCAGGGTGGTTTGGGCATAAAACCATATTTTAGCTGTTGAGAAAACGTGCGGAGCCTTCGGCTAGAAAAAGCCATTAAGTGGAAGTACGCTCGTCAGTCAGCGAGAAGCCGGACCTTTGCAGTGCCCACATTATGTGATTATTAATGAGATTTGAGAAAATAGGAAATTCAATTGATGTTTTGTCATCACACTTGACCAGCTGTTATAACATTAAGTCCATGTTCCCCTCTATAACTGCGTAGTGTTGCTTGCACTGCAATCAATCTCATGTTCTGACCTAATTCTCTGACCAAATGGACGAGGAGTGGGTTACACGGTCACTGGAATCAGGTTTTACAACAAGAGAAAAGCTGAAACAAGGGATTAATGAGATCAACTTAAAATTATTTGAGCCTGGAGGAACACATTTATGGCCTGGAATCTAACGTTATTGTCTGTTAGTGCTTTGAAGCCATCATATTATCAGAAACAGACATGCAAAGAGAATGCATGTCCTCACAGTTGGAGTAGCTTAGCAAAGTTAATATATTCTATTAGCTGCGATTAAAATGAAAATCTAATTTTATGGAAACAGTTAATACGTTTATGCTCAACCAAACTTGAGAAATAAGCTGAACGTGCAAATGACCTCACGGTGGGAACACATTGCACTAATTGAGATCTCTTTTATCCCTATTATTGAATAGTTTGATAAATTACAAAAGCACTAAAAAATTGTAAAGCTTTTCTCTTCTACTTTCATTTTCACCATTTGAGATATCGGCTCATTAAAACAGCCCCCCACCCCCCACCAAGACTGTTAACCCCTTCAGAGTCATCCTTCATTCTGCCCTTCTGCCATTCATTGCAGCCACAAATCCCCTCATTTTGCAGTTTTTTTGGCAGCTTAGGAATATTAATTATTATTGGAGGTCCACAAGGGGCCGGATTTCAGCACCCTAATTCTTTGCTCCCATCCAATAATGCTCCCCGCCCACCCACGGCTCTGCCAGGGGAAACAGCCCAACAATGATTATCAGTATTTAGCCAGAGTCAGGCTGTTATGCTGTTCTCTAATTGGAGTGAAATTTTCCAAATGAGACAAAAGCTGATACTTTTTTTAACCAGCGAGTATTTAGAGAAGAACAAAGGAAGATCTGGGGTTTCCTGCCCAGCCAAACAGGGCTCTCAAGTGCCTATCCAACAAAAGCGCAATTAGATTGAGCTTCCGCAGGGGATGAAAGCATGGCTATAAATGCAGGCGCACACTTGTCACCACACCCACACTTATTTTATGTTTCCTCCTTGACACACTGCTGGCTTCTCCCTATGCACTCTCTCCTCCATGCAGTATACACGTGCAGGGTCCTGCAGGGCAGTTAGGCAGTAACGCTGATATGCTAATGAGGGAGAGAGAGAGAGAACGCTTATCTCAAACCTTTCACCCCCCCCCCCCCCCCCCCCCCCGCCCCCCATCCCGCCCCACTCCTGCTCTCCTCCTCGTCTCCGCTCCATTCTCCTCTCATAACCCCATCCAAAAACACAGGAGTCAGGCCGTCTGCAGATAATGTTTAATTTTGTCAGCCCGGGCAAATGCAAAAATTATAAATCTTTGCCCAAACAGAGCAGCTCTGAAATAATATGCTGATGACAGTTCAGCAGCCGTGCTGGGCCTTTATTCTAAAACAAGAGGCTAATCACTGGCTTTGGGGCCTGAACACTACAAGGTTTATTTTCAAAACCCCTCATATTTCATCTTTGTATTTGCATGGATTTGGGGTGTGTCTTGGAAATGTTTTGTCGTCTGATGGTGATTGCAGTATTTGATTTTTTGCAAATTGTGCATTCATGTGTGTTTTTGATCATTGTGTGAAACTGAGTCGGAGTGCAATGAAATGAGTGATTGTGCAGAGTTTGAAGGCTCACTGTTTTTGTTTATTTATTTTGAAAAGTCCCCATTTTTAAGCCAAATTTACAAATTGACATCCGTGATAATGTTTGGAGCATATGTTTACGTTAAAGTAAGTCAAAAGAGTAAGTCATTTGATGAAATTGCAAGCTGAATGGGTCTTTTTTTACATCTTCGAACTTTTTGATATGAACAGCTCTGAACAAGGTGCATCCCAAAGCATAATGCTTTGTGCTTAAAATCCTTATTGAACTACAAAAACAAGAACTATTTCTTAAAGAACATGATTAATTTAGTGATATTGCTCTCCGTAATTGCAATCATTACTCTCAAAAGTTGGGTTTTGTTTGAATCAAATTTTATAATGCTTTGAAAAATGCTTCATGTGTTTTGCATCATCAAGAAAAATTGTAATTGACTGCTTCATGTCCCACCATAAAATCAGTGCTTGTCTGAATATTTATTTAACAATGTAGCTGAACATCCATGAAATGTTGCTTTGATACATTCCATGGTTCTGGTAATGAGTTTCCCTTTGACAAAACTGTAATTGGTTAAAAAAAAAAAAAAAAGAAAAGTGAGTGATATTGAAAATCAAAGGCAGAAATAATGAGCCTTCATTTGATAAAAGACACTATGCAAGGTGTGCGTGTGCGTGTGCGTGTGTGCTTAAAGCGCCGCTCCGTGTCCCCTGGGCTGTGTTAACGCTCCCGCCGTGTGTTGTTGTGTGTGTGTTAAACACATGCAGTCCCTATCCTTGCCACAGTGGTCATCGGCTTGCTCTGCACTGGCGGCTACCTGGTTTGGCGCAACTGGCGGCGCAAGAACACCAAGAGCATGAACTTCGACAACCCGGTCTATCGCAAGACCACGGAGGATGACGACGACGAAATCCACATCGGGCGTCACAGCGACTCCGTCGGCCACGTCTATCCAGCAGTGAGTGGCAGCCACAGTCAGCAGTTCATAGCGCTCCCACTTGGGGGCGGCATCACAGACAGCAACTCTCACTGGTACTCAGGGGCACCTATGCTCTCCAGCGGCAAATGAGAGCAGCTGCTGGGTCAAGGAAGGAGTGTGGAGGTTTTCAGGAGGCGAGGGGAGGCGCCAAGGGTTCAGGAAAAGCCCGTTTGTTTCACACGTCCGCCTGTCGGGGAGAAAAGAGCAGGCTCCCTCGCACACGTCTTTCATGTGAAAGCACCAATCACACGCACGTAAAAGCCCTTCACGATTGCACCATTGTCACATTTCATTCACTTTCGAAATGCATATTAATGCAGTTTATCAACGCCACGTTCCAGTCGCCAGCCTGCCATCCCATGTATCTCTGTGTTGTGTTTGTGTTTCTGGTTGGTGAAGTGCTCGACCCTTAGAACTCCCCACAAGGACATTACATGCAAAAGTTAATTGTTTTTTCATCTTCATCACCAGATGATATGTGCGACATCCCTGTCAGATAGGAATATGTTCAACCAGAAGGTCCATCAGATGTTGTGTCGGGAAAAGAGGTGTTCTTCTCTTTAAACAAGGTGGAGGATCAGGTTTTCAGCAACTTTGGCAACTGAAAAAGAGCACAAATCAAGACTACTTTGGACAGGCTGCGAGATTGTAAAGGCGCGTTCACACTTGTCACATTTGTACTGTTGCCACTAAATTAGCAAACTGAAATCATTTGTCAAGAAACACCAATTCTAAACAAACTGATGCAGTTGGATTCAGATTTGATGACAGTTTAATATATTTAAATTCAATGAACAGACCAAACTCTTCATATTCATATACATAACTGAACATCCGTTGTTTTGACATTTTAGCAGCACACAGAATCATTGGGAACGTCACGTTACACAATAAAATCTCAGCAGCTGTCAAACTTGTTTTTATCGATCGGTCTGTTGTTAAAGAAATGTGACCATGAGTAGAAAGCGAACAGAACCAGAAGTGTAAACTTTTTCTAACTTTGGTCTGGATCAGGAACCTGCACCACAAGTGTGAACGCTGCGTTTAGGTACACATTTACACGAGAGCATTGCAACAATGCAATTTATCCTCTATTATCTTATGAGTAATACTCCACAGATAAAAAAGGAGAGCACAAATCTGGATGAAAGACCCTAACCCTAATTTCAGTCCTGAGCACAGAAATCATGAATCTGCACTTCCTTGTTGATTTCCCGGTGATGTTGCTTCGGTTTTGCTAAACTCCTGCCAAAACACCAACTGTGATTTGTGATATAATGCGACGACATCTAAGGAGATGATTTAAGCACTTCAGACACGTCTGATGTTTATTAAATAAATTTGTTGTTTTGGGTGTGGGAGAGCGAAGGAAGGAGAAGCAGCCACAAAAGGATTATTGGGGGGAGGGGGGGGGGGTCTTGCGCTTTGATCGGTTGGCATGGTAACACAGATTTCTTTGTGTTGCTCCAGAGAGAAAAGAGGCAAAGGATTCTGGGTACCACTGGCACGATGACAGCCGAGAAGCGCACACACACATGCACACACACAAAAAACAGGTGCTCGGCTGAGTCATATTAAGATTCAAGGTTGAAGTAACAACTGCCCTTAGAGAAAGGGCTCGAAAGAAGCGACTCTACGACTTCATCTTCCCGTTATATCTGCATTTTTTGCAAATGTCTCAAAACATTTCTTTTTACCTCGTTTTCTTTACTTACTCCTTTCCCCCGTCCTCTCCTTTGAGCTCTCTTGCTTGTCGGCGGCCAAAGGAATCAGGCTGGCATTATGTGGGCCAGACATTTGCAGCCGTAGGCAAAGCAACCTGCACTCCTCGCCGGGGCGCAGTCAGAGAAGGAGGGGGGAGTTTGAAAGCGACAAAGGGAGAGGTCAGGGAGACGTGCGAGTAGGGGAAGGAGAGTATGAGAAAATGGGGATAACTGATTTTCTCTAGAGCTCCTTCTCGGATTGTCTCCCTCTTCCGCCCGTCTGTCCGGAGTGTTGCTCCGCTCTATCGGCTCTCTGTCCCCTCTCTTTCCCCTGCTTTCTGTTCTGTCTCTCGCTCCTCTATCCTTCACCGGCCTGCTGTGGTAACAGTCTTTTTATCTGCTGTTTGCAGCGCGTGGCACTCAGTCTGGAGGATGATGGCTATCCCTGAGGGGGTAGGGTGGGATGCAGCCTTGCACCCCCTCTCCTCCACTACCAATCCTGGCCCTTCCTCTCTCTCACCACAGCCTCTACACCCCCACTACAATGAGGCCAAGAGCAACGCAGAGGAGAAAGAGAAGGAGTCCTCATTTTGCCTCCCCCTTTAAAGGAGCAGGGATGACATGTGCATCTTTGTAAATCTCTCCTCATTCTCCTACTTCCTCCACTGGATACTACCAATACTACCATTACTAGCGACTACGACAACTACCACTACTACTAGTACTACTCCTACTACTCTTAGAGTTAGCTCAGTAGCTTCTGCTCCACTCCTCTCTTCTCTCTGCCTCTTGTTAGCAGTAGTGGTGTGTAAAATATGCTGCTTGTTCGCACTAACTTCATTCAGCTGTTTCTCAGTGCACATTGTAAGGAATTTTTCGGGCCACCATAAACGTGGACAAAAGCAAGCATGCCCAATGTTACAATGTGATTTTGACTCTATTTATTTATGTGTCGTTGCTGCTGTAAATATGTAATGAGTATCTCTCACTGCACAGTACAAGACGTAGATCTGATCACGTCTTTCAGGATATATCGGACAGTAGCAGCTATAACTGGCAAGGATGCTGGGTTTCCTCAAAGTTTCCCTTATGTCTGGAGTTGACAAGACATATTTCTTTGAAGGAGGGGAATGTCATCTGTTTTTACACCCAGGCTCTCAGATATGCCCCTCGACATACTGTAAAGCTAAATATAGCCAGGGGGAAGGCAGAGAGAAAAATGTTGGCGTTGTTGGCACACTTGGAGGTGATTTTGGGGGCGAGAGAGTGAGGGAGACAGCTCTTTTTTGAATAAAATTTTTCCTGAGGAATGGAAGGATTTGTGCCACCAGAGGGTAGAGCTTCAAGGCAAAAAGCAGCAGGGCAGAATAGGCAAAGGCTTATGGGTAATCCCCTCTCATGGTATCAAAAGTATGCATACAGTCGATAATGAACTTGGGATTGTTTGCTTACTGTCGATGGGTGTTAGGACTGGCGTGTGTGTGTATCTGACTGTGTTTGTGTTATTGTCTGCAGGGAGCAAGGTTACGGAGGTGACATCTCATTTATAAACAGGATGATACGCTATAAGAAATCTTCCTGTTTTGTGATATAAGAACAAATTTAAGATCCGTGACTTCAGGCAGTGAAGTCACAGATTAATCATCTTTTGGTTTTTTTAAATTAGGCTCAATTTTTGTCATTTATTGGCTGGCTTTTCAGTTACATAGATTGCACAGCAAAAACAGAAATTTCATTCATCCCATGGTGTACAAACACACACTTGTACTATCAGTGTACATGTGCACCTAAAAACAGTAAGAGAGGAAGCAAGGAAACGGGGTGTTTTCTGCGCTCCCTGACTGATTCACTGAGCTCCGACACAAATATTGACGGCGAGAGACAACTGTCAAGTGGGAGCTTTATCTGTACTTGTCGTATTTTCAGCCTTCATAGCCCCACGTCGATCACTTTTCCGTTGATTTGACATAACTTAGATACATGATCTTTGAGCTGCTGCCCAGCACAGATATTGAACTGCAGCAACCCACAACCATCGATCCCACTGTCTCTTCGTCTTCACATGGCTGGTTTTTGGTGTTTTCTTGGTATGATGACTTCTGCCCCCTTACTCCTTTTTTTTTTTTTTTTTTTTTACAATGTAGCTGCAAGGATAAAATGATGTCGAGAAAAGGTGCACAATTCAGGGCACAACTATTTTTTGCTGTCACCAACTGTTTCCAGTGGTTGTGAGCAAGCACATGAGTAATACACTCAAGCCAACTGAGCCGGGAATTGATTTCATTTGAAAGCTGGATGGAGAGAAAATGTATCCCAGCATCAAAGAGCTGATCTTCCATTGGCTTGCCTCAGACACGTTTCCAGCCCACTGAATCAGATGGACTTTATGCCCACTGAATGCTTGCAGTAATTGCTCATGCTGCGTTGTAATAAGTGAATTATGAGCGGTCGTTATGACAGAATAGCATAACAAGCTGTTACAAGTAGTTACTGCAAATTAGCAGCTCCCTCATTCGGCTCTTATTATTTAGTCTGCGTCATAATCAGACTGAAGCAGTTTTTGTTTGTCTACACTTCACCAACACAATTTGTCTTCCAATCTTGGGTTAGCGAAGCCGAACAATGTTGTGTTTCAGATAGGCCAGATTAATAAGTGTGTTTGTTGGGCACATCTTCAGTTTTTGTTTCTTTTGTTCCCCCTCAATACAATGTGAATACATAACATGCAAATAAAGAAATATAAAATGCAAACTTTAAAGTCTTCCAAGACAGGCTCATGTATTCATGGGCTTATGCATTCATACAGAAAAGTTGATTAATGGTGGTCATTATTCTTGGAGCCCATTGTCTCCTGGAATGCTTTGCATAGCGTGGATGGCTGAATAACCACAAAGGGGGAGAGCGGTTTTAAAAACAAAAGACAGAGGTAGGCAGCGATGTGACTGCCAAGATTTACACGAGTCCAGTTTGTGTTTGGAAGATGGATGGAGGGTCGTTTACTTCACCACATATCTGCCAACATCGCTTCGCTATGTTCTGACGCTCACTCCTCTCGCCTCCCTCACAAGGAAAGCATCCTCTCCTCTCAGTTTATGATGCGCGGTGGGCGATTTGCGTGTGACAAGTGGCGTGATAGACAGGTAAATTGTGGGCTTCTCCGGCACGTCGAACTCTGCAGCGTCTATCTAACGAAGTAAGACTGAGCAGAAGTGGGGGAGAAGCCGTCTCACTTCATTTTGACCTTGCATGGATGAAGCACATAAAATGCTTTACATGCTGGTGAGGACTATGACTCAGCTCCCCAGGATGTTAGGCTGGTTTAGGAGCTAAGGAGCTGACAAATATAGAAATAGAAATAATAGACAGTTCAGATAGAAACTTCAACTACCTAAAAAAAGCAAGTTTTGTCTTGTCAAGGTTCTTGAATTTATTCACTAAAACAAAGCCCTGACCCTCTCCTCTCAAGGAAAGATGAAGTAATGATGTCGAGCTTCAAGAAAGTCCCCCCCCCCCCCCCCCCCCGGGTCAGACATCTTTGTGAGTTTAAGATTAAATAAATCGTAGACCCCGTGACAGAATTGAACCGCGCACTCTCCACACTTTTTTCCTCATGTCCACTTTTCGCTTCAGGTCTAATGGAGTTCTATGCCGAGGGTTTGCGGTTAGGAAAATAAATTGCTTGTTTATTGAGGTGCCTGAGCGTGGCATTGTAGGAGAGTTATTATAGCTACAGCGCGAAGACAGACTGGGTGGTCCACTTGATGGTCACTTGGAGAGCAGCCCTCCACTCTGGAGTTCACGAGAAGTGGTGCACGTTATTTTTGCCGTTTGCTGTATGAGGCTGATGATCTCTTCATATTGGAAGGCATGCTATAACCATATGGTTTCTGTAAATATGCTGCACTGTCCTTCCATATTTACAGCAATCGTTTAGACGCCAGGGCATCCTTGTATGAAGAGTCAAAACCCACCAAGCTGCAGCCAAGTCAAGCCCTCTGCCTCATGCTGAAAATGTCATATTTTGTTTTGTGTTCATCTACACATGCTGATTTAATCAGCTATATATACTGTGTTATATAACAAAGTCTTTCTGAGTTCAGGTAAGCTTGGTTTTCTCAGCATACGCTCAATATGGGCTGCTTTGGTGAACTATGTGCCACAAAGAGAAAAGATGTTCTCTTTGACAACGTGTATTTTGGGATTTCTGGATATGTATTGCTATTGGATGCAGACTAAAGATAACCCTGAGTCATCTGATGCTGTTTTACAGGAAGAGAAAAGGGGAGAATGTGAAAATACTAATGACCCATTTGGCAGAGACTGAAAGATAAATGAAAAATAGATCCATAGAAACTTTAAACAAAATCTGGGGATGTGCTTGTTTCAATATTCTTTTAAGGAGTGCCTGTGCTTGAACTAATAGGACTAAAAATTGTTCCAAATTTAGAGGAGATAAATTAATTTTGTAGTGTGCAAAAAACATTGTCAAGGCCTTTTACAGTGAATATTTAACATCTTCATTTTAATAGTCATACAGCTCGAAACATCCATTATCTACTAACTCTACGCTATAGTTAATGTTCCTCCTGATTTGTGCTTCTTTTTTAGATGTTCTTTCTTCTCTGCACTTGTAGAAAATCTGATCCGTGCTGCTTTAACCAAACTCTTGCTCCAAACTATCTCTTGTAATGCTCTCTTAGTACCACTCCCAACCTTCTTCACCTCCTTCATTTGTTCTATCAAAAGTCTCTTCCTGGTTGTTGTTTTTCACTTCTCAATCTTATCTTGGAAGGTAAAGTTTGTGTGCACCTTCATCCTCTTGCCCTCTCATTTTCATCTCAGCCATCAACATCTCTCCTTTGGTAAGGGCTCTCAGTCTTTGGGTAGACAGACTCACACTCACTGGAGGAACTGTGGCAAAAAAAACACTGGAGGAAAGTGACCTGGAACCCCAGAATAACAAGGAAAAAGACACAAAAAGACACCCTTCCCAAATGTGAACCAGCAAACCTGCGAACGATCGCGCTCAGCCAGGAGACGCAGCCTCCAAAACCGCCCACTTCCAGCATCATTTTCGGACCACAGAAGAAACCCTCAGTGACTCGGCTGACATTTAGCTCTCGTTGACCTTGTGACTTTCCTCGATCAACTGGTTCCTGTTTTTTTGTTTTTTTTTTATCACGTGGGGTTTTTTGGACGTAAGGTGTAGATGTTGCTCTCTTTTTCTCTCTTCCCTCACCGAATCATTCCCGGTTTCATATTTGATCTACTTGATGTTTGATTACTTGAAGGGCAGTGTTCAGTCGCCTACATTTTTCTACCAGTCAGTGTAAAAATAAGGTTGAGGGAAAGAAGACCGTGTCCGGGAGGTTTGTGAAATACGTTTGTGTAAATCTTTTTTAACGGTTGGGACGATGATGTACAGGGGCAACATTTTGATTAAAAAAAAGGATTGTCGTCATGGACTTTGGACATTTTAACCGGATTTGAAGCTGGAAATAGTTACTGCAAATATGAGAACTATCTAGCTCCAGGATATTTTGGTTTGTTTGTTTGTTTGTTTGTTTTGCTGAAAGATGTCCACCTGCATTTCCTCAAAATGTTGCTGTTGTGCCATCTCCTGCAAGGAAATTTCAAAAAAAAAAAAAAAAAACATTTGGAGGTTGTGTCCATTCCTCAGCCATACGACAGGCATTTTTTACGCTGTTTGTTGCACAAAACTTTTCAAGAAGCCTTCTGCACTGTGTAAAGAGATAATGTTCTTAGTAGGGGAGGAAACTAAAGGGGAGAGGGTGGGGTGGGGGTGTCCCAGTGGTACAGTCCAATGGTTTTGAATCATGACTTGTAAATAGTGCGTTTTCATACTGCAAAAACTTTTTGATAATGTTTTAAATGTACCTTGTAAAGAGAAAAAAAAAGATGTACATAAACTTCTGGGGTAAAAAGGAGTGTAGACTATATATAAATTTATTTGTACACAAGAACACTGGATTTCTTTACTACTTGATTGTAACTAAAAATTAATAATCTGCCAAAGTGTTTCTATTTTACTTTTTCCCCCTGTCTGTTTCATTGGTTTGTTTCCATTTTTGTTTTATTTGTTTTTTTGCTTTTTAACAGCATTGCAGATTTTAGTGTTCATACTGTATTTAATTCTGTTGAGTTTAATTTTGTTGTCGTGTGTTAAAAAAAAGAATAAGAGGGGGGTGTTATCATTTTTAATTTATTGGTGCCTTGTTTTGTGCTCCTGTATACTTTTACTCTTTACGTTTCTCTGTGTTTTGTGTCTGTGGGACGGCACGGGGGGTTAACATGGCGGGTGGGTGCGGGGGGAGTTTAAAACCTAGCGACTGCTGTACTTACATGGAATATCTGTACTGTATGCCAAAATGGTCTCACTCACGTTTCTATGAAATCAAGCTGTTGATAAATATCTCTATATATTGATATATTAAATTTATAAAAACTGCCCAACCTCTGACCTGTCCTCTTTGTGTTTGTTCACCCACGAGATCACTTTTTTATTTATCTTCTGAAAACAAACATTTTTATTTGACACCTCAGTTTCACATCTCAAAACTCCATCTCACAGAAAAAAGTAATAATAATTGGTTCATTTATTCTTTTAAAAAGAAATATAATATGATATAAACCAAGATATAATTAGAGAGTCAGTTGTATACTTTATCTTTATTTTGGACATAAAACTGAGTAAAAATATGTTAAAACAAACAAACAATACAAAACAAAGTTTTCGAGCTTTGGTTCAAAATAAAGTTATTCAGTCACTCATGCATACATTTACTCTCCAGTAAATGTATGCTAAAGTAATGCACTCGTAATTGATTCCATAATGAATTAAGAAGCACTTTGTTGCTTTCCTCATTTAAAAAAAAAGTTCTACACAACTGTTGACAGTTAGCATCAGCTATAGCTGTTCCTGTGTACAGGATACATACCAACCATCTCCATTTTGTTTTTCTTCACTTATCAGTTGGAAGTTATCCTGCAAATAGTCACATTATTTTTTTTCTGTTGCCTTACTTACAAGTTACTTACTAGCTTCAGCAGATATGTGCCATAACAAAATTGGTCAACTGATGTTTTTCCTGCTATGAAGTCAATCAAATTAGGATTTTCTCTTCCATTATGCACATACCATAGATAAACGTTATCAGTGAAACACAGAAGCTGGCTCAGATTCAACAAAATTCATTTTTAACTGTTAGCTGATGTTGCATATTAATCATTTTATGGTTGATGTAATTATCCTGAGAGTGTACATTTATGTCTACGATTAAATTTCATTGTCCACCATTTGCAGCCACAACATATCATCTAGAACTCATAATATTCAAATTCAGTTTTATCGTCTTACTCATTACAACACGTGTCCTTTATAGAGAGAAACACTAATAATGCACATGAACAAGCATATGGAAGCAGTGCAGAGTAAAAGACAAGAAAAATCGGCAGAATCAGATTCACATGTGGAGATTTTCTGCTGTGATGGTTGGGGGTTAGAGTACATAAAGAGAGAAAAATAAACAGAGGGACTGATAGCAACAAGCAAGTTATCAGATGACAAACTAATGCATTCAGAGTTGATGGGAGCAGGAGCTCATATCACAAAATTCTATTTTCATTGTCAGGGATACTACAGGTCCGTACAGAGCAAGAGAAAGAGCAAAGAATTCACCAGAAAGACACATGGCATTCATATCAAATTATACTGACATATGTAGAGTGAGAACAAAGAAGGTCTTCCAGCAGCCTAAAGCTCAAAAAGCTTACCTAAAGAAAATGATTGTGACCTGAGCCAGCCTGAACAATAAACTTTATCAAACATTGACGTTTTAAGGATGATCTCAAAAGAAGAGCCAGTGTCTGCTTCCCTAAATGAAACTGGGAGCTGAATGCACTGCCTGTCATTGGAAACTACAATACACCAAAACCTAAAGTCTGACAAGAATCACACTCCTCGGGAAAATGATATACCTGCTACTTCATTCTTTTCTTTATGACTCCATATGGGATATCATGGTGTATAATTTGTAGTCATTGTTTAGTCCCATTTAGTCCTGTCTCATCCTCCTTTGACGCTTCAAAGGTAATTTGAGAAACTCATTTGTATTAAATGCTGCTCCTTGTTGTTTAATCATCTAAACACAATTCATTCATATATGTCAAACATTTTATGGAACCAAAGACACCTTCTGTCGGGGCCTGACATTTCAAGATGAACTTCAAACATCTCTTTGATGGCAGATGAATAAAGGTTATGCATGTGTATTTACTCTGTGTGCATAACTCCGCCTCCGTCAGAGGTGAAGATGAGGCTGGTTACGACATAGGTGAGCACCGACAAAGTGAAATGTTCCGACTGACACGAGATAAGGGGACATGTGCACTCCCCGGGGAGCCGCAGGGTGTGACAGTACATCGGTGGGCTGATGGATGAGCCAGCAGGCACAGTTGGCTCTGGATATGGGCCTTCTTTGACCTACATGCTGTTCCAGGGCTGCGGAGGTCTTCATTGAAGATTCAACCCTGCCTGTGCCTTCAGCTGTCATCTCCTCCGGCATCACAGGAGTCAGGGCGGCTCATTGAAGATGAGATGAACCAGACGGGATTAGGATGTGAGAGGTTATGTTTTACTCTTTTTTTTTCTATTCCGGTTTTAAAACCATAAAATTCTGACATTTGATTCTGTGGTGATGTCATCGTTTTAGTTTCCAAAGAGTATTCAAGGTAGCTTAGTTCATGTTTTACAATCAAAGATCGAAAGTCATGTTTTTACACCATTTTATCCATCCTGGGTACGTTGGGTGCTGGAGCTGAACTCAGCTGACTATGGGTAAAGCAGGCCACCAGTCAATCACTGGACAGTGAGAGATGCTATAGGTTTCACTTTTTTGTTGTTTGGCTTGTCATATGACTTTTACATCGAAATATCTGGTACATCCTTTGCCACTCGACGTCAAATCACGGCAGCATAATGCTTCCTCATGTGTGAGCTTTCAGATTGTCTTGTTTGGTTTTCCTCAGACATCCTGCTTTTTTTGTTTTGGGATTCTTGTGTTTCTGACTTCTGCTCGTGTTTTGATCACTCTCACTGGATTATCCTTCTACAGATGTCCCTGCCTCCCACGTTTCCCGAATTAAACTTTTAAAACTGAACTCTGCTCCTCTGCTTTTGGGTCCCATTGTCTTTTCCTCATCACTTCTGTTGTTGCTCACTCATTATTGTCAATGCTTTGTGCAGCGTTATCTGTAAGTTAACGTAATGTCATACAAAAATGACTACTTTTCACTTCAATCTGTTATTCTAAATTCAGATTTTACTTGAAGAGTGAAGATTTTCTGATTGAAGCAAGTTTTAGAATTGAGAATAAGCTCTGTATAATATGCTCTACAACACACCCAGTTAGGGACACGACCCGTTTACTGGAAGAAGAGAAAGAAAACAAACGCTTCAGATTTCAAGGCTAATCTCTCTCTCTCCTCTCTCTCTCTCTCTCTCTCTCTCTCTCTCTCTCTCTCTCTCTCTCTCGCTCTCTCTCTCTCTCTCTCTCTCTCTCTCTCTCGCTTTTTAACTGACGATCAACAATTTAGCATATTGATCATGTTATTTGCATAACCCTCTCCAAACTGCAAGCAAAAGATGTGTTGTGGTGCAGAGAGAATACATAAAAGAAGACCGTGAATGAAAAAAAAAACTCAACAACACGGAGAAAACTGAGAGTAGAGTTTAATGGAAATAGTAAATATCTGCAGTTGTGTCATACAGAGAAGAGGACAGGTGTTTCAAATAATTTCTCAGGCAGCAAAACTTAAATAAAACTGGAGTCTATAGAGATGTCAGTGCTGATAGAAAAGGTCCCTCACCTCTTCTTCTATGTTTAGGTTGAGTGCTCTGGAAGGTCTGATTGGAAACATCTGAGCTTCACTTGAACATGTAAGTTGGGCATAGTTTCATGTTTCTGATGTATTTACCTCTGTGGATTATTTTCTGGAAATCTTATCTTCCTTGAAAGTAATTTTTATTATTTTACTCATTTTGAGGTATTACCATCGTCTTATCTGCTTTTATGGAGATTTTCTGTATTTCCCCCTTTTACAATTCTTACTATGTCGTCTTGTCTTTTTTTTAGAGAGACTTTCATAATTTACTCTGTCTGATGTCTTACTAAGTTCTCGCCTCCATTGATAATTATTTTCACTATTTTCATCTCTTTGAGCTATTACTCTTGTCTTAGTGTGACCTATTAAATTATTTAATTATGTTATATCTTAAAAATGCATGGCCCGAATATGAAGTTCCACATTTGTTATTTTTCTCTATTAATACAATCTCTGCTTAATTACTTCCTAATATTGACTTAATTACTATGGATTGCTACCCTGAGAAGGATGTCCTGGCATTGTACCTCCAGAGACCAGAACCAGGACCAGCTGGACGCCTGCGGCACTGAGCTGCAGGACGTCAACCTTGCACAGCTCAACCTAATGAGCACGCTCGGGCTCGAACCCCCGACCACCTGCTGCCTCCTGGAGGATGCCAGGGGCAGTTAATGTACTTTCACCGTGCAGTGGCGCATTACCACACTCTGACTCAATGTTTACTATAAACACACTTTGACTGAGTTGAGCATGAGCACTTTACTGTAAAGCATTCATACTGTAAAATGAGCACATTCTGAGTTTCGCCTTTTAAACCATCGACTCAGAGAGCACTTTGTGATCAATTGTACATTAGCACACTTTGACTATGATTTCAGCATTAGTATTCTATGAATAAGTAAAGAGTTGATTAACACAGTCTTGTTCAGAAGGTTTAGCATTTACCCCTTTATACACACTTTGACAATTTAGCATTAACACACTGACACTATGCTTAGTGATAGAACAACTTAGCATCAACACACTTTGAATCAGATGGTGTAGTATTAGTACATTTTGGCTTGGCTGTACTGTCTAAGCAGAATTTGACTGGGATACTTATCACAAAAATTTTTTCACACAGACATAGCATCAGCACATTTTCACTCATACTTGAGCATTCAGTGCGGCACTCCGTTGGCCCCTTGGAATTGAATGAAGGAATCTACATTGTCCCTCAGTAGACCATATGGTCAGTGGTTTTGGGAAACACTAGTGAAATACCTGAAGATCTGGAGATTAAGATTCTTCATTACTTGTTTTAATGTATTTCTTAAAAATGTTATTGTAAAGTTTTCTGCATTTCTTTAATTTCTTTGTAAAGCACAGTGAATTGCCCTGTGTTTGAACGGTGCTCTATAAATAAATTACCCTTGCTTTGCCTTGCCATTAGCACACTGCCTCAGGAAGTTAATCATGGGCACTTTTTTACTCCGTTTTTATGAGCACACTTTGCTCCAGCTCTAATCTGCTGCCTGGTGCTGAGCACTGAAGTAGTGACCGCCCAAATAGACACATTTACTGGTACATAAGCTCGTCGTATGTTAGTGAGGGTCTACAACTGCTGCTACAACAACTCCCGTCACAGAAAGGAAAATAAAGTCCATACAGTGATATTTCAGTGCAAAAAAGAAGTGGACAAAGAATGGAGCCCTGAGGAACCCCATTCTAATGAAAAGTAATTCAGCAGAAATAGACAGTGAAATCGTGCGCAGGTGTGCGTCTTTCAAGAAGATTCCAATTGCTACACAACTGCTTTGTTTCTCAGGTGGTGTTAAAGTTTTTTTAACAGTCCACTTAAAGTTGTAGCAGTTCAGCCTGGCTCTCTCAATCCTTCTCACTTTTTCTTCCCTCCATCTATTTTTGCCTCCTCTGCTAAGTGGAGCTCTTGTCGGACTCTATTAGTTAACATTTGTAGTTAGGGCATCCAGGTGGTTGAGTGCAAAATAAAAATCTCTCTCCACCTGTGACTTATAAATGAATAAAATATTTTTGGTGCCTGGCATGACAACTCCACTTAAGGAATATGCTGGGAACAGTAGAAGCTGACCTCACTGCTCTCACCCCATCCTTTCCCCTCCATCTGCCTCCTCCTCAGCCTCCATGAAGGGGCATTCTTTCTGGCATTGTCAAACCAAGGATTCCCTGTTTTAACGAGTATAAAATATATTTTTCAACAGTTCTAAACACAATTCTGTCCAATTCATTTATTGGGTGAAAATGTCTCTGATCTATGTGCAGCCGTCTTACATTTCAGAAAAATGACTGCTTTTCTTCCTGCACTCACACAGTATCTGTTGAGTGCTGTTATTGTTCTGAAAAATTTTTTTTATCATCTTTTCAACACAAAAATGCACAACAATTGTGTTGCAGTAGTAGTAATGAAGGTTTCCAAAATTGCAGAAACATATGAAACATCAACAGAATGAATAGTGAAGGCAATGACTTTTCACCTAAATCAACGGTTTTGAGCATTTCAGTGTATTTTTGGTTTTATGACATGGGACTTCGCAATTAGCTGGAAAGGAAAGGCTACTTATGTTAATGTTGTCTACATGTCACTGCATCTTCTGTGCACACTAAAAGGAAAATCATGTACACTAACGAAGACCTTATTTTCCACCCGGTTGTTCCTGATGTAAGGCAACAGTGCACACCATGGCACCACTGTGCCATCCTTCACACAAACAAGCAGCTTATCTGCTTGCTTCTTTTCGGCCGAGTACTGTAACATGAGCTTGCATTTGATTCACGGAAAAAAGGCATTTTTTGCAAAACCCAGCCTGCAGTGTCTGTGCTTATGTCCTGATGCTGTAACTCCCATCTAATAATTCCCCATTTTTGTCTCCTCTTTTCCTGTTCCATAATTTCTCCCTCTGTCTCATTACAGCCCCCTGTATCAGCGCTGCCTCTAAGGAGCAGGTTTATGGTGCTCCTGTGTGAGAACAATTTCACAAAATTAACAACCAGTCTTCCACAACCATTGCAATAAAACCTGATTGTACATTTTTTTTTTTTTAAACTTACAGTTCAACTCTTTCCAATTGCATCAGCTTCTTCCCGCCATTCTGTCTCTCACTCCCTGTCTCTCATGGTCCATTTAATTTTACCTCCTTCAGCAGTTTTGCTCCTCCCCCTTTTTTTTAAGCATTGTGGCACCATTTAGTGCCGTGGTATGGTGTTTCTACTGTGTGAAAGAAGCACTCAATATGCCACATCTGGCCTCATAAACTTATGGCAATAAAGTGTCTTTCTGTTTAAAAATGCAGCACACGGCCACCCCCGTTGCCTCTGTCTCCTTCCCTGCTCTGCCTCATGGCTGACAGTTCCTATTATCTCCTGGATAATAAGTTGCACAGATTAGCCACGGGGGCAGACAAGGGAGCATTGATATGACACCGGATGTGCGCTCATATATGTTTGTTTGCGTGTCACTTATCTACATTTTTAGAGCTCTTGTCTGTGGATTTTTGTTTAACTCTGTGTGCAGCAATTCATGTTTGCCTGTCACTGTTTGTGAGCTTCTCTCTGTCTGTATTCATGGATTTCCTCCCAGCTGCATGTGTACACATGTCGGTCAGGCGAGGCACATGCCAGCACGCATTTCTGGGTTTGTGTCTGATCGTGCGTGCATTCATGTTTAGAAGCATGCAGTGGGACACACTGGAGGAGGAGTTGATGGGCTAAGTGCCATTACGAGATAATTACCGCTAAAAGTCTCTACGCTAACGAGGACGACTCATCACCATGGAGCTGGCATACACAGAGGCCACAAAAACATCTGCAATTCAAATTAGGAGGACTTACATGTTTTGTGTGTGCGTGCATGTGTTTATCATATTCCTCTCCTGTCTTGTCCACACATTCCACTATGTTGCTGTGTATGAATGGTGTGTCCACATGTTTTGTTTGTGTTCTTGAGGCCTGAAGACCATGACCACACTGACCCACAAGATCCATGTATTCAAGGTTATGATGTGATCTTTGACCTTAAGTAAGGGTCAGGCACTGTTGTTGGCGTTGAAGATAAGTAATGCAAGATATCCATCAAGTACTAATGTAAGTGTGCATGTATGTTGTTAAAATGACAATTTGATTAAGATTAGGGTCAAATTTTGCATTATGGTTAATCTCAAGATTAGACCCTGAGTCATGATGTGGTTGGCATTTGAATTTGATGAAATTCATCACGTCAATAGGAAGGCCCTACAAAGATAATGTTAACAAAGCATGTGTGTGTGCGTGCATGAAAAAGAAACAGAGATGGGGGGATTACAGCCACACACATTCACAATTTAAATAAGAAAGCCTCAAAGACTGTGTGAGCACACACACACACACAAACACAGGCACGCACACCCAATATGAACATTTACATCAGTTTAATTGGCTGATACTGAGGCTCAGTGTGAGTTGAGTTTGAGGGCATCTATACACTACGCCTCATGATGCCTATAATAGGCTCACACCTCATATTGTGATGGGCTTATCGCCCCTCTACATGCTTTCTGTGACACACTTTGGCACTCATCAACAGCGGTATAACCATGTGTGAGGTGCAGTTACACCAAAATACTGACGCAAATGATTTTCACTTGTGTTTCCAGAATTGGTTTTGCGAGGAATGTGTCTATTTAAATGTTCCTACCTGCTGGGACAGGTGAGGGTGGTCTAACTTGCAGGCTGCCTGTTGAGCCTTATCCTTCAAAAGCCCTGACTTCAAAACAGGAGCTGATTTGGAGACAACATTATTTGTACTCATTATCCTCTTCAACGGGAGTGGACAGGTGTAGGATGTAGATGGGTTTTCTATGTGCTCTTCTCCATGACCTTCAGCAAATTCACTTTAACCACGTAGCACCAGTTATCTTGACCCTTATCTAGACAGGTTGTTCACCAGTGCACCTCCAAATATTGTGTTAGTAAAGGTCCTGAACAACTTACTGAAATCAAGAAACTTAGTGGATATTTGTAGAATTCATCATTCCTATCAATAAAGAATACTCCTTCTACTCCAACATTCAACAATCCTCCAGTAAATTAAACTACTTCCTGGTTAATGTTCACTTAATCTCCCATGTCATTAGTTCAAAATACCACAGCATGTTAATATCTAAACATAGCCCCTGTATGATAAATTTTAATATTTCATTGTCCAGCAAGAATAGTGCTCCAAACCAACTTTACTCAGGAAAGATACATTTATTAAGGACATTACACACACATTTAAAGATGTCATAGAAGCCATTGGCAGTGGTGAAGTGTCAGACTGAACATTCTAGGAAACTTTGAAAGCAGTTACATGTGGGTATATAATTTCATATGAAGCTGCTGCTACTAAAGAAAGACAAAGGTGTCAATCTGAAAAAAGAAAATACTCTCTCCTCCAGAGAGATAAAATACCAAGCTTCTAAATCAGCCGATTAATACAGAGAAATATCAAAGCTTAAATATGCATACAACTGCATCTTTGGTGACCAGATTAATAACCTTCCTTTAAAATTAAAGCATAAACTCTTTGAATTGGGAGTGAAACCTGGAAGGCAGTTGGCACAACAGCTCAGAGGAGCTCAGACATCGAGGTCAACTGACTGTGTCAAATAAAAGATGGGAAGCGGCTTTAAAGAGTTCAACGGTGAACGTTACACTTCCAAATTGAATGTTGCACAATCTGATTTAAATTACTTCTTTGACCTAAGTGAAGATGCTAGAACCTCAACTCAGAATTCACATTAGAAGAAACAATTATGGCAATAAAGTCTTTTGCATCAGGGAAAGCAGCGGGACCAGATGGGTTCGGCTGTAAATTTTTATGAGTCCGTTTGTGATATATTGGCTCCATACATTCGCTGAATGGTGTTAAACTCTAAACATAACCTCAAAAAATGTATGAGGCTAATATTTCTCACATACTGAAAAAGAGAAGGGAGGAGACAGATCCAGCCAGCTCGAGGCTGATTGCCCTTGAGAACTTTAATAGGAAGATTATCACTAAAATGATGGCATGCCAGCTAAACAAGCACTCACCTTCAATTAACCACTCTGATAAAACAGGTTTCTTCCCTGGAAGGTTTTCATTCTCAAACATAATGCTTCTGAACAGTCTATTTAGGAAATATGCCGGGACTAAAGGTGCATCAGTCTTATTCTCGGATGTGCATGAGGCCTTGGACCAAGTTGAATGGCCGTACATGCTTGAATCATTGTACATATTTGGATTTGGTGAAGCATTTATAACCTGGATTAAGGTAGTCTATGCCAGTCCTATATGCTCCATCTTAACCAATGGTGGCAGAGCAACCCTTTCCCCATTACATTGTTCTGTACAGCAGGGCTTCCCACTTTCATTGGCTCTCTTTGCTGTTGCACTGGAGTCCCTTGCACTAATATGCACCCACCGAGACATTGAGGGAGTAAAGGTAAAAGGCGTAGAAACACTCAGAGAAATCAGTCCCCATCATATTGGCATCTTGGAGCTAATAACCTCTTTCGGTAGCCTGTCTGGGTACACATTAAAGTGGTCCAAAAGCAATTTTATGCCCCAATATAATGACTAATCACCAGGTTTTATTTACAAAACCTGATATTTAAGCTATGCAAATGTCATATTACCTATCTTGGCTTGACAGTACCAAAAAAAACCCCAAAGCATATTCAAATTAAACATTACTGAATTTATCTGAAAAGTCAAACAAAATATAGAGAACTGAAAAGTTCTGCCCTTATCAGTGATAGGCCATATAAATGCTATAAAAGCAGATTTCCATACCAAGAGTTCTGGGAATTGTGTTTGGCTTCATGTATTTACGTGTGTACATGCACGTGAAATTATTGCAGCTGGAACAACTCTCAAACAGAATGGACACATCATCCACTTCAGTTAGGAGCAAATTGCTCCCCTCCTCCCAGTTTCTGAAACAACCATCTGTTTCCTGTATTTTCATTTCCAGTCTGCTTCAATCAATCAAATCATCTAAATTAGGTTGTTTTTCATCATGTATGCAACATATTTGAAACACGGCTATTACATGGTATATATTATAGAAAGTAAGTGATACATTTACAGATGAAAGTAATCTATATCAGTTTTATTTTTTAGTAGCTTGTGCCGCTCAGCTCTGTTCATTATCTCAGTTTTTAAGTCTTAAGCTGCATGTGGATTGTTCACTTGGTATGAATGAGAAAGAAAAGAAAAAAACAGGATTGAAAAGGTTGAAAATTGCAAAAGAAAATATATATTAATAATAACAACAATTTGACAATCTGATTCTATTCAGCATAATTAGCTTTTTGATGGTGGTGGTGGTCTTTTAATTTGTCAGTCTCAGCAGTGATTGTACATTAACCCTCTTGGAAATCATATTTTATTGATCTCTCCTGGAGAAATGATTTATCTGCATTCAATGCATTGTTTTCATAATAACAAATGTCTACAAATACAACACTGTTGATAAAGCAGTGATTAGTCAAATACTGTAGAAATCACAGTGATATTCCTTCAAAATTCACTGTGGACCTTATTCTACTGTGGTAAATCACAGTACCTTTATCACTACTGTATGAATTCACTGTAAACCTTATACTCGTCTAGAAAATCATCTATTATTATTAGATAGTTTAGTATTTAGTATTATTTAATTTCTGCAAAATAATTACTAGACAATGAATGCAAAGCTCTATTTCCCAGTTTTTTGTCAAATTTAGTTTGTTGTGGTTTTTTTAATCCTGTCAGTAGTCAGACTCCTTGTAAACTGGTTAATTCACTTCAAGCACTCCCATTTGTCTATAAAGCTATGAGTGTGAAAGCTGTAAAATTGAAACTTGGAAAAAATACAACTGCGCCCGTGTTTGTTTATCAGAAATAAAGCTGTTCCCCTTGTACTTCTCTGTGAAAACTGTTGTATTTAATGAAGACTTACTTAAGGATCAATCAATGAATCAATCAGGGGACTACTAATTACTAAAATTGAAAATGAATATCAAGCTTGGTCTTAAAAGTCGAACATCTGCCAGAACAAAGAAAATACTGTGAGAAATGTACGATGTGACGACACTGGTTGATAGCAGTTATCTCCACGTAGACGAGTTCCCAGAGGAAATCAAGCTGTAATGATCCAGGTTATCTAATGATTGACACTCCTAATTGTTCATTACGCCGGCCACCACCAACTGTAGGCAGAGAAGTCTGTGCTATGGAGACAACTGATTGTTGAGGAATGACAAAGTTCATGGAGTTTAATTATACTGACTGGAAACATCTTTAAAACAGGAACAATGGGGGATAAACAACAAATCTGTTGGTTTTTTTGCGTGTGCTGTGCTTCTTAATCTCCTCTCATGTTCATGTTTTACATGACGATGGCAGTTATGTGTGTATTTAACAAGTAATGTTGTGATTTCTAACTGTAACAGAGGGACGTGGGTGGAGTTCTCACATGGTTGGTTATTCAGTTAATTATATCCCACCCATTAGTGGAACCGTAGTAAAAATTTCCAAATTAGGGTCAGAAGTCACCTGAATCAATAGTTCAGCAGCAACACACTGCATTTTAAGATGAGGAGGCTTTTAGTGTTTTTCATGTAAATACTGAGCTCTTTGAGATTCTTCTGATAATTTCACAAAATAACAAGTAAAGTTAATGGATGTCACTTGTCGCGTAGTCTGTCCATTGAGGGAAATTTGGGGCTCAGTACCCTGCTCAAGGACACTTCAACAAGCAGAGATAGAATCTGAGCCTGCAACCTTCCAAGTGGGAGATGACGGCTGTACCAATCATGCCGCAGCCACTCCTGTATAAGTGGCGTCACACGGGTCAGTATCAACGAGTTTGAGTCTGGGTTTTACTATTCGATGTCACATTTGCATGAGGTAGATTTGTCATCGAATATATTCAGAAACAGAATACGTTTTGGAAGAATATATTCACTTGATTGATAATCGCTTCCTTGGGCTTGTACCATAGATTGCAATGAAATCAATTTATCAAATTAAAATAAACTTAATGTCTGTCTAACATATTATATAATCAGTGCCATGAGCCTATAACACAACAGAAACTTGTGTTTGTAACTATGCAACCAAATTTAAAACAACGGCCTCCCCATGCTGTCGGAGGCAAATATGTCTCCAATGTCGACAACCCGCTTCTAAAAAAACCAGCTCGTCACTGCAGACTGACTCTGGCTTGTAATCCTGAGGTCTCCATCAGCCTGAACTTGTATTGTGTATAACATATTGTAAAGTAACTCGGCTGCTTTAGCAGTCGACAAATAACTATGATTATTATAAAACGAGGGCCCCATTGACGTTTTGTGGCTGCGAAGCTGCTTTTTATCTCTTTGCTCACCAAGCCAGCGTTGCCTGGTGGGGAAAGCTGGGATTATCTTACCAGAATTACCGTAATTTTCTGGAAATTATAGGACATCTGTCACGACACAAGCACACTGTTTTATAGTAGCCAGACGTATGGTTACTGTGTATTTAATGTCATTCTACAGGCACTCACAGCTTTGTGGCGACCGTCAACAGCTCTAACTCAATTACGTTACAATATTAAATTGTTGTCAAACCTGTGGCCCATCGACCAAAACCAGCCTGTAAGAGGGTTCAGCCTGGCACTGGTTATAACAAGGCCCAAAATAACAACAGCAAAATAACATCAGCATCAAATCTGTACATTCAGGATGAGCTTATAAAAACATACAAGCAAAATGCAAGCACAATGCTTTTCAAAAGCCATTTTCAGGTAGTCCATGTTAGATTTTGGAAAATTACCATGTCCCGCATGAATCCTGAGTTTGTTTGTTGTGGACCAGGTGGGGCTGACCATTCTGAAGTAAACTGTATTTTTTTCCCCATCTCACTTCAACAAAGCTGAATCAGCTAAGAAGTGTTGCATGTTAACTGACACCTTCAGGATTAACAAAAATAAATAAAAACACATAAGGAAAACCGATTACAACAAAATATTCACAGATGAAATGGTCAGATTACTGGTAATTCTGCCTTTTTGGGCATTATTGATGAGATAGAGGGTCCAAATTAATGCAAAAATACAACTACAGTTTACTTGGTAACACTGCACCAAATTGCCAGCTTTAGCATTTCCATCAGTACATAACAGCACTGTTATGATTTCACTGCACTCCTGTTTACTAGAGGCAGCACACCTCATTCATTTTCAACTAACTCATATTGTCAAGCTTTCATTTCAGATCATAAAAGTCTAAGAACTGCAATAAACAAAACCATGTTCATCATTCTACAGTGTGGTTTAACAATCGTTCTATAGAAATGAAATAGATATCTATTAAATAAAGTGCACATAGAAACATATGTTGAGAAGAGTCTAACACAGACTTGAAACATTATTAATTAACTTGCAACTGTGAATCAGCTCTTAGACAGGAACTGTCCTCATTTTGGAAAGTGTCATATACCAAAGTCTCTGTGAGATTCACTGTTTTACTGCTTTTTCCATCTCAGTGTGACTGGAGCCGATCCCAGCTTCAACATGTGAAGGCAGAGCAAACCATCCCAAGTCAATCAAACAGTCTTATCTGCACCTCTACTTCTTATCTATATCTCTCTGAATTTGACGTCACCAATCAGCTGAAAAGACAGCAGAGTGCCCTCACAAAGCTGATGTATGCACAGAGAGAAAATGCAAACTCCAAACACAATGTCCAGAACACACTTGAACACTCCGTCACTTTGAGGTGAGAGTGCAAACCACTAACCCAGGTTCTCTTTGAAACTCCCCGGTTGTGACGAAAAACACAGTGAAGGAAGGACGGAAGCTTTTCCTCCAGGGTATAATACCAAGGTTGTTTTACTCCAGCCTGTTTATAACACACTGTTATACTACCATCTGCTGGACAACGGTTTACACTTGCATAAAACTGAGTGAAATTTGCTTTAAAGTTAAATCTGCTGCATATTGCTTTTGAACTCACTGGGAACGCTCTGAGCTTACTACAGATAATTAAGACTGCAAACAGAAGACTTATTAATAATATATATTAGTGTGGAAATGTTCAACTCTTGCTGAACCAAAGAGTATTTCGTGACTGCTACTGCAACTTTATGGACCTTATTAGTTTGATATAATAAAGATGTGAAACACATTGCATTTTTTAGGTTATTTTAGTTGAATATATTATTATTATTGTCGTCATTGTCATATTTGTCCCCTCAAATACAATATTATATAATTGGATGTATTGAGTGGTTGTTCCAAATCATTTTAATAACTTGTCACAAGTGGTATCCATATACTTTATCCAAAAGGCTTGAAAACCAAGTCACGGGTGGGGGGGGGTGGGCTTCTTTAGGAGTAAAAGCATAAGATCAACACAAACTAAAACTTGCTCTGGACTTCTTGATATGTTCACCCATTGCTGCCATTGCTTCACCGTGGTGGGGCTGAATGATGGCTCAGAAATACTCACCTTAGCCAAAGACACTAATGAAAGGAGCTTTGGAGAAGCTGGTCTTCATTGTGAAGTCAAAGTGGGCTGGACTCGGATGCCGGCGTCAATTCCAAGCTGATAGAGGATAAACTATTCTCACCTGCACCCTCACAGTGCTGACCCAGGCACACAGAAAAAATGCTGTAGTGGGTCATTTGAATTGCAGTCTGCAATGAATTTTAGTACATAGACAATGTGCAGTATTGACGGAGATTTTGCATGCAGTATTTCTATAATTTGCATAGATCATGTAAAAAATGGTGCACAATATTTCGGCACTACTGTATGTAGCCACTGAAATATTCTAACATCATACAGGATGAAATATCCCTACATGATATGTGAACAATGTGCACAATTAACACACTACATGGACATCATTGTAGCGTCATACTTGGACAATGTGCATTCTTTAACATGGCACATATGCAATGTTTAACAATCTCAAATCATACCTGAAAAACAGGGAACAATCCCACGTGGTACATGAACAATTTGCAATATTTATACATGACACATGGACAATGTGCAATATTCCCAGAAGATGCAGAGACAATATGAAATATTCATTTAATGTACAATTTGCACCTCACACATGGAGAATGTGAAATTATTTTATGCTTATGCAGTAAAATGGTGCAATATGGGTGACTTTGAACATTTGAGCCTTTTTTAAGCACACAAGAATTCCAATTTGGCAGTAATAGTGCAACTAGAGAAAATATTATTCTATTCTATTCCAAAAGCCTCTGTTTTTTCACCTAACTCCATGAGATGGCTGACGCTTTCTCTCAATGATAACAGAGAACAACATGAATGGTTTTAAAATCTTTATTGAGAAGTAGTTTTCTGGTTTGTAACATACAAGCCCGTTGTACAAGAAATATTACAGAGAGGTACAGGTTTTTACATTTGACTCTGTCGTGTACATACACTCTGAATCCCAGCAATGGGCTTATAGCCAGTGTCACATCTGCTTCATATGTTTTTTTTTTACCCTTAAAGGTTGAAAGTATCATTGAACAGACACGCGACCATCACCAACCTCATCAAATCACACAACTACTATCACCACTTAACCAATCGTCGACTAATCACATCATCAGGGAACACTCAGTACAATTTCCAATCATCCCAATTTCCCTGTGACCATAATCATTGGAGTATTTGTCCATGCATACATTGGTAATATTATATGGTAAAAAATATAGTATTTGGAATAAATACTTTATATAATTTTTAGAGCAAACTGTCAGACAATACTTGTTATATACTTTTCACAATACTGTATGTACATGTATTTGGCTGGATGTACAGGAACAGATAAAATATATAAATATGCTTAACCACACGTGAAACGGATTTGATTTCAGTTTTTTGGTGTTCAGCCAGATGTGAACTCTTATTTCATCTGTATCACTGGATTAAAACATATAGATGTGATTTCCATAAAGAGTTATAATATGCAGGCACGGAAGACCAGATACACCAGAAACATCTCACAGCACAGATCTGATCGTCCTCTGTCTGTGTGACATGTGCGAGGTTAGTTAGACGTTTTATTAAATTCTTTTAACATACAGATGCTGAATCAGATGTGAACTACACGTCAGTTTCACTGATGTTGTGTGAAAGAAAATCTTTGACATTTGACAAAATTTGTGACTCAAGACATGATGGTAGTATAAAGAATTAGTTTTGTGTTGATGCAATTCGCTCCATTTGAAAGGGGCATTTCACGGAATTAGCCTTATTTCATGCTGAGTCTCATTATAATTATAATAACAATGCAGCGTGGCAGGTGTGCAGCACCGTGCTCCTGGACTCCTGCATGTTTCCAGTATTTTCTTGCTCCAACACACCTGAATGTAACCGCGACGACTCAAAACACAAGATATCTTCAATTGTTTTGTCAGATACTTTTGTATCAATTATGATTTTTGGTGTAAAACAGAAAAAAAAAAACATCTGAAGTTCTGAAATATATTATCTTGAGAAGTTATATTTTGGACTTTCATGATTTTTAAGTGAAAACTGTATAGAATAAAAGAAAAAAAAATCTTATGTGACCCATAAGTATGTATCCATAAAATAAAGATGTTTCACTGATAGATTGAAAAATATACTGTTCTAATATTTTGTGTCCTTTCCCTGCCGGATGATGATGATGATTCCCTCAATAGAGCACAAAAACATTAAAAACATGCAGGACCAGGCCAGAGCCGGACAGTACTGCAACATGATAACACAACTTTATCTAGATAGAAATCAAAACTTCAGATTTGAGATCCAACAAGAATAATAAAAGAAGATAGGTTTTATTTGTTGTTAAGAAATAGTTGTCTGGAGGCTTGCCTCAGTCCAAAGTGACTGATTTTCTGCACATAGATGCATACAGGATCCTTGTACACTACAGATATGGCAGTTGTTGAATTGAGTAGTGGTCTGCTTTGAAGTCCACCCTGTTTTAGCAACTCCTTGGATATATATATATATTTTTAATATATAATTCATATGTAAACATTGCAAACAGTTTGACATCTGCAGCAGTCACAGAGCAGGAAATGCTGAATTGTAAACATCTTATATCAGACCACTGCTTCTGCTTTGCCGTATGTTCGGAATATGTGTGTGCAGGTTTGTGACAGAAGAAAAAAGGACTTGTACTCCCTGGGAAAAACCTCTTATCTTGCTTGATTAAGGCTAAGCCGAGTACACTCACACTAACGAGTTTCTGATTGACACGGATATTGCTTCTGAGACCACCAACGAAACAAGAACCCCCTTTTGTTATTGATCGATCTGACAGACTGGCAGGTCACAGTTTGGAAACATTGGAGGCAAGAAGACAACCAACCAGTCCTGGCATTTTACAGACGAGGTGATCAGATCATGTGATTAAATGTCTCGAGTCTCACGCACGCACGCACACACGCACGCACACACGCACACACACACACACACAGAAAACTATCCAAATGCATCCACTGACAGCCTGTTAGTCCTGTGATCCATGCCAGAAGAGTTAAACTTGCTACATGTTTGTTTTGTTAATTGTTTCTTGGAATGTGTCACAGCCAGCCTGACATTCATTGTGCATTTTGTAGCAGTTGCATACACGATTTGATCTGAAACGAGCAGGCGGACAAGGCATACTTTATATATAAACTCAAGGACGACAAGAAGGATGTTTAGTCATGAAAACAGACAGTATTACAACATACTGCTGTGTAGTACAAGAAGACAGCCAGTAGGGGGGGACTGTATTGGCATGCAGCGCTCTCTTGTTTAATACAATCTCATGAGAAGACTTTCTTCAATCTGTTTCTAGTTGTGGTTATTAAAATATTCAATTCACGTCTCACGAAAACATAGAATTTCATAATTTCATCAAAAACATCTCCTTTTCAATGAAAAACATGATTACTATGGTGGTAAACACATGAAACACACCCAAATATCCACTGAATTATGGAAAATTTGACAATTATTTGTAGTCTATAATTTTAAAGTCTTAGTTAACACCATATATATATATATATATATATATATATATATATATATATATATATATATATATATATATATATATATATATATATATATATATATATATATATATATATATATATATATATATATATATATATATATATATATATATCTTCAGGACACATGTACAAAGTACTATTTGCTGTACACAAACACAATTTAAAAACAAAGTGCAATAGAAAATACTATTTCTGTGTTTTGTGTGCGATTATAATCTGTTAGAATAACATTCTCCATATACTATGTTCTCAATAATGGCTTATGTCCACATAAGAAAAGAACAATGTCAATGTAGTTGAAATAAAAAATAGAATTAATGTCATATTTGAAAAAGGTAGATCATGTGCTTATTATTTTGCTTTTAAGAGTTATTTGATGATAAGAAGCAGCAGTGCAGAGTGTCTCTCTGTCCACTTGCCATTCTCTTATATACACCCCCCCCCCTCCCCCCAATCCTTCCCATGTCCTACTTTATGTCATGTCAGTCACACATGTCACCATGACAGTGTCTTGTCATCCGTCCCTCCAGCCCCCATTTGTCCACTTGAGTGGTCGATGCAGCATATTCATAAACACCCACAGGGGACGTTGGTGGAGACATGGGAGAATCGCTCCAAGGCTCCGATGCGGTTCAGACTCTCACATGTATGTCACACGTGGTGTCGGCAGCTTCTTCTGCCTCTTCTTACGTTGGCAGACTGTGGGATCGCGGTGTTCGAGAGGTCGGGGGGGGGCTAGGCTCAGTTTCAGAGGAGGTCCTCAGCAGGCTCCGAGACTCCGGTCTCTCCCTGGGCCTTCAGGAGGTCGACTATGTCTTGGTGGGCGGATCCTTCAGCAACTGTCCGGGCTGTCTGACCGTTCTATACAAACAGGACAAATAATACACCTGTCAGCCAGAACTTTACAACCACATTTATTCCTGTCTGATTGGGCCAAACAAACATTAATCCTTGTCCACTGTTTCATCTCCTTTTCCTTCCTAGGACCACTTTGAATAGACAGTGACCACTCCAGAGCAGAAAAGTCTCACAGGGGATGCAGTTTTGGAAATGATCTGACCCAGTGTGTCTCGCCATCAAACTCAGACAAACAGCAACTCTTCCTCATTATCTCTGCTTCATCACTTGAAGGAGAAAAATGTGTACTGGCACCCATTAACTGGTATGTAACAACCAATAATGTAACAATGGCCAAAAACATTATAACTTTGAGAAATATAATAAATTTGGCCTTGTCGAATGTCATAAAGCCTATACTGCAATAAATTGCTAATAATATAATATACAAACAGTAAATATCTCAATGAATGATCATCATGACGATCCACTTTATATATTTCTGAAAATGCAAACTGCACAAAACCTGCAGGAAATGCATTTAATTATTTTATTTGAAAAAATTTAAGAGCTGTATTTGTTCTTCAGGTACTTATTAGGTTATTGGAAAAATTATGATATTACTGGGAGGCATTGTGTTTATAGCAATTATTACATTATTGATTGTTACAAGGATCCACAATAAATATATCAGTGGCATTAACTGTACCTGTCATAATGTTATTTGTGGCTAATAGCTTATTTGTGAATATCATTATTACAATGTTGGTTAAGATGCAGTGACTATTGTGATCCTGAGAGTGGCAGTGTTGTGCTGCTTAAAACAGATCCACTGGCGTCTAAATATTACAACACATGAAATAAACACATGACGTTTTCATTTATCCATATTTTGGATCAAACTACTGGGGGAGTGAAGCCTGTCCCATCCAACATTGTTCACCTCGGTCCACCTCAGACAGGTAAAAACAAAGCGAGACACACTCACATCATAATTGAATCACTGATCAGCTTAAGGAGAAGGTTTTTAGGTTTTTAAGAAGAGCCTGAAGTATTCTGAGCATATGCATGAACAGGAAAAAGATGCTAACACCACACAGAATAGTCATGCCCAAAATAATTGGTATTTTAGGCAAAAGATACATAACATTTTCTAAACCTTTTTAAACGTTTGTGTGGTGGGAGAGATATAATACAGCTATAACATCAGTTTTAAGAAGAACAATTTGTCCTTGCCCCACTATGACTGAAACACTCAATACTGTCATAACTTATCTGTTTAACATCAATGGAATATGTATAATGTCTAAACTGAGCAATAACTACCATTTGATAAAGTGGTTAGTACACTTAGTGGCACTTTTTCAGTGCAAATACATTAATCTATCAAGCATTGAAGCCTTCCCGCACTAACTTTTATCAAAAAAAGTAAGCTTAATCTTGAGTTTGTGTCTGTGTGGATAACAATCTCTTTCTCATGTCTCTTCAGGGCTTAAAAGGGTCATATACTTGATTCGGCAGGATCAATTTAATCACGCAGCTTTAAATTTCTCCGTCTGACAGCACTGCCTATAATCAGCGGCAATGTTTTTGTGTTTTCATTTATCTCTCCGATCAAAGAGGAGATATTACACATTGCGGCAGACGAGGCTGCACGCTCAGGGAGACCTCTTGTCTCATGGGAACACAGCAGTTGTGCTCAATTCGTATTAAAACTTGTTGTGAACTTTGTCGAGTTGTTAAACATACTGCTTGATCTGCAGGGAGACCATTTAGAGCTGCTTATTTCTCCATTTTGCATCATATATATTAATTTTTTTGACAATGATCGTAAATCAAATGTGTTTACAGTAAATTACCCTTTACTGATGTGGCCTGAGGATGATTGAATTATCAGATACTGAAGATTGTCCTTCAATCCTTTGATTAGTGGTTTAATAATTGGTCCTGCTTATCCATCTGTCCATGTTAACTTGGGTTGGACACTGAATCCCACACGGACCCCAGAGGTGTGGGAGCCCCTTGCATGGCAGCCACTGCTGTTAGTGTGTATGGATGTGTTTTAAAGTGACTAACAATATGAAGCAATGCGACAATATTTAGAGATTTATTTGATTTTATCACTCTGCATGTATGCACGGATACAAGTGAACTCACACATATATCTGTGCAGGTGTGTGTGTTTGTAAATATTCAATCCTTATTTAATGTTTTGTCAGTTGCACAGTGAGGCGCTGGTTAACGCACTCACCGACACCTTGACTTGCATTTCATTGTCTGAAGGCAGCTATATGAATATAGACTGATAGATTGATTGGCATTTTAGTACAGGTGAAAATATGCTACTTGGGTGAAATCTGAGATAACATTGATCTCAATAATTCTTGTGGCGAGTAAAACAGTTAACTCAACTGCTTTTACAATGATAATTAATGTGCGGTAGGACAGATTTTGAGTCAGCAGAGGTCTGTGCCGAATGAGGATGAAGACGCAGGTTGACACAGCTGTTCAGAGACAGTTGAATTTAAAGGCGAGCATACGGCGTGCAGTTTTGGCCTCTGGCGGGTAATAAACTAGAATTATTATTAGAATAAATTACACAAGAAGAAGGAAAATTAGAAAATCGAGCAAATCAGCAGGAATGAAATGTAAGTCAATGTAATTCCCCTTGAGGATATACCAAAAAAAAAACAGTGTATGTGTGTGATCAAGTGCATCTGCATGGGTGTGTGAATGAGGTTTTCTCATTTTATAGGGCACAAGGAATAAAAGGAGTCTACACTTGTGGTCCAGCCAACATTTTATGACCCAACATGTAAATGTATGTATTTGAGGGCGAAGCTGTGGCTGTAGGTTTAATTTTACAGTTAAAATATGGTTAGGTTAGACATTAAGGACTCAGTTGTAATGGTTAGGATTAGTATAAAAGACAGGGGTGAATCTTATGAATTGCAGTAGCTGTGTTACAGCTGGTCTACTTCATAGTTTCAATCCGATAAGTGAGTTTTGTGCAGTTGTTTGCGAGAAAGAAAAAAAAAAAAAAAAAAAACAACTGCTTTGGCAGAGTAACGCACCGTTCATGATATGATCACTCTTTTGACTGAGCACCTCAGCCTACAGATGGGAATTTACGGCAGGGAAGAATCAATGTACAAGACTGAACAATCCATCAACTGTGTGTGGGACAGCCACCAGCTGCTGTGCACCTTTGCTGAACAGCAAGCCATCCTGGGCAGCCTGCAGTCTGCAGTACGGGTGAGCCAGGGATAAGACTTAGTGTATTACAAGCAGCAAATAATTAGCTGCTAAGATGAAGCACTGAACTGGATGAAATTAATGAGACAGTTGCACCTTGCAGGAAAAAAAACCCAACAACTGCGGGGACCCCACGTGAGTTTAAAAGCACGTCTGCATCAGTCCCATCATGCATTCGTGACATTTCACTCATGTACTATTAAAACTAAGTTAATCAGTGAGTGAGCTTCCACACGCTTCATGCTGTAGCGTGCAAGGTATCAATATGTGCACAGGCTAAACTATGCAAACGACTGTCAGCTGTACTGCTCTCTAAACCAGTGGCCTTTAATTAATTAATAATACTATGTAATAAATATAACTTATATCTCATGTTTGACATCATTCATCAGCAAGCATCAGCAGTTATATAGAAAATTTTGTATCATAGTCTGTGTGTGGTAATTCAGTAAAAAAAGATGTAATTCAACATTTTGAAACTTTAAAA
Source organism: Blennius ocellaris (assembly GCF_963422515.1). Taxonomy (NCBI): domain Eukaryota; kingdom Metazoa; phylum Chordata; class Actinopteri; order Blenniiformes; family Blenniidae; genus Blennius; species Blennius ocellaris. Next base: position 21,903,327 of record NC_137661.1, read on the forward strand.
TCCATCACTAAATTAAGTTTTTTGTTCGCCACACAATATAACCGAGTTTTTATTTGTTGAAGATTTTATTTGTTGAACTGCTATAAAAACTTATTTCATTCACTATAAATGGGATTTTCAAATATACTGAAAACGGTTCGCACTTGGCAAATTAGATTTGCTATGTTTTCTCCATATATGGGGACATTTTGGGGAAAACAGACTACACAACCTCCTCGCTTGTAAAGCCACTGAATTGCCCACCTAATATATTATTTTATATAACTATATAACAATAATGACTAAAACCACCCATGCCATAATTATATCTAAACACTGCTTTTGAGGGTTTTCTTTTTTTTAATTTATTATTATTATTTATTTAGCATCCCTTTCTACAAGGACATGGCATTTCCATCCTTGGCTCTAATACACACCTAATAGGCTGCACTGGACAATCTTAAATGGGAGGTAAAACGTCTATAAAATTTCTAACAGTCCAATAAACTAGATAATTCCCGCTTTACAATGCGGCAGTCTACCTTATCTGCGAGGGTGATGTCACAGCGGCCGGTCTCCAGCAGCAGCTGAGCGATGTGTGTGTGTCCGTGCTCACTGGCACACATCAGGGCCGTGGATCCCTCTCGGTCCTGGGCATTTACATCGGCACCGCACCCCAGGAGCAGCTTCACCATGGCAACACGGCCATGGCTCACGGCGAGCATCAGAGCTGTCTGGCCTGCCTAGAGAAAGAAGGAATTAGAGGTAAATGGCAGGAGGGGGTAGGGGAGGGCAACACAGAACAGTACAGAGGTCTACACCCATTGGCTGCTTCATTTGATATACTTGAACAAACTCGTCAAGGTTGTTCTGCCAAATAAAACCATTCTTGAGAATAAAATCATCCAAAGCCTTGAAGGTTTCCTCTTTGCATTAATGCAACAAATATCTGACATGTAGTGTTGAAGGCAGATGAAGCAGTAGAAACATTAACCACACATCTTCAGGTAGCGCTCGAACAGTGTGGATTGTTTTTGTGTTTCAGATGTTTCCAAACTCAAAACTTGCAACTTGGGATGATTTCATTTTCTCAGAAAGACTTGTAGCTTTTTGGTTGATCACAACTTTACAACCAAGATATGTGTGTGAGTTATTTGCAGATAATACAAAAAAAAACCAATGCTGGAATTACATACAAAACATCCAGTTTCATTACACTTTTGTCCACTGTGGCTTTTAGACCAACAGAACACATTTTCCCTGTTGTATCACATCTGCTAGACTCCCATATTTACCTTTTTGTGTGTGAGTACATCATTTGAAAGTACCTCTAGTACGTATCAGATGCACTTACACCTTAATATTCCTTAAATGGTACACATACAAGGACATTGTATTTGTTTCTGTTCAGAAAAATCTATGAACCGAGCCAGTTCAATACCATGACACCTTATTTTATTCACAAGTCACTTCACACCATCATAGCAAAGCAATAAGTACGGATCATTGAAATTGTCATTAAAAACTATTAACACTGTTTCAATGTCTCTCTACATGCAGCCGCATTGATAAGTCCACAATTAGACTTATTATCATTGCCATGGTGCTCTCTTTGTCTTCTGTTCTGTTTCGCATTTTAATGGCTTATGTTTTCTCAATGTCTTTGTCTTTTGTCTGACTACCAGAGACTTGGTGTCTCTCGTGTTGCAGAGCTTCCTTCTTAAGAGTTATTTACAGGTTTAGTCTATGAGCCTCATCAAATAAAGGTTTGAACGTGTAAAACATGCACAAACAAGATATTGTGCTTTCGTCTGGAAAGCTGATCTACTAAAATAATGCACTGAGGATTTAAGCTGACAGAATAGCAAACTAACACACATTATGGCATGATACTGTTCATGAACTTGGAGGATCAGGAGTGTGTTCCAAAATGCACTTTCTCAACTCGGCGCAAACTTTATCATGAGATTTATTTCTTCATTTTTGCAATCCTTTTTTAATCTGGCCCATTGTTCTTCTTCTTCCCACAGTTTTGTCTCTGTGACAGATCAGCTTTCATAACATGATTTTCTTTTCTACTTATCCAAATTCAGATTTGTTTGCTGTAACGCTCCAACATATTTGATAACTTCCCTCCACCAACATGTTACCACATTTGGTTTGTGGGGGCTGAGCGCTCCATCCAGCCAGTCCATGGTGAAGAAAGGAAAAGAACATGGAAACAATACCTTTTTCGAGCAGATCATTCAAATGTTAACGGGGCCTAAAATCCTCATTTAAATACTAATGCTTGTGTGTCATGTCATGTCATTCGTTTCAACACATGAAAACCTAAAAGACAGTCGACAGTATGTGCGTGAGCCTGCAATTTAGGATGCTTTATACAGGATCTTAGTCAATCAGGCCTAATATCATTTTCTACTCCTTCTTTTATGTGAAGTCATGTCATTAGGACTTTCACAGTTAACATTCCTGTTTAGTTTTAATGGTTCTGGATGTCTGTCCCACTCTATCCCTCCATCTCTTCAAATGTCTTATTGCTTCATCCTCCATGTGTCTCACCTTAATTACTCTCTGGTTGTTGTCAGATGTGTTTTGCCTCGCTCCATTCTCCCTTCTGACTATAAAGTCTCACGCCACGAAAAGAGATATATTTATTTGTTTTCTCGAGATGGCAAGGCAAGGCAAGGCATGTATATTTATAGAGCACCATTCAAACACAAGGCAATTCACAGTGCTTTCCAAAGAAATTAAAGAAATACAGAATAAAGGAAATACATTAAAGCTTTAGAAAAAAAATGAAAGAAATGCATTATAACAAATAATGAAGAAAAGTATAATAAATAAGGTAAATAAGTAGAATCTATTTTTTTTTTATTCAAAAGCCTGTGCAAATAATAATATTGTAAGTCTTGATTTAAAAGACGTGAGTGTTTCAGCAGTCTTCAGGTGTTCAGGAAGTTTGTTCCACAGGTGAGGAGCGTACAAACTAGAAGCTACTTCACCTTGTTTGCTTCTGACTGTAAGAACACTGAATAAACCTCTTCCTGAGGACCTCAGAAGTCTGGAGGTTTTATATTCTACAAGTAAATCTGAGATGTATTTGAGGCTCGAGACCATTCAAAGCGTTATAAACCAGAAGTAAGATTTTGAAGTCGATCCTTTGGCACACAGGCAGCCAGTGCGGGGCTTGGAGCACGGGTGTAATGTACTCCACCCTCTTTGTGTTGATGAGGACTCTGGCTGCAGCTTTCTGGATGAGCTGCTGTTGTCTGACAGATTTTTTACTGAGGCAAGAAAAAAAGAGAGTTTAATCTTGTCCAGACATTTCATACTTTGCAGTGCAGAATTCCTGTAAGATTCCAACATTCACCAATTTGAATGTCTGACTTGTCACAGAAGGGCTTTTTGGACGCGGCATGTGAAGAAAGTTCTCAGATGATATATGGAGAACAAGTTGTGTTAAATACAAACCAGGACTGCAAGAAAATAATGTTTTCTTCTGTTCTTATCTGTCCTTGTCTGCCTGTTTCTGTGCTTTCTGTTTCAAACTCTTTTGGCTGGTAAAGTCTCTGAGCTTTGTTTCCTGTTTTTTTTTTCTTCTTAGTTTTTGTTTGCTTGTTGTTCCTTTCTTTTTTTTTCTTTTTTTAAAGATTTGTCATGGTGTCAAATCCTCCTCTTCTGTTTTCAAATCAGAGGGACAATTAGACATGTATTTAAACTGACTGGTAACATTTAAAATATTTAAAATTTGAAATATTAAATGTTTTTGCATGATGATTATAGCTCCAATCCAAGCTCTAATCATCAGCAGTCATTGTCTGTCCAGGAAAACATGTCCATTCTAAAAACTGTCTTTAAAACGAATAGCTGGAGAAGCTTTAGCTTGACTTCATATGTATTCATGTGGTTGTACATTGCAGCAGTGATAAGTTGGATAACATTTCATTAATGTGCATGCAAGAAGCAAAATCACAACACAATGCTGTCTATAGCATACTGCTTCACAATCAGATGGTCTTGGTATATACACGTAAACTGCAGTGATCCCAACCTGCTTCAAGGCCCTCGTATGGTGCTCCCCATGGTCATAAATTGTGAATGACTCCCACTAAAGATAGCTTTGCAGTCAAGAAGAACAGACTTCCACATGTCTGTTGCCGTGATGTGACCCACTTATACGCTTTTTCCAACAATCGCTAATTTCCTCAGAGGATTCACATTATTCCCAGACTTGCTGCTCCTGAAATGCAACACTATTCACTACAATAACACCACGTATACAACTCAAGAAATCCTCTGATATTCAGTATATTCAGGACACCTTGCATGTAGATGCAAGCTTGTGTTGTCTATTACCTGTCTGGACCGCGCGTTGACATCTCCCCGCTTCAGCAGTTGTTGAGCCACCTCCAGATCGTCGGGAGTCTCGGCAGCAGTCAGTGCAGCTAGCATCACTGGAGTATAGCCTGCCTTGTTCACATTGTCCGTTTCACAGAGGCCTGGCCACACACAAGGTGAGTTAGTCAATCAGATGTTATGCCTGCATCCACAGCGCTCTGAAACATCACAACAAAAGTCAAGGCCCTATGATGTAAATCATTACATTTGAAAGTCCAGGCCTGATTTATTGCTGGGTTAATGTCAGGGTCACAGCCAAAGATTAAGCATGTAATAGTTAAGGCGAGTTCACTGGAGGTATCTAGGAAATCAGTGTAACTCAAAGTGATGCCCCATAAAGCCTGTTTGAGTGTGCGTGAACGTGTTCTTTCATATCCTCAAGATGTTACCGCAGGGGGGCCATAATTGTGGGAAATCTTAAACATTTGAGGTGAAGACCAGTTACAATGAGACCAGGTTGCTGTTGTGTTAATCATCATATTTTGAGGTAAAGAGCTGTAATAAGGTTTGACTAAGTTGTTATCGTAAGGTCACAGTCAGAGCTGAGGTTTGTCAAGCAGCACTTAAGGCGGACTTTCAGGAAAATCTACAGAAAATTAATGTAGGTCAGCGCAGTGTCTTGGTGTGTCATCTAATTTTGCGTCTCACCGGTATCCAGCAGCAGTTTGACCACAGGAAAGTTGGAATGGGACACGCTATAGTGTAGGGCCATGTTCCCGTTGCCGTCCGTCAGGTTGACCACATATGGTAGCAGGGTGGGGGTGGTAAGCCCCACATGCCGAAGGTACAATCTGACCATATCTGCCTGAGACTCTTTTTGGCTAGAGATCTTAAACCACTCCTTGTAGAGCACCACCAAGACCTGACGCTGAGGAGAAAAACAACACATAGTACCAATTTACAAACATGCACAGTGACAGTGTTTTGTTTAGTTTTTTCAGAACCCTAATCACATTTTTTATTGTTTTGCTGTTGACCAGTTATTTTTAGCACTATAAACCAAATGACCTCCCCTGCTTAAACAAAAGAGGTTACAGAGTCCAAAAACAACTAAGAAAAGGAAACATATTCCCTATTATCTAATAAACACTCACACAGGAGCAAATGCACATACGAATAGACGCACACATACACTATTTAAATAGTAATTAGTACGTGAAGATTTGTCATGTAAGTATTGAAATTGATGAATGTTTAACCCTAGTAAAGAAGCTTAAGCTCAAGCTCGGGTTCTATTTTAGAAACAAGTCCTGTTTTTGCTGTGCAGCCAGGAAAAAATCTAGTAGAAGCAACGTTCCTTCAGTTGTTTGAATATGGTGATCTGCTGTATATGCATCTCCCTGCCCAATGCTTTTGCATTGACACAGTGTCCTATGGCTCTTTGAGGCTCTTCACAGGCTGCAAAGCTCTAACTCACCAGTGTATTTTATATGCCAGAGTTCAGTGGCCCTCCATGACCATGTACTGACTTTAATTAATAAATCCATCCTTGGTATTCTCCCCTCCTCGAAAATCCTTGAAGACCAGGAAGAACATGAAAACCCAACTCATAAAAGCTACAGTCCAGTTTTAAGCCTTAAAGCTTTAAAGGCATGGTGTAGAGGGTCAAACTATTGCCTCCCTCTACACAACCATGGAGCCTGAAGGCACTGATTCATGGTGATCATTAACATAAGCCCAGGGAGCATATTTGCAGATTAGTTAGTCAAAACGAATAAGCAATAAGGAGCTGTGGAAACAAACAGAGCTGTGACCAATCAGGCAAGAGATGTAAAAACTGTGGAGTTTGAGGGAGCATTTCAGTGGGATTTACATGGGAAGCACAAGGAAGTGAGAATACAGCTGAGAGATTTGGAGGAGGAGAAGTGCAGCACTTCTGCCTGAAGACGTACGGCCTGATTTACGTACAAAAATCCTGCATTAAACATGTCATACCGTAAACTAATGCAAATACATTGTGTTTTTATTTTGTGTACATTATAAAGGTAAAGTTATCAAGAGCAACATTATGACTGATACCACATGCAAGAAATAATATTCATATGAGTATTTTTCATGATTTAGACCCCGTTTGCATGGCCAATCAGATTAAAACAGCATTGTTTCTATATTCGATTGTTTGCATCCACCAGGGAGTAATTGAGTGGAGTGCTGATTCCCATTAACATAAAAATGTAGAGTTGGACATGTTGGTGGAGAAAGTTGTCAAACATAAGAAATAAACCAGAATTTTTCAAATACATAAATAAGAACCCAATATATAACTTTTTGACCTCTGACTTAGATTGGATATAAGCTGTTATAGCATATTCATCCTATAAATAGTCTATTAGATAAACCAAGAGACCACCTGAGCTACATATTTGCTAAAGTAGGATTTGGTAGTAATCGGATGCGTTGATCTCTGATTAACCATGACACCTGAAAAAAAAAACTGAAAAATAATCCTCACCATTTCCTTGTCTGGAGATGAAACTTCTTCCATGCGGTCTTTGACGTAGACGCAGGCATCTATAAATCCCTTGTCAACTTTCTCTCTAAAAAAAAAAGAAACCAGATGTAAAAGTAAGAGGTAGTCTTAGGTGAGTGTATTTGTATCAAACTGCACATCTGCTTACCCCATCTGTAATTTTTTTTTTTTTTTCTTCAGGTTCAGTGTGGAAATATCATCATGTCTCAATCCCATATGGTCAAAGTAAGACTCCCTTGTTTCTTGTGTCAATTTTATAAGTAACAAAAACAGCAAAAGAATAAACACATCACAAGCTTTCAGGACAACTCACGCACATCACTCATCTGTGGAACACACTGGCCGCACATGTAAACCTTGAGTTTAAAATCCACCGCATGTTCAAACCATTCAGCCGTCATGCAAACTGTACATCTCAGGCTACATAAAGCGCGAGCAGGTCCCAGTGTGTACAGTGCTGTAACACGTACACACTTACACACACTGACGGCAAAGATCAGACAGGTGCTGAATGATGAGTTAATATAAGTCCTGCATTTTCCCAGGGCCTCCTTCTACAGTCTGCCATCATGGGCCTGAGCCCTGTCCACATACCTGAGATAGATAAGTGATCACTCAGTGATGTTTTTTTTTTTTTACTGAAGTACCAGACCGCCAGTGGTTTAAACCACACATTATTCCTGACTTAGACCTCTTCTAGTGTCTTAGTTTTAATACACTTACTTAAACGTAAGTCACATACAGTATATGGTTGAGTTTAGACTTGGCTGCAGGGAATGATTGTAAGATTGGAAAAAGTTGGAAAAAAAACACAGTGTGTGTGTGTGTGTGGGGGGGGGCGTCATCCAGCTGTCTCAGATCAAACAAGGATGGAGCGGCACACAAGACAAAGCACTCAGTTGTGCCAGCTCAACGTCCCCGCCATCTTTATGGATTTATTTTATGTGTCCTAGCGGTATTATAATTCAAGTCTATTGCTCTATGCGTGTTTATATTTTGTTTATTTTATGGCTCAAGCAATGATTGGAAGAGGGAACCTTGTTTTATTACAGGAAATCATATCATTCCATCCAGTTCATTGCAATAATAGAGCATCACAGCAGTGAGCAGGTCGGTACACAAAAGCACTGTTTTTGATTTTCAAACACTAACTGTCATGAATATGCATACGTGCAGCTCTGTGTGTGTACACAATGTGAAGTATGTAATCATAATAGGTCATAGTTTTAATTTCAGGTTATCACCAACATAGCTCTGAATTAGGAGCTCAATGAAATTGCCTATCAATATCACTAAGTGCTTCTAAGGAGGAGGACATGTCTAAGAAATTGGACACCATGTTTACTCTGCTTTTATATTGAATAAGCACAACCCTGCTTAATCAGTCACCAATTGGCCTACCAAGAGGAAAGTCATTGTGCATGTGGACTCTGAGCTAGAGTTTCGACTGGACTGTCTCACCCTTCAGCTCCCTCCTCTAGCAGCTCCTGGCTGTCTTCTGGATCCAGCAGGCCTCTTTCCACCTCCTTTTCCTCAGCCACAGCACCTCCAGCCTCAGCTGACTCTTCCGCTTCTTTCCCTGGGGTCTCGGCCACTTCTTCAGGCTCTTTTTCCTTTTCCTTCTCCACCTCTGGTTCAGAGCTGTCTTCCGGCTCCAATTCCACCTTTGACTTCTCATCTCCGCTGGAATCCTCGCTGGATGTTGTCTCGTACCTTAAAGAGGGGATAAACAAGAGGGGCACCGTTGTAAGATGGAGATATCAAAATAGCTATTTTGGTTGGCTAAACCCTATTTACACTGGATGTTAAATAATTAATTCTGTTTTTAACCAAATTAGTGAGAAAACACCCACTAAATAAACACAACTACATCCATTTGGCTGCCACATGTTAGAAATATTTACAGAAGTTGAATAAGAGTATAGAATTTAGTAAAATAAACAACCCGCAACATCAGTGAAATAGCAGTAAAGTCAACTCCCACAGGTCATTTGCTTGTAGACCTCAAATGTGTAAGATGCTTGTCTGGCGCAGCCCTCAAATCCTAAAACATCCTTTGCATAATGAAAAGCATACATATAAATCTATAGGTGCGTTTGCACACTCGCATAGGCAACGTCAGACAGAACAGGAGCCTGTTTGGCGCAGTGGGGTCTGTGATGTATTTAGAGAAGAAAAAGTTACACATGCGGTGTTTGAGTGGAATTACTGGAGGTTTGGCTATGAAAGCACCACTGTGAGGGAGTAGGGAGTAATCAGATAAGTCTTTTATTGTATGTTGGTGATTCATGCTTATTTGCTGACAACATACACGCACACACGCATATGCACACGCACACACACACACACACACACACACACACACACACACACACACACACACACACACACACACACACACACACACACACACACACACACACACACACACACACACACACACACACACACACACACACACACACACACACACACACACACACACACACACACAAGAGGCGTTCAGGGGCCATGGCATTCCCTGGATTCCAGAGAAGCTCAAAGGAGAGCAAAGATCGGTTCAACCATCTGAGGAGGAGTAACACAGCAGCCCACTTCCCAGAGTGGGCAAAAACCTAATGATAGTGAGAAATTATCTGACAGGTTGGCCTCTTTATAATAAAGCATCAAACAACAAATTTAACATTTATAGCAAGGAACATGGTAAATGGTAAATGTGCTTCACTTATGTGGGGCTTGTCCACTGTGTGAGCAGTCCCAAAGCGCTTTACATCGTTAATCACATTCACCCATTCACACGCACACACAAATGTGAACAAGGTTAGAATACAAACTTTTGAGAGATGAATGAGACTTGAGTCAGAAAACACTGAGGTAGGTCCTTGCTGTGAGCACAGAAAATCCATTTATTTGCGCTTGAGAATGGCTGTGAGGATATGTTTGCAGATCATTCAGAAACAGGGAGGAAAGAAAAGAACTCACAAAAGCACTCTGAAGAAAAAAAAAAAAAACACTGCAAAGGTGAGCAGGTCATAAAGCAGCAAAGCTCAGGAATGTAAGAGCAGCAATACAACAGAACCACCCATAGCAGCAGGTTCCTTAATCTGAAGGAGATGTTACCACCCAGGATGCTTGGACCCAACATTTAATAACATAAAGCTCAGGTTCACAATACTTAAAGGAAACAAAATAGATACAAAGCTTTTGCAACCTAATGAATTAATTATGCACACATTGCACTTAAAGAAAACATCCATTTGTAGAACACAATCATATTTTGTTTTGATTTGTGTTTTGTTTTCCCCTGTTCCATTTCAGTTGTCTCAGACTGACGTTACACAATAAGCAATGACCTAATATTACTCTGCAAAAATCCATCTGCCCATCTTCTATTTCGCTGTATCCTGGTCAGGGTCGATCTCAGATTACTATGGTTGAAGGCAGGATACACCTGGACCACCTGTCCAGGTGTATCCTGCCAGTCCATCACAGCTCTGTTGTTTTAAGTCAATCTTTGGAAAGTAGCTACTGACTTAAGCAAGCTTATCTCCAATCTGACACACTCTGGACTGAGGACTGGACAACGCTCCCTTTTCAACCAGTGTATCAACAAAGGGGCTGCACCTTCTCTCGTTGACTGTTAGTAAATGCCTTTCGAGCTGTGGATGCACAACTCTATTATTTAATGAGCATTTGCATTGCAGTTCTATTTTTGGTAAAGATTAATTCAGTCTGAGAATTATTTTCTCTCGATGCACACTGTTAGGTTTGCTCATATGTCCAGGGAGTTTTTGATAGTGAAAGCAGCATATACAAATGAAGATGTTTACCAGTAAACGGCATCTCTATGGTGTTGGTCTCTAAGTGTGATACCAGTCAGCAAAGACAACCAGACTGTACAGGACGAATCACGTCTTTCCTCTTCCAACTCTCCACTTAAAATTCATCAGCTTTTACGAGCAAACGCACACAAATCACAAACTGTGCTGAGCGTAAGCAAATGCTGACTTAAGCACAATCGCACAAAGCGCTGAGGTACGATCAGTGCACAGATCACGTAATATTAAACACACAATCATGGGCACACACACTTCCCACTCGAGCAGCAGAAGCAGCAGTAGTGAGGTCAAACTCAGGCCAGTCTGTCTTCAGGCGTGATGACGAACAGCAAGGAGCAGATGTGTGAGACACAGCTGGACTCCAAAGTAAAGAATCTGGCAACAAGAAGACTGTCACACATAACTGCATCACAAATACATAAGAGTGACAACTGCTGCAGGATTTACATCTCAAATTGATGGGACATCTGATATCAATGGACCAGAAAATGATGAAGGATTAGATTCAGTTCAATTAAGTTTTATTTATGCAGCAGGGTGGGAAGGAAAAACTCCCTTTTAAGAGGAAGAAACCTGCAGAACCAAGCGCAGAAGTGGCGAGAGGGGATAGAGAAGGCGAAAGGGATGGAACAGAACCAGAAAACAACAAGCAACAAAGTGTCATAAGAAGGGAAGCGAATCAAGCCTCTGAGCTCAACTCCAATCACAAGTTTCCAGATGTAATGCGACAGATCCAGCAGGAAAGTACAGAGAGCGCAAAGACGACAGGAGAAAGACAAATTTGTTCATCATCTACATAACAATGGAAGTTTACGGAGTGTTTCCCGACAATGAATTAATAATAAATATTACCTTCAGAAAGCACAAAGCACACGCTGTATAATATGAAAAGTACAAGTGCAAACACAGAACCCCATGGAACTCCATGTTTAACTTTAGTCTGAGCGGAAGAGTCATCAGAACTAAGTGAAACCTGTCTAATAAATATATTCAAAACCAGTTTAGTCGTGTACCTTTAATCCCAACGACATGCTCCAGTCTGTCGTAGGATGTTATGATCAACAGTATCAAATGCAGCAGTGAGATCTAACAGGACAAGAACAGAGACCAGTCCTTTGAACACAATATTCACTGGGCATCTTGAGGAAGGCCAGTATATAGGTACCTTGTAAGGTTGGTAAAAGGTCAGACAGCTTGACAGCCGTGTGATAAGCAGAAGGAGAAAATGCTTGTCTGTCATGCTACTGTTGTTCTATGTTCTATCAACAAGAAAATATTGTGTTAATATCATCACGATGTTGAGGTGATGACGACAATTTTATCATTGTCACATTACGCCATTCATGCAAACACTCATAAGCCAATGGCAGCAGTGGGCTGACGGGAGTAATTCATCATTCAGCCTCAAGCCCAAGGACACTTTTACAGATCAGAGATTCAACCATTGAAACCAAAAGAACTATGAAAGCTGCTCCCACAGTTAATCCTCAAAAGGAGTAACGACAACTAGTTGTACTCACAGTAAAACCTTAAATTTCATCATGCAAAACCCACACACATATTGGCACGACACACAATAATATATATATAAAACCAAGCAGATTCAATTATTAAATCTTCAGTGCATAGAGAAACATATCTATAATACTACATCTTTATTTTAACCAGGTAGTTTTTCACTCTGTGTACTTTTAAGATCTCTGTTGCAATTTTCCACACGTTTCCACCCTCTGCCCCTCCCAGCATTGAGTCGCCAATATAAATACAATGAGTAAATAAAAACACATTCCTGACTGAACAAAAAATTACACACAGATGGGAGGATATATAAAAGTAAACTCTTACCCGCCATTCACTCCAACAAACTTGAGGTTTTTCTTCGCTCCCTTGTTTCCCTGCTTGTCAGCAACACCGTTTTTCTTCATAATAGATTTGAGACCTGCTGAAGGAAAATACAAATGAGAAAGGAGAAATAACTATAATAATGGCAAAAAAAAAAATGTATTAAGATCCTGTAAAAATGTGGATCTCTGAATGTGTGCAGGTGTATTTGTTTGAATATCAATTCTCGCCCACGCAAGTTGAAATAAAAATGAAGTAGCTTGACTAGAGAGTGAACACAGCCGTACAGTTTATGTGTAAATACTGGAGTTAAAATGACTTCATGATATTTGTCTGACATTTTAAATCATTTTCAAATAAGAACATCCAAAAGCGCTGCAGCAATTGAGCCCGGGCCTTCGGGAAAGCTTGTTTAGCCACATACGGATAGTGAATGCCGTCACTGTTAATGCTTTTTCTATTGATTGAACAGCTTCTGAAGAGGCTGTAAATTTGTCTTCTCAGTCCACAGTTAAAGTTACATGTCTGAAGGCTTACTAAAAGCAATAAGCCCATCTGAGTGTGTCTTTGTTCAAGCATTATATTTATATTTGCTCATGTACGTTCGTTTGTGGTTGAAAGTCAGAGCATCTGCGCTTAGAGAAAATGTTGAAAAACCTCTGGATGCAATTACGAGCAAGAACAACTCATCAAATGAAGTGGAAATCCTGTGTTAGTATTGAAAGGGGAGCCATTAATACTTTCAATACAAAGCCAGTATCATGTCAAAGAAAACCACTTTTTAAAAAAATAAATAAATAAAGTGCCTGTCGAAAAAAGTCGTTAACACGGGGACATTAAGGAGCCTGTATTAATCTTGAAAAATAGACTGTTGAATTCAAAAATACATTTAACTAAATTAAGTTATCGAGTAAAATCGAGTTATTTTATGCTGTACAAGTGCACATCGGAGGCTCACAAAGTATGCCCTCTGGCAACATACACAGGTCAGGATTATATGCCTTATTGACACCATGCAACCTTGACATTGTCAGCCCTCCTTATGTATGTAACTGCCCAATAATTGATTCAGCATGGGCTCCTTTGCTGACTCCTGTTGGCTCTGATCCCAGCTGTCTTAGTCGTGTCTGACAGCAGACATGGTGCAGAGGATCTGTAATGTTTTATGCAAGGACATAAGGATGTGGCTTTGGGCCAAAAACCACCAGCAACAAAAAAAATAAAAAATATCCAAGCGACCACCATCTGAGATGAATGATGCTTTTAGCTCAAATGTCTCTCAGGAGATATGAAGTGTGTGAGGAGAAGTTGAAAACATGTTTGACATATGAATACATCCTGCTGCCATCATCTAATAAATAAAACAACGGTGAGAATTCCTCTTTTCCCACTTCGTCAGCAATGTGCTCGGATATTTAGCTCATCCACACCGATCTGAAAGGCTTAACCTGAGTTTAAGATCGTTAAGATGAGGGAGGGATCTCCTGCAGTGTTTGCGTTTCCAGTAATAATTCCCTGTACAATTACAAAAAGGTTGGAACAATAGGAGATGTTTAAATATAAAAAAAGTGGTTTCATTGATAAATAAATAAATAAATAAATAAATAAATAAATAAATAAATAAATAAATAAATAAATAAATAAATAAATAAATAAATAAATAAATAAATAAATAACCAAATAAATAAATACATGGGTTTTTTTTTATCTAATATTGTCAACAGAACTAATATGTTCTATTGTGAATCAAATGTAAAATTAGGAGGAATTCAAATCCTTTTTCTAATTCAAATCGCCTGGTTTGACTCATATGCAGCCTCCCAACCGTTCTGTGATTTGAGGAGTATATAGGAAACTTGAAGCCTGGCAAATTCAAATGTCTACAGATGTGGGCAGAAAAACTTCAGTAATGTCGACTATCTTAGGAAAAACACATATATCTCAGCTACTTCTGTAACAGCGCTCATACTCCCAGAGCTGAACTCAGCATGAACCGTGAACATAAAACGAGTCTCAGAGAGCAGACTTAGCCTGTACTCCAGCTCCTGGCCAGAAACAGAACAGCAAGACATCAAGGGAATGTTAAGAGGCGTCGTCTGTTCTGATGTGTGAGCGAGGGCCTGTGCTTGAGAGTCTATTCCACTCAACTTTGTATCCGATGAAAGAGTACGTATGCATGTGTGCACTTGACAGTATGAGGGTGTTGGTTTTGATTGTGAGGGAAGCAGCGATATTTGCTTGATTTGCCCATGGAGGTCACTGATCCACATTATTTCACCAGCACTTGGTGTTTTAATAAACAAGTATTAGTTAAATAGCTTAAGCCCAGTATTTTGTAGAAGAATGCTAATTATTTGCTCATATAGCTATGAATATCAATGTTGTTTACCGTCTCAGCTCATTTATTTAGCTTTCTGACTTGGAAAAACTTTCTGTAAGTTTCAGCATAATTGTGGGCTGCTGAGATAACTTCTTTTCTGTATTGCTTGAGAAACTTCGTAAGTTGTCTACTTTAACTGAATAATTTTTTTGTAATACGCTAAAATAGGTGTGTTAGCATACACTGCCAGGGGAAGTAGACATCTCCCTACCTATGCCTTCCCATCATTAACACCATATCTATTATATGCAGTCATTAGATTTCTTCCAAAGCACGAGATGATATCAGTGAGAGGCAATATTTTTCAAATATTGCTGCCAACTATGAATAATAAAGTTAACACAAGTGGCTTGAGGTTTAGCATCAATGCTTCTTCATGTCAAAGCAATCCTTTACGAGACTTTATTTGACAGCATATGACCTTGAATAGTGTTTCTAAATAATTTAACAGTATCCATATTGTTTTGGGTTGTACTGAAACATGTTTATCAAGCTGTAAATAAACCCCACTGTTGTCAGTTTGATTGTATAAATCTGTCAAACATTACCTGTGCTTGTGTAAGAGTCATAAACAGTTCACTTTAAAAAGGAGAAGCACAGGAAATACTCACAATGCTCTTAGAGAGTTTATTTCTTTCTGTAGGACTATTTCTTTAAGAGGAAGGAGGGAGGACAGAAATTAATATTTCAGGCTATTGAGCCGTACATGTAGACGTTAATATCTTAGTGACTGGAGATCAGAAGGGGCTGTGTTGTAATTACATGGCATGGCTAATACAATGTTGTGCTTTTAGAAAATAGTGATTCAATGAACTTGAAAGGTGAATGATTCAGCTCAATGACTCGACTATTAGTTAGTGAGCAGCTTTTAGATGATAATTATACAAATGAACCACAAGCTCACCTTGTTCTTGTTGTTTGCTGGCAGCAGCTGCTTTCTGGGCCGGAGAGTAGAAAGCAGAGAGGACGCTGAGAGAGCTCACCAACTGACTCTGAATTGAGCTCATTTTGGAAGGACCGGGTTTCCCTGCTGGTTTCCCTGCTGGTTTCCCTGTTGGTTTTCCCGTTGCTGCTGCAGACACTGCTTTCCCAGCAGGCTTGGCAGGTGTTCCCTTTCCTGCCTCTACTTTCTTCCCTGTTGCCTGCTTCTGTGTACTGGGGCTTTCCGGTTGGCTGGCCGTCTGCTGCGCTCCGGAGCTGCTCCCCAGCTGTGCCCACTGCTCTCCGAGAAGGCCTGTTAACCGAGTCACAACTTGGCCAAGAGCTGCAGGCGATGTTGGGGACTCCCCGGAGCCTCTGCGAGGAGGCTGGGCCTCCCCGGTGTCCCGGCGCAAGGCCTGAGCTTCACTTGAACCACGACGCTGACCCACTTCACTGGAGCCCCTGCGCAGTGACCGCGTCTCACTGGAGTCTTTTGGAGGTGGTTGAGTCTCACCGGAGCTTCTCCGAGTGCTCTGAGGTAGATCAGTCGATGCCTGACGAGTCGTGCGAGTCTGGGCTTCTCCTGATCCACGACGAGGAGCTTGAGATACACTCGAACCTTTTTGTAGTGCTTTCGACTCTTTTGAATCCCGTCGAGATGCAGACGTTTGAGACTTGGACTGAATTGATTTGGGCCTGACTTGGACTTCACTGGATGTTACAGGTGGGGTTTGCGTTTCGGCCGGAGGTTTAGTTGGAGGCTGTTTTTTCTGAGACTCCTCGGGAGTCTTCTTTGGCTGCATTTGATCATCAACCTCTGCCTTGGTTGGTGTTTCTTGTTTTACCGGTGGTTCAGCTGCATGGTCCGTGGGCTGAGGTGCAAGCTCAGGTGCACTCTCCACCAGCGTATCAGGCTGGGGTTTTGATTGGGCTTCTACTTCACTGGACCCTCTACGAGGACGCACAGGTACAGCCTGAGGTTGAGCAGGTGACAGCTGCACCTGCTCTGCCGAGAGTTTGCGGCCTCTCTGTGGTCTTACAGGGGCGACAGTCTTCAAACTACTCGCTGTTACTACAACAGTATCAGTGACCACAGTTTCTTTGATTGTTACACACACTATTTCCTCTTCTGCAGTTCCTTTCTTTTCTTTGATCTCCAAAGCATCCTGTTTCTGTTCAATGATTTCTGTTTCTACACTTTTAAGGGGCACAATTTCTTTAGATTTTGAGTCTTCCTGTGTCGGAGTCACTTCAATTTTATTTTCTCCTGCTAAAGCAGCTGAACTGGCCTTCTCTTCATTCTGGCTTACATCTGAAACTATAGTTTGTACAACTATGCTTTCAACAATTGCAGCCGAACTCTCAGCACACACTTCCACAACGAGCGTTTCACTGTCTTTCTGAACACTTTCATTTGCCCCCCCATCTTCAATACTTTCACGCACATCTTGTCTTTGGATGTCCTCATTTTCTCTCACTAGAATCTCAGTTCCTAGATCTCTGGTGGGATTGTTGTCTGGTCGTCTTTCTCCCTCCGTCTCAGTTTCCTGGTCCATTCTTTGTGCTCCCTCTGTCTCTGTCACCCTGTCCACAGTGTTCACCCTCTCGGTTTCTGTCCCTCGGTCTACACTGCTGGCTCTGGGTCTCTGTGGATGGTCTGTCACTGCCTCCCCTTCCGTTTCCGTAACTTGGTTTACCCTTTCTGCTGCTGGCGTTTCGGTCATCTGATCCTGAGTAATGATCGTCTCAGTTATCGTGCCCCGTTCCATGCTGTTAGCTCTGGGTCGAGGTGGACTCACAGCTTCCATCTCTGTCACTTGGTCATGCGCGTCAACTTGAGTAGTCAGTGTTCCTTGATCTATGCTTCCAGTCCTTGGCTTGGGCACACACACTTCAATGCATATTTTATCTGTGTCTGTCCCTTTATCGACTGTACCTGGAGAGTCTGTCTCTGTTTCTTGGTTGGTAAAATCTACTCTCTCCGTCACTGTTCCCATGTCGATGCTCTCTCGTCTGGGCCGAGTATGTACTTCTGCAGTGCCAATCTCTACTATCATTCCCTCACTCAGTTGTAATATTTTCTCCTCTTTTACCTTGTTTTCTTCCAATTGTTCTTTCAAAAGAGAATTCGTTCTCTCCAGCTCTTCGCTCGCCTGAGTAAGTTTTTCTTCCAGTATTATCAGCTTCTCCTGCAACTTCTGCATACTCTCAGAGTCTTCAAGTTTTCTTTCTTCTGCTGAATAGCTGTCCTGAGTATCTGCTTCCTTTACAGCCACTTCATAAGATGCCATTGCCTGTCCTGCAATGTCCTGTGAAAGCTTTTGTACAGCGTGCTCTTGTATATTTCCTTGTGGATCTTTCTGCTTGTCGATTTTTTCTGATGACACTGCTTCTTTTTCTAGCCGTTGATCGAACACCTCAACCCTATCTCCCTGCGCTGAAGAACTTTCACCCTTTTTTGTCAAATCTGTTGCCTCTGTTTCACCTTGTTTCTCTTTCCTTGTTACAGCCTTTGCTTGCACAGGCTGTGAAACCTTTAAATCTCCAGTGGGTTGAGTCATCAGAGGTAAGTTGAGCCCTCCTGGAGGCCTTTGTCCTTGCAACTGGGGTTTTGTCCTCACATCGTGACTTGCAGCTTCTTTAGTGGATGATGTGGAAGCCTGGGCTTGAGCCTTGGCTTGTAGCTGAAGTAGCAATTGCGCCCTTTCTTCCCTCAATGAGCAGATCTGAGCCTTCAGCTCAGGAATAGTTTTGACCTGTTCTTCCAGCTCTCGAACTCGCTTCAGAGCCACTGTAATTTGTTGGTGAAGTCCTGTCCGATCTTGAGGAACAGATCGTCTTTCAGTAATATCTGGGGAAGCACGGAACATGTTCTCTGTCGAGCCATTTTCAGGTGTTCCAAGAGTGCGGTCAGGACTGCTCGAATCTGAACCTTTGCGCTGCTGTAGGGTGATGGGCATGCTTGATGCTCGGAGCAGATTTGGCCGACTTTGAATCCCTACAGTTTTGTCTTCAACACCGCGAGCAACTTCATCTCTGGGTTTCGATGTAACAAAGGCACTTCCATGACTGGTGGTGCCTCTACTGCTTTGACCAGAAGTTCCCCCTTCACTTGCCCTGAAGTCAAATATCTGTTGGACCTCTGTCACCCGTGATCTGGGCTTGGGCCCGAGGGTCGATGTCCCTGACCATGTACTGTCTTTTTCCTTAGGGGCCGGTCTGACTCCATGTCCAGGAAGGCTGAAGTTTCTGGGTAATGTGCTGAATTTGGGTGGGCCCTTCACTCTGCGCTGGATATGCACCTTTTTGATGGTATTGCCTTTTTCAATGTCGTCAACATACTTGAGGAAATCGAGGTCAAGGTGAAAGCCGTAGGGAGTCTCCACTGAGTAGGGTAGCTGCTTCCTCTGAATGCCGCCCTCACTGGCCTTGGTCTGAAAGCCGTTGGCTGCAAAGAATTTAAAGAAATTAGATAAACAGATAGACAGATAGATAGATAGATAGATAGATAGATAGATAGATAGATAGATAGATAGATAGATAGATAGATAGATAGATAGATAGATAGATAGATAGATAGATAGATAGATAGATAGATAGATAGATAGATGACTTTTTATTGCACATAACACAATAAAAACTGCTGCTTCTGCTAGTGCTATTAATAAAAGCTGAAATTGAACGGCTAAATATGTGCAATTACTTGATGTGGATCACATCACAGATTATCATTATTGCTATTCCTTTTCAACAACTTGAATAGAATAGGCAGGCTGTGCTGCGACAGGCACATGGTGTTTCATTATGTAAAACCCTATCACTTACTGAGAAGTAATTATCATGCAGCGATTGCGCCAAAACAAACTAATCAGCATGTAAAATGCTTCTCGTGCTGTGTCAGCTCATGAATACAGTATGAGACAGGGGCCGGTTATCACCTGAAGGAAATAAGGGCCTAGCTGGTAACGTGCAGGAGCACCAGACTAAATGTTTCACCTTTTGTGTCAGACATTGTATTGTGTAATGACTCTCGTTCTATGAAACAAATTTTTGCTATTACTGTTGTAAAGAAAAAGGTCATGATTTGTTGTACATGTTGGAAGTGAAAAGAAGCAAAGGGTTTGTTTAAACACACTCACCACTTTTCTTGTCCATCATGGGAGGCCGAGTTATCAGTCATCTACAGTATTTGCTACAGTTGGAGCTTGCAGCCTGAATAAAACAGAAATGAGAAAGCAATGTGAGAAACTTATGTCAGGATTGGCTGTGTTTTGTGGCATTCAAATATGTTAAAAATCCCAGCCATGTATTTATATAGATAAAATGGCAAACATGAAATTAAATCAAAACACAAATGGGATGGTGTTTGTACATGATGTTGTAAAAAAGTCATGAAACATGAAAGGTTGACTTATTTTCCAACATTTCCTTAATATTTGTCACAGCTTACACATAAAAAAGAAGTGATTTCATTTGGAACAGATTTAACTTGCAATTTTTGTTCACAAGGCGACAAAAATATCAGGAAGACAGATATGTCCATGTCAATCAATTAAAATTCCGTTGAAAAATTAGCCTTAATATGATAGTGTAAAAAGAAATTTACAGCAAATAATTGGCTTTTAAAAACTACCAGTAGCAGCCAAAACTGAAACAAAGGAGCTTGCAGAAAGTAAATAAAACAATATATTTTTTATACAACCCACTTGAGAACATTAAAACCAACATGATATCAAAAGGACCTGCTGTGATCTTAATACTGCAATAAAATACAACATATTTAATGCCATTTCCCTTTGAGTTGTTTAAAGCACAGCAGAGATAACAGTCGAGATGGTTGCACTGATGTGAGAAGTAGTATTTCAGCTCTTAGGTTAATTTCTATCTTTTTTTTCAGTTCATTTCAGACACGTGGGTACATAACAAAACAGTGATAAACTAACACAAAGAAACAACAAACATAACAGAGCAAAGAAAAAAAAAAAAAAGTACAAAATAACTAAATAAATAATGGATTTCATATATCTCACATTTATAGATCAGTAGTGGCTGCTCCTTGTTGTAATGGAAACATAATGTCAGTGTTCTAACTTATATCAAGCAAAATCCAATAACATTCACACAGTGAGGTGCACATCCAGTGCCATGTTGTCCATTAACGTAATTTAATTAACTTTAATTTAAGGAGTTGTTTAAAGACAGCCCAGTCTTGGACAGCCACACAGGCAAGGACATTTGGTGCAGCTCTATATCATTTGTTCCAGATGGAGAAGCCAAAATACCAGAGGAGAGCACTTTTAATTTTACAGCAAGCTTACTGCAGAGTGTCGGAAAGTGGGATGGAAAACAATTCGGAACATAGAGTCAAAACTTTTAAAGGCTTATGTAAAGCTTCCTAATAAAATATCCAATACTAATAATAAAAGCCAGGCAATTTGCCCAGCTCTGAGTGAATTGCACAGTTCAAATCCATATTACGAATGAACAGTTAAGCCCCTACAGCCAAATATACGCTTGAAGGCCATTTAGCAAATAGGCACACATTATTCACACTATTTCTGTGCAAATTTGTATCATTGGGGAAAATATCCGGTATGGTGGAGACATACTGCAAGAAGCGCCTCAAGCTGTGGTGTAATAAGTGTTTGGGCCCCAACTTTAACATGTGAGGCAGTTTTAGGGAAATAATTAAGCCTTTTCACTTCTATAGTTGGTGGATCACCAGCGCCGCAGACCTACTCTACTAAGCGTTTGTTGACAGACACAGGTTCAGATAAACACATTGTGCGTTCCAATGACCACACATTTATTTTACTGTGTACAGTAGTTTCAAGTATGTGTCCTGGGCAAGGGGCAGGCAGTTGTGTATGTTGTGCAGCGCTGAGTGTGTGACATTCTGCAAGCCAAGCATTACATGAGCTGGCAATGTAATCAATCAAAATGACAAGCCGGTTCCACCCGGAGACCTCGACAGAGACTGTGACAAGCTCTGTTTGGCCCTTGTCCCATTTTCACAGATCGAGCCTTAATAAAGAGAAAAATGTGTGACCTGGAGCGGGATTGTTGTCTCCATCTCTCTCACACACACACACACACACACACACACACACACACACACACACACACACACACACACACACACACACACACACACACACACACACACACACACACACACACACACACACACACACACACACACACACACACACACACACACACACACACACACACACACACACACACACACACACACACACACACACACACACACACACACACACACACACACACACACACACAGATCAGCTGACTGACAGCCTTGGTCCCAGGAGGGAGAGGATGCTCAGGCATTCCTGGCTCCTCGGGGTGCTTAATGCCACCGTTATCCGCTTGCTGTCCTCAAGGCTTAATTAGCTGAATTGGGGAACTGAAGAATGTGGCTCGTAATTGTTGAACGAAGTACAGGAAGACCCCACTGGCAATTATACACAGTGGGCAGGCAACAAAACCCCCCTTAATTAGATCGTTGTTGAAAAAGAGAGGCAGCGGTAGAGAAGGAGAGAATGGGGGAGGGACATGGGTGCAAGGGACGGAGAAGAGGGATGAGTGGAGCGATTAAAGTGGAGAGGTTAAAAAAAAGTAGAGGGTAGTAGCACTAAAAGAATTGACAGGATTGATAAATATTTTGCTAATCTATCTTTGCTTTCTATACAAACCTTTAACACAGTGGAAAAAAAACAAAACAACCTTTCATAGTACGCATACTGGTGTGAGGATGGACACACAAACACAGGCACTTACACAAACACATCAAATTGATTTGTATTTTTAGATTGCATTGCCTTGCTCAATGACACTGGTTGGGTGGGATGAGGGATCAAACACACAACCATGCAACTAATAGATGACCCCTCAACAAACTGAGCTAGAGCCACGCTGTAACAGTTAACATATAACTTGTCTATTGAAGCTCTATTTTCAGTGAGGAATATTTGTATATCTATGTTTGGTTTTTTCAGAATGTTCCCAAATAATTTATGAAATATCTTTTTTTTTTTTTTTAAAGAAGGAAACAAAGAAACATCAAGCTCTAAAACTGCAACTGACAACGAGACAGAGGCCACCTGCCTTTCATTAAAGAGGAGCTTTCGAAAGTTTCCTCTTTTAATTAAAGATGTTCATAATGCAAGCGCAGCTAATGAATGTCTCTGAGCAACAGAAGAATCATGTTACATTTGGAGAGCTTGTGCAGGGTAATACACATGACTATCATAAATGGTGAGCCATGATTTCAGGCTATAAACGGGCTGCATATTTTTTGTACATGCATTCAGTGTTATTTCAGTGTGGTAACTCGCAGATTATCCAGGTTAGTCTAGTAATTAAATTCTGGGAGCTTGTGCTGACAGTGATGATGCACAATCCAAACTGGATTACAGTCATAATGACTATGAGCTGAAAGCTCATAAAGGCTATGCTAATCCAAATTGAAAGTATTTGCTACAGGCGCACACAACGCTAAAAAGAAGCCACAGCTGCGTGTGTCCAAAATTGTGTGTGTGTGTGTGTGTGTGTGTGTGTGTGTCAGCATTAGTTTAGTCATCTTTTGTTTGTGTTTGACATTACGTTACGCTCATAAGTGAGTCCAGTTGAGTCACTGTGTTTGAACAGAAGCTTCACTCTGCGTCTCACACATGCACGTAACTCCTTTAAAAAACATACGGCCATCTCTCAACACCAATCCAATAAACGTGACAGCTGGTCGAGAGGCGACGACATCGGTAATGTGAAGCCTGGAAGACCAGGGCAATGACACTACAGTAAATAAGCTCATACTGACAGCTCGGGGTATTCATAAGCCATCAACATGGAAACTTCATCTACACTATAATACCTACAGTATTAAGTATTATACCTGCTTATTGCTGATATTTTAAAGTAAAAAAGAGACCTAGCCAATGTGTGTGTGTAGATAGATAGATAGATAGATAGATAGATAGATAGATAGATAGATAGATAGATAGATAGATAGATAGATAGATAGATAGATATTATGCACAGCTATCGCATAAAGCCACATTGCCTAATATCTTTGTAATATTCCACACTCAGATGCACTCACTGATGCACACATATACATCCATGGCACACGCACGCACATGCACACTCGCTCGCACGCACACACTACCACACACACAATTACAGCTGACCTAACCTACCAAGAAGCATTAATTGAATGTCACGGGTCATTACAGTGGAGAGCCTGTGTACTGGAGATTGAATTAGTCTGATATTATGACACAGAGCAGGATTGGAGAGAAGACAGACCAGCAGGAAATAAGATTGGAGAGAGCGAGCAGGGGACAGGAGGTGGGTGGATGTGAGAGAGAAAGTGGGTAAAAAAAAAGTGAAAAGAAGGCAGAGATGGGAGTGGCAGCCATGCACACATCACATGCATACACAGGGAGCTTTACCGTTATGTCTTCAAGATCCCCTCTATTCTCTTGTGTGTCACGTTCTACCACGTTAAAAAGGAGAAAACGTGCACGAGTGTATTCCTCTGTGTTATACTTTAAAGTATTGTGCATGTGCACTGACTTGACTCAAAACTGAAGTGTACATCAGCTCTGTGTTTTAAGTTAATAGAAAATAGATGATTTACATATTTATCTTTAAACATTTAACAACATTACTTAAACATTCTTGTGTAATCTGTTACACAAACAGTTTTGAGTTGTGTGAGCTTGTTCGGGTTTACAGTGTGCTGATTCATTCCTATGAGGTTTGGATGATTATTGTCTAAAGTGGGAGAGGTCATACCTCACGAACCCCACAATCATTCGTAAGTGCGGGCATCACTGCAAACCTGGCGACGACATCATCATTTTCCACAGATGCACGTCTTGCGCGACCATACCTCAAAGCAGAGCTAGCGTTTTAAAATGTCCCGACTCTGGGACCCGTGTTTTTTTGTTTTAAAAAGAAGCACTTTCAAGCTTCTAAAATGCTGCACCGTGTGGATGATCGGCCACAAGCGGTGGGTTTATGTGAAACGGTGTTCTCGGGTGGACAGGCCCTAAAACTTACTGTGACTGAGAATGCACAGCACCAAGAAGTGTCTCATTGTAACTGTAAAAAAAAAAAAATGCATCAAATAAACCTAAAAATGACCCAATTATCTTTACTTTGAACAAAATATCAGAAACTCAGGATAGGATAATTATCGTTAGACTGAAATACATCTCAGTTTTTTGTTTTTTTTTTGGACACTTAGTGTTTGCATTTAGCTAACACCCAATAAATGTTTTGCTGCTATAAAAGCTAAAACCAGCCATGTCATGTTTGTTTCCACAAGGTTTCATCAAATCTGATGTTACCCATTACTTTCTCATCTGTGTCCCATTATAGAAGCATCCCCTATGATACAAAGCATGAGTGAGGGGCGCAGCTGATGCAACAATCAGTTCAATCTAGCGGGTTGCAGCTGTGGATAACAGTTTTGTATCATGACACACTGCAGAGCGGAGATGCTCCTGAGCAATGAACTGACAAGACTGAGAAAAATCACTGACAAAACGTCTGGGAACAGGAAAGTTTATGATTACTGAACCAGATCAAATGGCAAAGCACGGCGAGCGTCCATTATAGAGACGAAGCTGGTAGATATTGTCCGATATCAAAGAGCTTAGTCTGTGTGCTCTGCAGGAAGAGATCAATTCTTCTCCCTCTACACGAGCTATTTGAGAACAGTCCAGACCATCTCACTCCAGTGTAAGATTATTTCTGTCTCTATGTAGCACATTACAAAAACACTGTCGTACTCGAGTACATCTGCTGGGCCAATTTACCTTTAATCCTCCACATTTCAGTCTCTAACGTTCATTTGAGTTCATCCACTGGATTTCCTATTCTCAGTCCTAATCCAGCATGATCTAGTCAAGTCCAGTTTGACAGTGTTTGTATTCATCAGAGACCACATCCCCCCCCCCCCCCCCCCTTTGTGTGAAACAACATCTGGCTCTCAACTCCAGAGAGAGAACGAGAGACAGGAAACACTTCTGTCTGCAGGCTTCATTAAACGCAAGCAAAATTATCCAGCAGGCTGCAATGAGTAGGTTACTCTTTCATTACAGGCAAGTCTAAATGGCGTATTTTAAATGAGAAACTGCAAATATGGGTTGTGAAATGTCAAGAATAGCTCAATAATGAACCTGTCCTTGAGTGAAACAAGCATTTTGATGTAAATAGATGTATGATCAGTATGTCTGAAGAAATGTGGGGAAAAACTGATGGTTGTTGAATATCTGCAGAAGCCAAAACAAACAAACACCAGAAAACTGTAGTATTTTTTTCTCACCACACAATTCAAGCTTATATTAAATTCTCTTTCTGAATAGTAAATTAAAATGGTTTCCCTTTAGGCTCAGGACAAACAATTCAGAGTTATGCTTACACAGGAGAAAACAAAGAGACCAAAAGGCACAAACCAGTGGCTTTTAAGTCTGTGTATTGTTCAGTTGTCACTTTGCTTTGCCTCTGCATGAGGATATTGGTTGTAACAGAATGAAAGAGAAAGCCAGCAGTTTCTGCTTCATTCAGAAATGTGCGGGATGTTTGTGGAAGATAACTTTATCTTCATCTGTCTGTTCAATTTGGAAATAAACTGGACTGTGACCGGAACAAATGGATGCTCTGCATCATTTACACCATTTTGCTCACAAAAACAAATGATCTCCTTTATTTTGTTGCTGAATTTACCAAATGGGTATATATTCACTATTCTACCATCAACGGGCATGTCTCAGGACACAAAGCCTGACACTGACAGACAAGGACCAGCACTGCCATAAACACGCACCAGACCACTCTCATAAAGGTCTTCACAGCAGGGAGCTTCTCACAGACTGCAGAACTCATAATGACAGCAATTGCAATTGTATTTTTAGTTCTGTTTCATTAAGCTGCAGCTGAATAAGAAGCTTCAGTATAAAGAAAACCGGCAATATTACAATGAATGACAAGACACAACATGCCAAGCAGACATTATTGTTTTGTATATATTTAAATATACTGTATGTTCTCTATGGAGACGGAGATATTATTCATCAATAGTTTGGATTCAATCTTCTACTAAATTCATAAGAAATTAATCCCATTTAGGCAATAATTTCAGTGACAAAGGTCAATTATAAAATGTAAATATTGATGAGTGGTTTCAAGCTTCAGAGTCTCTTCTTTCCATGGTTGTATAGATTGTGTGTTTGTCATAAAGGGAAAAAAAACATTAACGTCCAAAATTGGGTGAGTGAGTTGACAAATTTACGCTATATAGATTTTATATTTGAGTTGTGTTAGGACCATGTAAAAATGATGAATAACGTAGCTGAGATTCTCCTGGTTATTTAGATGTGTAACATCAGTATATGGCTGAAGAATTCATGCACTGTTTCGTGTAGTTTGGTAGAGATTTTCCATCTAAATTATAATCGTATTTTTAAAGGGTTAATCTTATAGTAGAAATTAACTTATTCTGGCAAGTTTTTCAGTGGCTTTTATTTCTTTATAGCTGTATGTGTGTTTATTTGACCTGCAGACTTCACTGAATGAGCAACTGTGTGAGTATAAAACAGTGCGTTAACTGCATGTCATAAAACAATACTGTCCATCCAGTGCAACAATTATGTGACTGCTGCAGGAGCCAGATGGTTTTCACCTCAGTGGCTTTTTCTAGAAGTTTTTCTTGCTATTAAAAGCTAAATATTTTCAGTCCACTATTGCTGATCTTTGCATTAGTCAGATTTTCTTTAGTTTTTTCCTACTGCTAATATTATGAAGTGAGTTTGGAGAAGACTGTGCTTTTCAACAAAAATACAAACAATAATCGTATTTTAATGAAATCACCATCCTGAATTAAATCCACATTATATGCTGTCATCACATGTGGCAAAAATGATTAGTTGTCCTTTAGCCCATGAAGAGAAGAAATGGTTTCACTTCTGTCTTGCTTCTGTCTTTTGTCGTTGAACAACAGATAAGTCACCATGCCACACCCTCCCTAGAACGGTTTTCTTATTTTTTTTCTTATCTCTTGCTCAATCTCTCTACACCCTGACATAGAGAATGAAAATATTTTCCTTCTTTGAAAAGGAAGCTTTACAAACAGTACTGGTTTACCAATACAAGCAGCAGCTGCCTTCTTTCATTAGTCATAGAATGAGTGCCATGTCATTTATTATTCATTAGAGCACACAACCAACCTCTTCTACTTGGGGTTGTGTTTGCATTGTGGCTACTTCCAGTGATGGAAGCGAGTGAAGGTGGTGAAGGCAATTTGCATTGGGCCGTCTGAGTCTCAGCTGCAGATGTTAAAGGTGCTGAAACGGGCAGAAAATAGATGTTAAAACAAAAAAGAAGAAAGCAACATGACTGTGAATTTAGTCAGAAAACTAAAGCATTTGAAAATCTGAGGCTATGAAGTAAAGCGCGGTAGGATTAAACCCTGTGAAAAGATTTTAAAAAGAAAGCGGTGGAGGTGGGAAAAGGTGTAGATCACTTGCAATGCTGTCATGAAATATAAAAAAAAAAACACATCCTCTTATATTTGATAGGACAGGAAAAACAACCCTCTTTAACACACACACACACACACACACACACACACACACACACACACACACACACACACACACACACACACACACACACACACACACACACACACACACACACACACACACACACACACACACACACACCAAATGAGGATAAAATATTCAAACATACAGTGTAAGGAGTCTAAGCCGATGTGTCTTTCCACATGTTGACATAAATAAGAGTTATAAATAAATATGAGTCACCATGCTCATTAATTACTACTTTCCATGTACACCATGAACAGCAGAGGAATCAGGGAACTGTACAGCTGGCCGATCAAGAAGTAAGGTGTTTGTGCATGCAAGCACATGCAAATATGGGCATAAATGCACGATTCTTTCTCGATGATGCCAAGTTTGTCCGACACTAGTAGCAAAAGGAAGCCAAGCGGCCTGATTCTAAAGAAAGGAGAACTCACAAACAATCATAAATTCACACTCTATTGATCTCAGCATGATGACAACCTTCCAGCTCAGCTTACACACAGTGAAAAAAACACACACACACAAAAAACCCCATACATACATATAGGATGGTCACATCGCTGCCAAGATAAACAAGCTTCAGGCGACTTGTAGAAAATCAGCTAATTCTATTTCACTGTGTTGCATGTGTGTGCAAGCGTTAATGCGTGCAGCCTGCCCACTGTCAGCTTCCAGAGCTGTGTGGGGAGCACGAACACTCAGCAACCAGACATAAACATCACAGCTCTCCCGCTCCCGACTTCACATACATGCACACACTCCCTCTTTCACACTTTTTGCTCACACATCCCCTGCAAGCACATGTGACCTATGTTCTAACCTGCAAAAATAGACTCACAAAAGAGGGAGTGTATGAAAAACAGAGGAGATGCGCAGCGGATCAAAGGAGAGAAAATGAGCAGTGTGGGGTAAAATGGAACGGAATTATGGCAGATGAAAGCACAGGAATAGCAACAGAAAATTGTTTTCAAAATGGTTTGAGACAAAATTATTAAGGCGGCATGAGTAAACAAAACAAAAATAATCGGGTAACGGGAGTTAATTTGCGAGTGCTAAATTCACTCTCACCTGCCATGGAGCACCTATCACCTTCTGTCCTTCATGTTTCTGCAAGTGCAACTGGACTGACCCTGTCCTCTCAAAACCTCAGCTTAAGGAAGAAAAACAGCATGGGAAAATAGGAGGGTGTGAGAGTAGGGCGACGTTTTGACAGATGGTGAAGAGAAGAGAAGAGAAGAGAAGAGAAGAGAAGAGAAGAGAAGAGAAGAGAAGAGAAGAGAAAAGAGCTATTTTACTATGATAGATTTGCGAGTCAGTCCACTGTAACCAACTGCTGCAGTAAAAAATAGCATCCTGAGAGATAGGCTTAACAGAACACACACACACACACACACACACACACACACACACACACACACACACACACACACACACACACACACACACACACACACACACACACACACACACACACACACACACACACACACACACACACACACACACACACACACACACACACACACACACACACACACAAAATGACCCTCATGGCCTGTGTTGATAGTGAAACAACTGTAAGTGTGCAGAAGTGTTGAAGGATTTGGGTTTCCTCAAGTCCAAATGGCCGCATGGCAGACAGAGTAGAATAGAGTAGAGCAGAATAGAATTTCTATACTATTGTGCAATGTTTTTGTATGCTGTGTTCCGTCATGCATCATCTGATAAGTCGCACCATACATGTGTATTTCTGTGGTGTGTGCATGTGTGGTACCGTCTGTGCGGTCAGCTTGCAGGCATAAGCCCTGCCCTACAGTGAACTGCCACTATGCACTGGTCTAATTGTTGCTGGAGGACTTGAATTCAACCCCCTGTTGTGCTGCGCCACAGGGCCACACAGACTCTGACCAGGTCAGGTGCCACATTAAATCAAAAATACTTTCCCGGACCGACAACACTGAGATATCATCTCTGTGAAATTTAGCAAGTAAATGCTGCAGTTAGTTACGCCTGGCTCAATAACAGAAAGCAGGCTAATGATTAAACCCTGGCTAGCCCTGTTGGCTCTATAGTGTAAATGAGGTAAATAATTAACTGCCTTTATTTAGGCTAACTGCCCAAGCTAATGGGTCCGATCTCTTATCTTGCTCCAGCTCCAACTCATCAGACCAGAGTTTGAGACTCTCTTGCTGAGTGTGTGCAGCACATTTCAGGAGCAAACATCCACCTTTAACCGCTTGGCATCAAGCACACAGCAGAGCTTTCACACCTGGACTCACATGCGAGAAATTCAGAGCGCCTGAAATATTTAGGGAGACACAAAAAGGTGCAGCAACACCATGTGTCTCTTCAAAAAATGTGAATTGAAACATAGCCGGAAGCTTAATGGCTAATTTGCACTATAACTGTGTCATCATTTTCAAGTTGGTAATTACATACTAAGTTTAAGAATGGCTGAAATTGCCAGGTTCTGTGAATGATTTGTATCTGAGGAATTCAAAATCAAGTCAAATCTCACAAGCAAGAAACTTTTGTCAGACAGGAACTCATGGCAGTGTTCACAGCCTCGGTTCCTCAACCTTCCTCTCCCTCCATGTAAGCCCAGCACACTGCATGAGATCAGCTCCTCCATCCTTTCATCTAAAGCAGCGGACTGAAAGAGGGTGTGATGCGGCCTCGAGGGTTAAGCTTCTCTCTTGCCCGTCACGTGAAAAGTCTCCTGTCAAGAGGGATCACATCGCACCTTGGACCCCCAGGACCTCCAGAGTCTCACTCCTCCTGTCTTTTCTTTATCTGTTCATGTGAAACATTGTCAATCCACCTTCCTTTTTTTTTTACAGTAAGACAAACACTGAGAAAAGCTATCGTTGTATAGCTTGCACCGGCAGTAACTGGCTGCTGCTAAGCGTCTGGCATAAGAGAAGATCTTCCTTTCATGCTAAGGACTGAGGGTAAGATGGATCATGGAATCGACCGGTGGATTTGTACAGCACCTACAGTAATGTGAGATATTAGAGCGAGTCCCTTCATCTCTCTGAAGTGACCCACATGCCTCTATAACCCTGAAACGTGACGGGAAATCGCATTCAGTAAAAGAACAGCCGCACAGCCTGAACATTCAGTGAAGCTCAATATTAATACTGTCTTCATTTAGCATACATTGACAATCTGATTCTTTAAGCTAAAATAAATAACTTGATCTACGGATATTATACCAGAAATCCTGGCTTGAGAAATGGAGGGAGAAGATTTGCAAGATTATCAAGAGCAGCAAGATGATGAAACAATGACCATTTCAGAGCACAAAACACATATTTCCTCATGTCCACAGTGTTGCTACTCTCAAAAGACAAAATGATAAAACTGTTGAATGGAGTAGATTAAAAAAAAACTACTTTTGGATGAAACTTATTGTCGAACAAAACATGTCGCATATAAAAAACAAGGAATAAAAAAGCTTGAGAATGAAAAAAGGAAATAGAAGTTTTGTATGTGTTAAATGTTAATGAATGTTTTCCATACATATATGCACAAGCTCAAAACACAATGCAACACAGAACACAGCGGCGTGTATCTTCAATGAAATCAAATGAGACCTGACTAAAGTGGAAGTTTATACAAGTACCTAGCATACGCCTTCCTCGTGGTCTTTCATCTGCTCTATTCGGGGATCCCCTGCCTGGGATCTCCATCTCCGGCATGCTTTGATCATTATAGCCACTATATCTCTTCAGCACTTCTCCAAATTATCTCAACCTGCTCTCCCCTTTTCTCTGAACTACTCAGCCTCGGCTCTTGGTCTGATCAGTCCATTTTCAATATTCTCTGCCGCCTCCAGCTCGGCATCATGTCCATGCTCGCTTAAACTCGATTTAAAAACAAAACCCCAAAACAAAACAAAGCCTGCTTGCATGGAGGTAATATCAAACATTATGTTGTGAAATACACTATAATGACTAGTAATCCAGATATATGTTTGTATTTTTAAAAAGACATGATCTCTCAGCTCTTTCATACATGCTTGTGTGGACCAGGGTGCCGATTTTAGTGTGAAAGATAATGTCGATATAATAAATAAATTATTAAGTGCAGTTCAAAGTTCTGGACGAAATGCTCGGTGGCACATGGTCACTGGGCATACGCTGTCATGTAGCGCTACGTACCTCTACATTATTCG
Source organism: Blennius ocellaris (assembly GCF_963422515.1). Lineage (NCBI taxonomy): Eukaryota > Metazoa > Chordata > Actinopteri > Blenniiformes > Blenniidae > Blennius > Blennius ocellaris. The sequence continues at coordinate 21,935,977 of NC_137661.1, forward strand.
TGTGTCTCGTTAATTTCAGGTGTTGTTTTGTAATAAATCCAAGATCCAAATATATGTTGCTATACGACAGACACCAAATGCTGATATCTGCACAATTCAGGAGGAGGTGCAGATTGATTAACTGCAAAGTCTTTATCAAACATAGACGCCAACACATTGGTAGACTATATCTGTGTCGGGAGGCATGTGCACACTTTGGTGTGCTTGTTTTCACACTTGCGCGGCACCACAGTAAAGCTGGAGCCACAATGAGATGAACCTGTTTGTTTTAAAGTGCACCAGAGTGTCACTTTCACACCAACCCCGCTGCATGCACTCGCTCCAGAAGACAAACTGGGTCGATTTACAAACAGCAGGTGTGAGCCCAGCCGACATAATTTAAGAAATGTTATTTTTCCCAAATAGGATACATTTTCATTTCTTTTGCAACTGAATGAGAATAAACATTAAGAAACCTGTCTCGCATACCTGTTTACTACATTAAAACCTTATGTGTGTATTCATAAAGCTAGAAAAAGCACATAGATGCCTCCTCAGTTCGAGTCTGAGAAACTTCCAAATGTAGAAGCATCTGGCCAGCTGGATAGTGATCAGAGACCAGCAGGAATAAACAAAAAAAATGTAATATAATAAAAGCCCTGAAAAGACGCAACAGCATGAGGAGAATTTTATTGGAGATCTCCATCTGGCCCTATAGATTTTCAGAAGGTAAAACATTTTCATTTTGGCGGCAAATATGAGTGCGAGTAAAAGACAAAGTGTAGATCAGCCATGTCTACGTTCCAGAGTTAACATGTTAGAATAACAACAGGCAGCTTTATGCAAAGTCTGGCATCATGGGACTTTGTCAATGTATGAGATGTGCCTGGACATGCGTGTAAGTGTGAAAACAGAAATATTTGAACCGCTGCACTCCACAGCTCATAAACATACAGTTCGGCATAACAGCTTGGAGTCATACGGAGAATGTTTTCACAACTGGGGGAAGTTACAAAGAAATCTTCTGCAAAAACAAGTATTTGTAATATGCAGTATCTAATTATAACTGATGGTTACTGAACACCACATGGCTCTGCAGGCATCACTCATCATTACCTGAGTTTATGTGAGTTTCTCTTCAAAAACACCTCGAATCCAGTTACACTGTCAAATATTTTGACTTATCATGAATCTTTTGAAAAATTGTCTCACCTATGGGAGCCACAATTAAGTTTAAATCTCTGTTCTGTCTTGCAACATAATTTTGCAGTATTTTACCATTTTAGAACAGTGGCAGCTTGAGATTTATGCCAAGGCTTGCAACACACAATTATCTGTACAAGAACAGTCTACAGTGTATGTGCGTGTGTGTCTGAGTGGGTGTTAAAAAAAAAAAATGCCTGAACCTAAATAGATAGATGAATGAACTGTTTTTTATTGGCATCATATCCAGCAGCTTGGAGCCTGTTGGAAATAAGCTTAATAAAAGTTCACTTCCTAAAGTCAAGCAGGAGCATGAAAAAGTTAGATATAATTCACTTATTAAAGTTTTCTGTTTTAGAGTACTGTTGATTTTGTCAGGGAAATGACGCTTTGGTCTGAAAATGTGTTTGTCTTTCACATGTGTGAGCGCCGATTTGCCAAATGCAAATCTGGAAGTGTTTTGAAAAGCAACATGCTTCAAAGTTGCATTTTAAATTATTGAATGTCAACTGAGAGAATATGTAAGGAAGTTGAAAGTCATGGGGAAAGTGAAGAAATACAGAAAATATGAAAAAAAATATATTTTGGCAGATTTTTTTCCCCCGATCCAGTTCGAGTGAAGTAATTATTCATAAATGAAGCCCTGCTCTGCTTTAGGCTATGTGAAAAGTAGAAATAAAAAACATTTTTGCATCGATTAAGACTAGTGTTTCATTGAGTTACAGTGTGTCTGTCATTGTTCACATGGTTTATACGAGAATGGTCCCAAGACTTTTTCAAAATGGTTTTAATTTACAACCCCATCATTTCTTTTTTTTGCTTAGATATTTCATTTAAGGCCTCTGTTTGTGCATATAATTGAAACCATACATCACTCCCCGAACACGCACGCACGCACGCACGCACGCACGCACGCACGCACGCACGCACGCACGCACGCACGCACGCACGCACGCACGCACGCACGCACGCACGCACGCACACACACACACACACACACACACACACACACACACACACACACACACACACACACACACACACACACACACACACACACACACACACACACACACACACACACACACACACACACACACACACACACACACACACACACACACACACACACACACACACACACACACAGTATCAAGGCTCCAGTCCATATATAGTCTTGGACCTTGCAGCCCCAACACAGCAAGAACTCCCCCAAAAGAAAAAGAAAAAAAATCTCCTGGATTTTCTGTTTTCATTTGTTATGTTTTCTCATTCCTTTGAGGAAACTCCATATGTCCAAAAATAACACTCAAAGATACACACTATGACTACATGGCTGGCAGATAGTACAAGAGAGTTTTTATCACAAGAAAATATGCTCGCTCTGGTCAAGCTTTTTGTGTGTAGGTGAGTATGAGTCAGAGTCTCCTGGAGGAGTTAAAGAGGGCAGCAGCATAATATGAAGGTTAAAATCCCCAAATCAGTCAGGAGCGAAATGAAGCACAGCTCTTTTATTGACTGAGACATACCCAGGATAACACAAACCACCACATCAGAAGACAAATAGACGATCCAAAGAGTGAAAACTGTGTTACGCCTACAGGACGGGATGCAGTATGAGTCATGGCCAATGAGGCAGTAACAATAATGCGATCATTCCCAGGCTAAATCTCCTCAATGCAGGTGTACCCCGACTCCTCATAAAAACTTGAACGAATTCTGCAGGTTCAAGTGTGACACCATCAAATATCCTTTACTAGGACAGTTTTAAGATGGAAATAAACAGTAAATCGAGCTATTACTACAATTTTCCACTGTAAACTGTGCGTGTGTGTGTGTGTGTGTGTATTGCGGAGGTATGGCTGACAGACATCCTGAGGAAGGCTGGTTGCTGATAAGACCTTCAGGCGGGGAAAAGACTGTTTATACGTTGAAACAGACGCCCACTGAAGTGACCACAGGCACACACCTCACTGCTCAAGTGGAAATGATCTGAGCTATCTCGAGTGTTGTGCATGAGCGAGAGAGAGAGACAATGTTGGCCTGCCATATGATGTGGAAAGAATATAGTGTTTCACACTGCCTGTTATTGAAAATGACTAATTGACTATAGTTATCAGTTCCCTCTATTCGTCTTCTATACTGCTTCATCTACTGAGTCAGCTAACAGGGTCATTCCCAGTGAACTCAGCTTAAAGTGCTCATTGACAGATCACCATACACACACACAACTCAGGAAAATTTTAAAGTTACCAATTAACCTTAAAGGCATGGTTCTTGGACTGTGGGAGAAACAGGCGGAAGGAAAACATGCAAACGCGACACAGAATGGCCTCTCACGTGATGGTGGTTGGAGGTTAAACAGTGTTGAAGACATTTTAATGTGATCATTTAAAGTCAATCAGGCATTAATGTATTGGGGGTAAGATAGTTTAATTAGCTCAGATAATTCAGGCACAAGCATACGTATATCAAAGGTACTGTGGAGAATAAAGCTTTGGCTAATATTACGAATTCTCCAACTGTTACTTATCGCAAACGTCAGAAGCATGCAGCAACATAGCTAATAGTAACTTACTAATTTGTTATTGTAATCAATCAGTCACCAGTAACTGCAGCTAGTTAGAAAAAAATAGCCAGGAAATAAATAAGCATCATGTGAAAAGGGTCGCATTTCTAAGCCAATCGCAAAAGACAAGGACTGTATTCTATTTCATTTAGGGATTCAATGATGACTGACTCCGCCCACTTACTGTCAATAACAACATTGAGCAGAACAGGTGAAACTCTCAAACGGGAGAGCAATAGCAGTAGTTGTGTGAGCTCAGTCGGACTGTAGTAATTTGCTTGCACGTATGTTTGTGGTGACTGTGGTATGGCTTTCAATGTTATCAGTTGTTGTGTTGATCCTGAATATTCAACGCTAAGAAAATAATTGCTGCCGTCTGTGGCAGTGAGGAGAACAAGTGAAGGACTTTAGTCAGAGTCATTCCTCTGAAGGCCCCGTACTAGTGTCTATCAATTTTACTCTGTAACTGGTTTTCTAAGGTGGCAGTCAGGTTTAGAAGGAACGATGGAAAATAATAAGATGGAGAATGAGAGTGTAGCCACATTTTTGTTTACGATACTTGAAGATATTCTAAAATACTCCTAAATTCAATAAGTGAGTGTGTTACAATTGTGACACATTTTTGATCTGTGACAAACACCAAAACTTTACCACACTGCAACATATTAAAACTGTCACTCATTCTAGAACCCTGTAGTATTCTAGAACTGGGACAGATGTTTAAACTCGGACGCATCCTGGAAGTCTGACGCATTCAAGAACTGAGATACATTCTATAACTCAGAAAGTTATTAAAACTCTGACACAAATAACTCACATAATCTACAACTCTGAAACAGGCAGCTCTTTCCACAGACAGCCTCTTCTTGAAGCCCTGAACTTTAGCTGATGTGTGGGGGCGAAAGACTACAGGCTGGGCTCTAATATCACTCATTATCACTACATCCAAGAAACCTCAGCAAGAGGGCACAGTGAGAACCATAAAGATGGTTTATGTGCTTGTTTTGCTGATTTATTGCCACTGTATGAGGGTTGCATCTTGTACTTTTCTTTCACTTGACAGCGAGTTGTGTGTATTTCTGACCATGAATCTGCCCTGAGGCCAGAGAAGCCTAAACAACATCCAGAACTGAGAGCCAGAGCATCTCATCCTCTCATATATAAGATGAGCTGTGAACTACCAGTGTAAACAAATACAGTAATATATGGCCAACAATGGGAATCAGATGTTTACTGCAGTGCAGTTAAAAAAAGAATTCTGCTGGTGATGTCGTTCATACACAAACAGAAACTCAAACGCAACATCACTATAAATTGATGCAAGAAATGAAATGATTTAATAAATATGGAATATTATCAAATTAAGAACTTATGATGAAAGGAACAAACAGGTATAATGTCTCTTGAATAGCCTTATAATGCTGGAAAACACTGCAATAATTAAAAAACATAATTTGATAACAGCTAGATTTTTTACAAATTGAAACCCAAATGAGCTTGACCACATGTATATATGTGTCTCTAAATATATACAGTATGGGTTTGGATTGTGTGGCTGCTCAGAGAAATATGTCCAGGGAAAGCATGTAAGCTGTAAAAAACATATACAGGCACACGCTAACTTCATATTGTTGCGGTCTGTCACATTGCAGGTGAAACATCCCAATACTGTCATGTGGCCAATACGTTGGAACGAGCCATTGGCATTCAATCCACCTAAGGACGACGGGGAAAGACGTTCAATAAGAAGCAGTGTTGTACACACCAAGGGTGTTCGAGAAACATCCCATCACACAGCCACTCCTGCCAATTGTTCTACACTGTAATCTCAACTCTGCTCACACTTACTGGCATTACTACTCCACTGGTAAAAATCTATAAGCTGCAATTCGATGGAAATACTAACAAACTGAATGCACAGTATGGGCAGAACACTTTCTGCACATTCGTGTATGCACAGCATAAATGAGTCTTTATTCTCATCAGAACATTTGTTCTCTGTTGATTTAATTGTGTTCTTTCAGTCTCCCCGATGTAAAAGTGGCAAACATCAGTGTTAAGCAGGAGGCTGCATCAGTTTCCTCAGTGCAGGCAGTTTGTTGAGTCTGACGGGAAGCTACATGGGGTTGCGACCTTGTCTGAACAATTCCCAGGAATCTCTCCTTACGTAAGTGAAAATAGGAGGTGGAGCAGCGGTGCATTGTGGGTCAGAGGTGTGTTGATGCTACAGTGGGTTAAATCCATTCATTTTGGCTTTATGCCGCAAGAGTAATGTGATAAAATGTTATGATTACCGTTCGTAGGCTTCATATGAACCAGATGTGAGGCACAATTGAGAAGAAAAAGAGGTTTAAAGATATAACATAATTGTATACAAGATACAGTCTTTCTCCAGACCACTGACTATTGCTCACACAGAGCAGAGCCATTTTTATCTGCCCTCTGGGACTCAATTGTGTGAATGTAATGTTTTCCTTTCAGTTAAAAAGGGGAAACCACAAGATAGCATGTACATAAATCTTTATAATTCAAACAAAATGCTTTGAAAAACTGGGGCCACATGTTGTGGACGACTTTGGGGATTTGCATAATTGCTGATAACAATGGTAATCATTTCTTTGGGTAGATAAACAGTCTTTTATGGGAATTTGGTTATGATCTGGTTCCAGTAATACGCAAACAAAATGAACGTGGACTCTGGCTTTTTTTTTTTTTTTTTATTCCTACCCACTGATTTTTTTTGTTGTTATCGTTAGAAGGTGAGGAGAGCAGCATTGAGGAGAGCAATATTTTGTATTTAATGTGAGGGAAAAGCAGAAAACGGAGGGCTGCAGAAGGAGGCAGTGCTGTGAGTAAGCTTTCTGGGCTTCCATGCATTTCAAGGGTTCAAGTTTGGCTTTCAGCCCTTCTCGCATGTCACACCCGCTGTCTTATCTTCCCTGACACTCTCCATGGCTCCCTATCTCCAAAAAGCCCGAATGTCAAACTAATCTGGAAGATGAAACGCAACCAAAGGGGAAAGCTTTGTTTATTGGCATTGTATAGCAACAGCTGCTTGAGGCAAGAAGGCAGAAGTCAAGGGATGAACCATGAACCCTTTCCTGTCTGGAACCTTCTTCATTCTCCACCTGTATTTCCTTTAACCCCTTTCCTCTATTATCTGTCTCACCAGACTGGGAAGCACACTAAACACAGCAGAGCACTGCAGGCAGGGGGACTGCACAGGGAGCTGCACTGAGATATTGGGCAGTGGTGAGGAAACAGGCTCCACTGGGTTGGCTGCAAAAGATGTTAGCTGGCTTTAATAAGGATTATCTAATGGTACATCACCATGCGAGAACTGTCACTTTCCTCCAGGTAAAGTGACGGTCGGAGGGATGATAGAGAAAATGGAGGAACTTTGGAGTATAGAAGGGGATTAAACAACAACAACAACAACAATCTGTCATTGATAATACTGAAGCAATTGCAAATCCTAAAAGTTTTACTATAAATGTGACAAAGCACTTTGCCAACTCAATTTCTCTCTCTCTCTCTCTCTCTCTCGCTCTCTCTCTTTCTCTCTCTACTCTACCTTGCTGAGGGAATGTAATACTTTTATAGTAAAACTTGTTTCCATTCCACCATCACTTATGTACAATAGTTGGGTTTACCTCTGTAAACGTGCCTTCAGATGATTCGGTTGTTATTGACAAAAGTAAAAACAAATTGAATTGAATAAACCGTTTACTCTAGTAGGAGTATCTTGTTGTTGCTGACCTCAGCACTCCTGACAGCAGCACCAAAGATGTCCAAGTGTGAATAACATTGACATCACTCTGGATCAACACTATCTGTGGTACATTAGCACCAATTAGAGAAACATGAGCTCAGACCTGCATCCCGCTTAATGCTTGTTGGTAGTTTATCGCTTCTTTTTTTTTTATTGCTGCTTTATTTCATGAATATCTACACATTTTGTCTCTATCAGGAATTTCTGACATACAGGTTGAAGAACATCTTTCTTCCACTATCAGGCAAAGGCTGGCTAACTATGTGCATAGACAAGTAGAAAACAAGTCCAGGCTAAAATAACCCAACAATTTCTGGCTGTGATTTTTTTTTTCAATCAGCTATATATCATTTATTTGATGGTGGCGTTAAAGACATACTGACCATTTTCATCAGCAGTGAAACAATGTCATTTGCATGAACTATGCCGAACTATAATCTCAGTCCTCACTGCCTCCTTGTATGAACACATGTTTCCCTAGGTAACCATGTCAACTGTCAAACAGCAATTGAGTGTTATCATTTAGTGTTAAAATTGAATTATGTTCAATCTTTTGAACAAAATGCTAGTGGGTAGAAGGAGAGGAAATGTTCGGACACAAGAGGCCCGGCAATTATTAAATGTAAAGAAAAGAATATGAAGGATAAGGAGATATCAAACTGCTGAACAGAATAGAGGAACTACAAAGAGCTTGAAGAGAAATGAATCATTGCCTGGAAAGGAAATTGCAACCACATATTAAATAGGGAGAGGAAGGGGAAGTGGCAGACTGACAACATGGAGATGAGGGGAGGATGATTAGTGGACATGCCTGTATTGCACAAAGTAGGCTCAATTTGACAAAAATAATTGTATTATTTTTTTACAGCTTTGCTGCCTACTGAGGTGAATCATTAGTCGGGGTGTCACCATGGTATATTTTGTAGTTTTCTAAAGACACATATTCGATTCATTTCTGAGTGTTGCACTGCTCCCCTTGCAATTCCGTCTTTCTGATCACATTCACACAATCATTTAAATTAACCAAAGTTTTTAAAGTGCTTTTCATTCTGCACCGTAAGCATTTTGACGGAGTCCTGGCCAGCACTCCATTAGCCCTTGTGCAAATAGCACTGTAGTTTGTTTCCTGAGATACAGGGGGGTAATGCGGCAGCTGCTGCAGCATCCATCTGTCTGTTTGCTGCCATATGTGAGTGAGTGGGTGGATACGGGTTAAAACAAAATATCAAACTATCATAAACAAACAAAAACAGCAACTTGAGATACTTGAAATCTGGGACATGCTTATTTGGGGACAACATTTCAAACCTCTCCATCTTCTGAAACTGAATCCCCAAATCTCATTGACCTCAAATCTATCAAAACAAGACTCCCTCCAGAGGTACCTGCTTCTCTGTAGCTAAACCCCCGTTCAACTCACCTAATTCTGTCTTTCACTGTTTCACAGAAGACATCTATCTCTGCACTAACCGTGGGATGGGCCGGTAATCAGTCAGTGCCTTCAATCCCTGCTAAATAAAGTTAAGGCTTTATTTGTTAGTAAAATTGGAGGGAGAGAGAGAAAGAGAGAATGTGGGGAGAAGACGGTGTATTTATTTGGAAAACTGCCAGCGCTCCCAAATTTTTTATGTGTACATCACAGATGAAATACTGGTCTGAGACAATAATTGGGCTTTTGTGTGGTTATGAACCCATCAGACTATCTTAGCTGAGCATGCTTGATATGCACACAAATCCTATTAGAGGTCACAGCCTCAGAGCTCACAAACTAATGTGTTTGGTGGAATGACGCTGATACTCAATCTTACAATGTTGATCTAATCCGATATACGATAAGATAAACTGACATATTTTTTTAACCATGTGATATACATTTATAACAGATTAGACTGTGCTCTGGGATGATGCTGGATCATTGCAAGATAATAGAAATGCAAACAAGCACAGAGTGTACTGAACAGGCTGTTAAAAAGACATAAATTCACAATGTTCAGAAAAACACACAGCAGCCCTTGATAATAATTAGTTAAAGGTCTTCAGTATTTTGGTTCTGAGAGCACAGACTGGGATCATGATGGGGACACAAAAATTATATATTTCTGAAGCAAAAAAACTATATTAATGAAGCTAAAATAACAACAAAAAAGAAACTTATTAATCATGGTGACCTTTCCTTTGCTGGGCCCAACTAAATTCCCCAAAATGGAATATCAGTCCTTGTCTTTGGCCGTGTTTACTCAACAATGAAAACAAGTGAAAACTGTGATATCTCATTGTACTTGGCATGTAAACCCTCAAAAAGGGAAATGTTTCAGGAGTGTATTTGAATCTCATTACACTGACTGAATACTGGAATTATAATTGTCCTCTTAATAAATAAGCATATTTATGAGATGTGTGTCGACGTCTTTTATAAACGTCAACATATTTTGGATCTGTACATCTTTTGTAAATGAACCTCCCCAATATCATGTAAATAAACCGAAGTTTTACTCTTCTCTCATTTTTCCTCTCTCTCTGTTTCCTAATGAGCAAACAGAAGAAGCAGTTTGACGACAAACTTCTTCCCCAACTCTCAGTTCGCCCCGGCTGCTGCTTTGAAGTCAAATTTCTCTCCACCTCGTTAACCAACTCCGACATTTTTTTGATCAGCAGCCTGCTTCCGCTTCGCCGCGAGCAAAATCGGAAATCTGAAAATAAAACATCTGAGTCGGTGTCACGTCGCGTGAAATATGATAATGTATGTAAGAGAAAGTTTTCTTAGAGGGAGAAATTGCTTTTTCACTTGGTTTGCAACCGCGACATGATCCATCACTTTTGCACTTGGCTGAGATGAAGAAAGTGCTGGTCAGAGGGTGGTGGCTGCATTTGTTGTGTCGTACAGATTTTTCACGATGTGTACAGCTTTATTGCTTTTACAGCGGCCTGTTTTAAGGCTGAAGGAAAGGCTGAGCATCTTTAAAGAAAAAAAAAGAAGAAGAAGCTGGGTTTGTTTATTTATTTGTCACAGTAATACCATCTGCCATGTGGGTGTGTTTAGTTTTGAACAAAATGTGATGACGGATGGACGGCAGGTATGTGTCTGCACTCGGGATGGACTGAGGGGCAGGTGTGAGCCAGAATTTGAAAAATCTATTAATAAACATCGAGGTAGAAACATTGCAAATCTGTATCTGAATCAAGGTAATTAATGATGTGCTTTTGTGCTTATGTGCTTCAACAAGCACAAAAGATGCAATACAAGAAGTGTTTCTTCTGATCCACCGCTGCAGGCTCTATAAACTCACTTACACCACCAGTCTCATTTTTTTGTCCCTTCCCTGTTGGACTTCCTTTCTGTGCTTCCTGCTCTCTTTTCTTTTTGTGTGTGACTTTTTTCCTGGTTTCTTCTAAGGCACACTCCCCGGTGTGAAGTTTCTTTCTTTTCTCTACTCTCTCAGAACTGCTGCCTGTGCTCACTTAATCTTTTAATTGCTGTTATTCTGATTCAATTGATATCACAAAGACACCAAATTACAAGACAAGATGTCGACAAAGGATGGGGTGGGTCAAATTGGACAATGTGGTTTAAAGGGTGATTTTTGGTGGTGCTGGTGGGGGTTAAAAAATTACATACTGTCACACAGCGATCATGTATATTGTGCTCATTTACGTCTGTGTTAAGAGGATTCTCACTCATCTAGGTCATAGTATATCGGATTGTGTCATAAAAAGCTTCTGGACTGAGTTGAGGTTTTGAGGACGTCTCACTTCTCAACACAAAAACTTTACTACATCTGGCTACTCTCGGATTTCATGATTTCAACCACACACACAGTCATTGATGACTCTATGGGAATAAATCCTGAACTTGACCAGTTAGAACTGGCTAAAGGTTTCGTGTGAGAAGTATATGTTTGTATTGATAGAAAGTATAAAATAAAACAGTAGCTGGATTTTTTATTTCTCCATCAAGCACAAGAATTGGAATCTGCTGCAGGACCTCATAGCTTCTGAAGCCAGTCACGTACTTGATTAGGCCTGTGTTGAGCTTTGTGGTACGTGCTGCAATCAGACTTCAATGAAATGTCAACAGAAGGTACACTGAAACCTGTTTTTCAAACAAACTCAATCCACTTGTTTATGGTACACCAGGGTTCAGATAGCAGGGTTCACCCTTTAACAAAAAGACTGCAGTAGCACAGAAATCACCCGAGGGTTCATTTTAATTGGACCAAACCTGACAAGTGTGAGCACACCTCTGATTGGCGACGAGCTGGCTTCGCTCTCAGCTAATTTATGTCCTGAGCAAAAAGAGGAGCGATATTGATCGTGTCCTCGTAAGACTGTGGTGTGGGAAACGGCCAGAGGAAGTTCATATTATGGCATTAGTAACAAAACCATAAGATATTGCCTACTTGCTTTCTATAAGCAATTACCAAAATCATTTTACGAAGTCATCAAAAGAGCTGCGTGAATTCCTACATTCTGCATTTAGACTTCGAATCTAAATCAAATTACAGAGCCATTTTCAGTCTGACAGAGAACTTACTTTCCTAAATGTCACTTGTCTTGCGTGCATCAGGCCTCAACTCAAACTTCCACAAATAGACAGCATCAAGGTAGCAATCACACCAATTGAACTGTAGTTCATTTAAAATGTAAAAAAAAGAACACTTTCTTTTTTTTTTACATTTTAAATGAACTACAGTGTGAACACACTTAATTTGTGTGTGTGTGTGTGTGTGTGTATATATATATATATATACAGATTTTAAAACTAAAATACCCAGCACTGAAAACGCAAAATGTACAAGCCAAAGTTTACCAAACTTTTTTTTGCCACATCAACAACACATTTCAGGGGGCAATTCCACAAATGTGAACACACCTCACTCCACTAAGGCAAATCTGGAAAATGCTTGTTTCTGGCAGACCAAACCTGAGTGTGAACACACCTTTTAATTGGGTTCGACCTGGCTTAGCTTCTATCCAATTTATTTCCTGGTCAAGGAGAAGGATATTGATCGGTGCTTTCTTAAGACCAGTACATCAGACAGCTGATGAAAGTTAACACCCGTGGCATGGTAACAAACACTTCCGAGTGCCCTTGGAATGTTGTTTACAAATGGAAAGCCACTGCTAATCGGTAAAGTTTAAATTTAGTGCACTAATCTTTTTCTTTTCTTTTCTGGTCAAAGGAGTGACAGAGGTCAAACTCCTCTGCAGTTGCTGAAATAAAATCCATCCATGATCCCTGAGCAGATCATGTGTGAATTCCATGTTAATGGATAAGATGAGCCAAGTCATTAATTCCAAGGACAGCTTTTATTCTGCCGGAAACCAAAAAGAAAGACACAGATAGGCGGACAGAGGGAGGAAGGAGGGAGTATTCCCTGAGCACTGACGAGATATCAAATGAAATCCGTCTCCCACTCCTCTCCTTAGCCCCTCCTGGTTTTCCTGGCAATGAGAAATTCGAACAAGAGGAAGACAGGGTTGCCAAGGTCACTTTCATCCTCTTTCTCTCGCTCTCTCTCTCTCTCTCGTTCTCTGCCTCTTTCAAACACAAGTGGCAGAGAGCATGGAAACGTATATTTCCAGAGGTCTAAAGATCAACATTATTTACAGTAATGATGGGGTAAAGCTTAATTATTCACTGCAGTGGTCATGAGAATGCTACATATACTTCAAGTACCTCAAGATGTTTATGATGATGCACTTTTTCATCTGGGCTATGGCAGTATGCTAATGCTGAAGACATCTGTGGTATTAAATAGATGTAATGAACATAATGTGTGTAGAGCCTCATAAGCTGGTCTATTTCTTGTTTCTTCAGCCAATTTCAAGCAAAATAATCCTCCAAAAAGGTGGAATTTGATACACTTGCCCATCTCGCTTCACCTACAGCTTATTAAATCTGACCCCCTCTCCAGTCAGTCATAAACCATCATAAACTCGAATAACCACAAAACAAAGCAAAGAAAGCAGCCAGCAGGTAAATAAACAGAACGTTAATTAAAAAGCACCTGGTGCATATTCCACCCTCCTTCTTCCCCACTGTTATTGTGATAATATCATCATTGTGATATTTTACACACATGGCTATAAAGTGAAAATCAGTCAAAGCCCTATATCTGACATATGAAAAAAAGTTTTTGAAATCGGTACATAAACAGTATCTCCAGTATTCACAATTTGCTGTCTTCTGATCGTTTGAGACTTTCCGTGTGGCACTTTTTTCCCCGGTGGAATATCCCTGCATGTATGAATGGACTGTCCTGACATTTTGCCAAAAACATTTTAAGTCTCTTTTTAGACAGTCTATAGAGAATAGGAAAAGAGCAAACATCAGTTTAACCATAATTGCTAACATCAGGTCAAAATTAGTTTTCCCAAGAAAATTTTACCAAATCTTATAGAAGTGCCAGAATGCAGATAGGAGTGATCTACCAAACTCACAGCCAAACATTGACCCATAAATTGTAAAATATTCCCGATCAAAACATGCTTTTTTTTGTTTTTTTTAACAATAACAAGGACAAGAGATTATTATAAACAGATAACACAGATGGATACCCAAAGATGTGACGGGAACACAGAGAGGAAAGAAACCAAAAGAGAAAACAGCAGTTGAAAGGCTGAGGTTGAAAGGTCAGCATCCTCTCATTATATATCTTACTGTCAGGATAAATATAGCCCAGTTCTGCTCTGCGAGAATATAAACAAATGATTACATTATGCACACACTACACATACATCAATAACAAATAGCACACACAGCACACCAGTACAGCCACAAAGAACAATATGTTCAAGTACAAAGCAAAAGAACAAGGCTTCAAGGTTAATCCAATGATGGTCACATACCAGGCATCCGGAATAAGAAATTAAATACTATAAAGGTTGTGGTAAAAGCACTATACAACTTTGAAATATATACAGTCACTCCCAAACAGATCCACCCTTATCTTGTGTTTTTCACACTTACAATCCATTCATCTTCCTCCAAATCCAAATGTCGTAGATATCCACAATAGTCAGCATACAGAACACAGGCAGAGTGAAAAGGCTGCTCCTCCAGCATTGTTTTGTTTCCAAAGCTTACCAAATTACCAGTTTCTTGAAATAGACTGAAACTGCTTACTGGAGAGATGAAATGTTTGTGTTTAGGTCGACAGCGGGAAGGAGGAGATTCAGCAATGATACAAAACCACACACGCCTGCATTGTTTCCCTTGACAACACACACACACACACACACACACACACACACACACACACACACACACACACACACACACACACACACACACACACACACACACACACACACACACACACACACACACACACACACACACACACACACACACACACACACACACTTCTGAATGGCTTCTGGGGACATTTCATAGACTGACTGTCGTTTCTTGCAGCCTCAACCATGAACACGACTTCAACCCCAATCAAAGTTCTATCAAAATGTTAAATATTGTTTTTAGGTTGTGAGATAGTCTCTATTAAAAAAAATTAAGTGGCCATTTTTTTTCTTGATTTACAGCTCTGTACCAAATTTAAACTAAATAGATGAAGATAATGATTCTTACAAAATTATTTCTTTTGCATGTGCAGCAGCTGAATTGTTCTCAAAGTATAGCTAACAGATTTAATAGTGTATTTACATTTTGTCATGGCTCCTCAACGATAAGGAAAGTTACAGGTTCGACCGAACATCTGCTAAGTATCAAGACACTGAATCACAAATTGCAAGTTGTAAAGTACTCTTGGTACTTTTAAGTCAATGAAAAAAGTGCTATAAAAGTTCAATGAATTTACCAATACCACACCTATTCTAAAGTTTCCATGTTTTACAGTTTTTCAACAATTTCACGTTGTTGTCAGTTGTCCAAAAACATTGTTTACTCTACCTGTTAAAGAGGTTAAAGGGAATATCTACTGGCAGAGGGAACGTTTACTTCCCCAGATGACATCATGAAGGGAAAACCTCTGCTTCACCTGTGTGAGCACACATTTGCTAAAAAGTGTAGCAAGCAAGTGAGGGAGATGACAGACTTTCTCCACTTCTCGGACCTCATACAGCACAATATGGGACCTTTTGGTTGTCATAATGCTACAAACTTTTACAAACATGCTCCTACATCGGAAAATGAAACTCGAACTTCTCTTAGCGTAAGTTTAAGGTGTGCGTCTGCTGGCGTTTGCATGAGTGCATTTGTTTTGAAGAGAAAGCATTGTACCCTGGAGTCAGATGTGTCATCAACTATCATGTTGGCAGTTTTGAGCTGAAATATTCATCTTTATTAGTGAAAACAGGCTTCAGCTCTCTTAGAGCTGCACTGATTTTGATATGGTGAGACGTGCAAAAATATGCAACAAAGTCACCACTTCACCATCAAGTAAATATATCTCGGATGAGAATGGGGTTCCCTGAATGTAAAAAAACACCGGTGACCAATTTAGAGTATGCCCTTAAAACTACATTGTTCTGACTGTGTTACAGCTCAAAACTGACTATGAAAGGACTCACAGACTCAATGTGGATTTGGTTAAAAAGTGCTGCAGTCAGATCAGGACAGGCAGTGGGCCACTAAACTACATATTCAAACACAATGATGGCTAGAAAAACCCAACTGGAGAGAAGACAATGTGGCTTGGCCTAAAGTGAGCTCATTTAAAAATACAGACTTTGCTCAGGCAGTAGAGAGAGCACATAAACACACAGCTGACTCCAGGCTGACACACAGCTCACAGGCATATCTGATCTTCCAGTTTTATTTAAAGATGAATACGAACACAGAAACAGACTGTGCACAAACCTGAAAAAACAATTTAAGCATGTAAATGAAGTATTAATAAAACTAGAAGTTGATCATTGATAATTGCTCAAAGGAGAATGTGTTTCTCTTCTAATGGGGGAGAACAAATAATAATATGTTGACAAATTTCTGAGTAGGCTGTGAAAACATTCATAGTCATACTTTGAGAGGACATTTATTTTAAACAGTTTTAATTATAGAGTCCTGCCATCTGAGAAGAAAACTGATTAAATCGTACTGCTTTCTAGAAAAGGAGGGAGTAGCAGAAGGCACTCGGATGAGAAGGGAACAGGCCGTGGTCTGTGAAAACTTGGCCGTGTTTCGGTAACCCTCTGTGCTGGCTTGAAGCAACATGTTGTCCACGCGTAGGTTTCCCCAATTTGAAGGCGCACTCACTCTGCAGTGCGACGTGCTACAAACCGTCAGGGTTGTTTAGATGTGCAATTATGGCTTTACTTCCAGCTGTTGGTTGATTGAGTTCTAAGGTAGAGTTCAGTGAGAGGACGGTTTAATTAAATATGACTCAACAAAACGCATGGCCGCATGATCCGAGAAGATCACGGGCTGCCTTCTATTCCTGAAAACCGCACTCAACCAGTGGCCTACTGCCATACAACCTCACACGTGTACTCAGGACGGTTTTTCTTTTTTGTCCGAGTTGGCTGCAGTAAAGCTCATGATCACACGGTACCAGCTGAAGGGAACCACAAGCTGGCAGAACAAAGGATTGTGGGAGCTGGTCACCTTGGTGGGATTCCCCAGCGCATGAAAAGACTGTATACACACATACTCTCTCTTCATCTGGTGGAATAAAGCCATGTTTGTTTCCAGTTTTTCTTATTTTATCTTCTGAGTACACACTTGGCCTTGAATCCTCCAACCTGTCTCTGATTTATGTGTCAGCTCTCTTTTTCTCCCAACTGCTCCTCCCTCTCTTACCGGTGTGGCTAAAAAAAATAAATAAAAAAAAACAGTGACAGATTCATGCTCTTCTCTTCTCGTCACCCCCGACAGCCATGGAACTGACCTGGGAAATACATGGGTTGGCTGTCAATCTGTCACTGGTGGAAAAGCCACATCAAAATTACAGCCTCGGAAAACAAAAAGAAACACTTCCGACAGCTGGAAGAGCTTGACTGAGCTTCGAGTGCCTTTTTCTGGATGTTAACACTTGTTAAGCGGAAGATAAAAAGAGATGGGGACATAAAAAGGCTTGATTGTGAAACATGAGGAACAGCCAAATACTTAACAGCTAAAGAAAGCTCTGTCACAACTGCGAGTGATACTGCATTCACCAAAATTTAATCAAGCTGCACAGCAAGAAATTAATTGAGTAATCACTTAGCCTCTAAAATGTCAAACAATGATGAATGTCCATCACCCTGTTATGGCCCAGAGCGATATCTCCCAGTTATTTCTGCACAGTGATAAGTCAATTTACCATTATGGGAAATATTAGACACAAGCTCATCTAACAGAGTCTGTGGTTCCTGATATAGAAATGATTGGCCAATGAAGTGCAGGGCACATTGTATTTCTCTGTTCGCGTCCATGTGGAAATTCATGTGCAAAGTATGCTGAATGGGTAGAGCTAACCAAATCACATGTTTGTTATCATAATAATAGGAATAAAGGTCAATAAACCAATAAAAATACCTTTCCCACGTCCTCTGAGGATTCTTGGACTTCAGTTCATTGCTGTCATGTAGAAGGATTCTCCGATCCAGTGGAGAACTAAAAGATAACGCTGAGGACTGAGGACAGTGGTCGTAACAAATTAACTGTGAATGCTCACCTCTATGAGGTAAATAAATATCCTCACTGTCATCTGTTGCTAAATCATGACTGGTAGAAGTTGTGGGTTAATAAAGATGTTGCCCAGGGTGACAAATAACTTGGGGCGCTGCAAAGATTTACCCTGCTCTGTTGTGGGTATATATCACAGTGATAAAGGCTTCATGACTTGCAAACCATACAAAAATAAAGCCAGACAGAGACTTTTTCGTTTAACTGTACATGTCTAGCCTCACAACAAGCAGTAGGGGTTTGTTTTGCCAGACTTTCTGAAGTGTTCTGTATTTAAAAACATCATGACTGATATGTGCTGGCTGATGGATTTACCTGGAAGAGCCTCAAATGCTTGTTTGTGACCTCTAACCAACTCATCCTTCGCACTTCTGGTTTTAATGAATTGCTTTTTAAGTCACCTTTAATACATTCATGGCAATCAATTTGCACTTACAAATTGTGTATTTTATTTAAAACAATCATGGGAGCATGTGCTGAATTGTTAAATTTATGCTTCAGAATTGCAGCGTGAGCTTCAAGAGACAGTCATGGATACTGGATGTGTAGAAGTTGGTAAAGTAAGGAGTGCTATTATGGTGTCAATGCCAAGACCCCCGATTTTCATCCCTCCAATGGAAACATTGGCCTGTTGTTACTGCTATTGTGCCACATGCTCAAAAGTGTGCAGCCATTCCACTTTATAGACACCGGTATAGACACTGTTGTATGATGATGATCCCGCTACTGAATAAACTAAGAATTGAGTTTCACTTCTTCACAACAACAGAAAAACTCTTTTCACAGCATTCAGAACCATGTGCCACCGTGATCAACAGGACAATCAATTTCTTTTGCCTTGCAATGGGGATTTGGTACAATTGCCATGCACAAGACAATTTTGTATTTGAACCACATGGATAGTTTGTGAAATAGCTTCTGCCTCAGTCTTGACAACACAAGTCACATCACGATCAATGAGCTTGACGCTGCTTTCGACAGATTGTATTGGTCTTCAATCTTGTTCCTGGCGGGGCCATTTCTTACATGTGTTGTTCTCTCCCTACCTCAACACACCTGACTGCAGTATGGTGCTCCTTACTGGGATTACTGAGGAATATTATATAATCATAAGGGTGTTGAAGTAGGAAGACATGTGAAACATGAAGGACAGGGACACAGGCTTCGGGACACCACTGCCCCAAAAAGATTAGTAAACCTTGTGAAATTAGACCTTGTGAGATCAATATATTTGAAGCCAACATTGACATGTACTGAAGCTGTCTTACCCAATGCAACACCCAGACAATGAAATGTACGGCGACGTGCGCATCGATCAATTCCTCCATCCATCCATCAAACACACCTCCTCATGCTGTTTAAGGTCACAGAGGCTTGGATTTTAAAGTGGCGGTCTGGACACTTTGGACAGATCTTCAGTCAATCAACGTCCAGTCAGCACTTTCAAATATGTCAGATGTAGCACAGGGTGCAGAGGATTAATAGACCATTCAAGACTTGACTGCTGCATGTCTATTAGTAAATAACCTCGAGGCAAGTGCCCTTCAAATCTAAATACCCCCTTTACCCATGAAGCTGCAGTGAGAAAACCATCTGTTACTTTACAGTTTCAGACTATCACACACTGAGTAATGTGGAAGGAGAGAAAAAAAAAAATCAAAGTGAAAATGTTTAATCTGCGTGCCTCTCCATCAAGAGCACTAACATTTTGACTGCTGTCAGGAGGTTAAGAGATAGCAGATGGCCAGAGAGAGTACAGTTCACATGGCTTAAGATGAACTCCAAAGCCGTGCGTGTCTATAAAACAGTCAAATGAAGCTTCAGCAAATAAGTTTGGGGGGGGGCGGCAGTGGGGTCGGTTGGCAAATTTATTAGACAGCTAAATCTGAAAATATGCTTTGTTTTGTTTTTGTTTTTTTTAAATAAATCTGGTTTTAACTTCAATACCAAAAAACGCTGTTGAAAGCTGCATTATTGCCTGTCATTACTTGCAGTGACATATGATATACAGCAAGCATGCAGCCTCCTCCATCTAATCAGATTTGAATTCAGTGTACTCCTCTTCTTTATCAGAATAACAAAGTGTTTAGCACATTGCTGAATGTTTGTCAAGCATAAGGGTCTGTAAATTGCAGTAGTGCACTTGCATGCGGCCTCTCGATAAACAGCGAAGACCACATTTAGGGTAACCAACGTGAGACATAAATAAAAAATATGTTGTACTCTTAAATCACCTGCCCTCCTTTCAATGCACAAACTTGCAAAAAGGAAACATTTGAATAGAAGTTGTAGAGGTTGTATCATGAATACAACTTAAGCTCTAGTTTGATATATTATCTGTTTTCAAGGTGACATTTGTTTTGTAGCTTCAGACCAATTATATGTGCAGGCAGGGGAACAAAATGGCTTTTTGGGCTATTTATCAAGTAGCAGAATTGGCACTTGGAGACCAAAAGGGAGAGAGGTGGGTTTGTGACCAGAGGGTTGAGGTTCAAATCTCACGGCTGACAGATGTTCCTGAGCAACACCCTTCGGCCTGAAATTGACAAATAAATGCAAAAACGAATTTGGTGAAGCAATGCTAGGTAAGCTTACAAATTGTCAGACACTTTTTACATGGACAATCTGTAAACTAAGAGGAGAGTTCACACAAGGTTGATTTTTAAGGTTTCACCAGATTTGGGTAATTCTCTCTTTTCATATACTGCATCCTGGTTGCGGACTCAAACAGATCTCCGGCTAGAAACATTAATATTTATCAGTCTAAAACAATTCAAGCGTACCATCAAGAATGCACTGAAAGTGGAATATTACTGTTTATCTTTAGAGTATTATGCATCTGATTGTCTTAAATGTGTTTTATTATGTTGAACACGCTTTCTAAAATTCACTCTGTTTTGTGGTGTTATGTGAGGTCTCGCTTGCAGGAGAGCTGATCTCTATGTGACTTCTTGAGAAAACAAAATTAAATGCAAATGAATAGGAGAAATGAGGAAAAACACTGAATACCAATGATGCATATAATGCTAAAAGATGTAAAGGAGAAGAGAGAAAAAAGTATTCAGAGAAATAAACCAACAGCTTCATTCTTACAAGCTGGAAAGAGTGGTACAAAATGCCACTCAACATACCATCATGTTTTCATACGTTTATATAGAAATATGGCCATTAAGAAATTATTTTTATCACTATAGTGGATTGATGGGCATGCATCCGCTATATATTTGTTGCTTCACCTCACCAAATAGCAGCAGACATCGTCTCGTGTCTCGGCTCCCTAATATTCTCCTCGAATTGATTTCCGTTCCTTTCCTGTCCCCTGCTTTGCCTGCTGGGATAAAATGTCGCTACTTGAGCCACACTGATAGGAAATTCTCCAACGAAAACACCAGAATGAAATGTGGCGATGCACACAAGTGAACGAAATGAGAAATTGGAAGGCTTCCGATGACAAGTCTGGCAATACTCCCCCCCCCCCCCCCCCCCCCCCCCAGTTGCAGTGTGACATGTGAAGCTGAAAGAAATACACTGGGAGTGGGATTATGGTTGCCTTGGAGTTATCATTATTTTTCTGCCTCACCCCCCCAATCATTGTCCATATGCACTTCCACTCTTTATTCATACTACTCTTCCACTATCCACGTCGTTGCAATTTCCTCTGTTGCTCCTTTTCAAAGCAACACATTGCATAAACTGCTCAATAAACAGATCAGAGTGCGAATAAAAGAGACCGTTGTTATGTTTTAGACTTTTAACCTTGCTCTCATTTCCAAAAGTAAACCACAAACCCAATGAAATAATCCCTTGAATGCGACAAATAAATAAGACAAATCCACCCAGGCCTTGAATATGTTGAATACATCTAAAATAAATAGCCCTGTTCCTCTGCTGGGCTGAGCTGCAGGCGAGTTCCCATGCTTCAGGCTGTGGAGACTCTCCAGAGCTTACAGCCTTTCTTTCCCATCACGATAATGCCTGAGTAACCACTTATAGTTGCCATCAGTTCCATACCGTCAGTGCCCCTTGCACACAATGTTCCCATTAATCACACATCTGGGAATGAGGTCTGGAAATACAGCCACAATATTTGCTAATACCCAATGGCACATTGGCTTCCTGTGGTGCTACTAATAGAAGCGACACACATCAAAAAGACTGCCTATATGAGACATTACAGAGGATTGTTCTTTTACTATCTCCCAGGGCTGAAACCAAAATGTCATGCTACTATTATAACGACACAAAATCATCACAGTGTATTGCTGCGGTTTAATATGATGCACAAACAGCATTTATGATACTACATCTATCTTACAAAGAGTAGAAATATTCATTAGAACTTCAAGGAGCTAGACTCGCAATGCTCCACAATGCTGAGGTGGAAGTGAGAAAATATAAAAGTATTTATTCTTTTTTTATTTTACTGGTTTTCCTTCTTCGGTTTACATTGGAAATACAACTCGTGTGTTTCTGTGTCAGTCAGGAAGTCACCAGTGACCATCAATTAAATCCTCCTAATATCTCAGAAGAGTAACAGATGACATCACAGCGGGAGTGTTTCCATCTTAATATTTCATCTCTGCTCTGCTTGACCTTTTGAAGACTGAACATCTGAGTGAATCTACAACCAAAGAAATAGGAAATTAAAAAAACAAAAAAAACAGAGTGAGTGAGAGCTCAGAAAGTGTGAGTGTGACTGTGGGTACTGTTTGTTTGTGATTATGTGTGTGCAACAGAGACGGTTGGGGATGGGGGGGTTGCTACATGAGGGTGCTGGCTGCACATGTCACATCAGGAGGCATGATTATCCACCAGGATTACACTTTAATCAATCTAAAGCACTAGTCCCTGTCTGCAACTGTGCTAATCCCATCAAAGGAGGGCTCTTTCTGCCTGTCAGCTTATCCCCTTCCCATTCAACACCATGTTAAGCACCCCACAAAGCTATGTGTCAAGAGTCAACCGGGCACTGGCGTGGAGACGTCGGCATGCCACCTTGGGGGCAGCCAGTTCACCAACTGTTCATTAATTTTCAAGACGCTACAGAAGAATATGTCCCATTGACGGGGGAAATTCATCTTGATTTAGTTTCAATGTCATTAAAATAGCTTTATGGGTTTTTTTTTGCAGTCTGTACTGTAATATTGTTTGACAGTGACATGCAAATATCTACTCACAAATATCAAGTTAATAAATGCAGTTAAACTGACTGAAGTCTTTAGTGGCCCCATTACTTTAGATGTGTATTTTGAAGAGCTGCAGAGCTGCCGTCTCTCGATCCTGCTATCCAAACTATATCTTATCATTGACATTAGTTGATGCTGTAGCATCAAGATAGGAGCTGGTTTATCTAACATCATGTTTATTGGTGAAAGAGCATTTCAATTATCATGATCCTGCATCCCACTGTCCAACAACATGTCCTATTGTAACCATCCATCCATTCATCCATCCATCCATCCATCCATCCATCCATCTATCGAACAGCTTTATCCAATCCGGGGTCAGTCAGGGACAATCCCAGCTGACCACAATAATACAGCTGTGCTCAGACTTCCCTAACAAAGACAGACGCTTAAGACTGATGTAAAGGTTTACACTTTCTATTAACTAGTAATTTCAGAAAACACCATGATCAATTACTAATCTCCAGTAATTGGCTCAACACAGGTGACAAGCATCTCCCAATAAGTTAATGATTGTTTTATTGGTAGAAAAGGACAATGTATTGTAATAATGAATCTACTATTGAATTGATCAATTTGTCAGTAATCCACAGAGAAATGTAGCAAACTGGAAGTATTTTATAAATAGCTGAACATTTGCCAGTTCCTGCTTCTCAAATAAAACAATTTGCTGCTTGCCTTTGTTTTGTATCAGCGTAAGCTGATTATCCATGCATTTTGGATTGTGTGTAGAACCAAAAAAGACACAACTGAGAGTATCTGTAACGTAGTTTTTGTTCATGACTGTGTATTTTATCAGAGACATGCAATCCTACATTTATTACGCACATCCTTTTATTTGCATGCAACCACCTCCATCACACACAAATCTACATAAAATCTGAATTGCACCGTCAGAGCTACGGAGTGAATGACTTATCCTTGATGTTTTTTTTTTTTTTATTATACACAAATAGACTGAATTGGCTCTGAACCCACTGAATGACAAATCCCCTCTTCTGATGCAGCACCAAAGTGAATTCATTTAATTTGCAGATTTTCACCAGGAATATGAGATATGAGAATTTCAAAACGCACTTCAGAAAGCACGAAAACCACACCGCCAAATGTACTCTCGACTGAGTATGTACACACACACACACACACACACACACACACACACACACACACACACACACACACACACACACACACACACACACACACACACACACACACACACACACACACACACACACACACACACACACACACACACACACACACACACACACACTAGCTGCACTGCATGTGTTATCTGTGATGAAAAACCCCACTCTGGAGTCTTTCATCTCTCCTCCTGCAGACTTCACTCTCACACAGCACTAATGAATGGATAGATAGAAACAGGGAAAAAGAGCGAGGGAAGTCACTGAGTGACAGAGATACGTAAAAGGAAAACTTACGAGCATTCAAGATAAAAATAACCTAAGCCAGCGAGCCAGGAAGAGAGGGAAGATGTTTTCCTTTTTCTTTTCTTTTTTTTTTTCAGAAACCCTCCATCCTCTCCTTTACATGTGTGCTTGTGCGTTTATGCACGTATGTCTGCCTGCATGGTATTAAAGCTCAGAGGGAGAATGAGGGTAAGAATTATGTTTTCAGCGTAAATAAAGAAGTTGAATGAATCCAAATACACACACATACCTACTGTACGTACAGTGATGTCTTGTACCAAAGATAAAGGTGGACCGTAAATCTACAAGCAGATAAAGAACAGACAGGACCAGGATATCCAGACAGCCTGCATCTTTCCACAATAAACAAACACATGGCTACCTACAATGATGTGTCAGATAAGTCTGCGAAGCACGGAGACACACAGATAAAGACACATCAACACTAGACTGGCTGGACATTAACATCCACCTTCTCCATCCTGGTGACATATTGCTTATGTGGCCCAGAGTAGTCCTTCCCCTCTATAATAAACCACAGACCTTCCTCACTGAAATGGTCATGGATAAATCTGGGACTCTGGGTTATAGCCAGACTGCCACATTGCATTGAGAGATTTGAAGAGGCTTAGTCAGCTGCAGACAATGCACAGCATTCGCATCATGACAATAGAAAAAAAAGAAAAAGCGTCAGTGGGTCAACATTGGTTTGTGTTAGTGCTGCCGTGCAGGCTGGCAAAGCATGTGTGGATTTCATAAGCGCCTGGGAAACAGTATGACCACACAGCGGGATGAGGAACTGTGTGGCACTCCAGTGTGATGGTTGAAACAGCCTTTGTTTTTAATATTTTGGTTTTTATTTGACTGGGGAATGATGCACTGCATGGTGCAATCTGCAGAGTCTGGATTTTGTGTCATTTTGGCCCTGAGCTCATTGGATCTAAAAGGATTAAACCCAAATTGATGGCTATATTTTTCCTATAGAGTCTGATGAGACACGATTGAGATAATGCCATGCTATGAAGGTTTGTGACCAATGATACAACTGCATTTACTAAGATTCATGAGGGTGAAGGTAAAATAATCGTGCATTCAACTCTATAAAAGCAATGACAAATGTTACATCCAATCTTCATGACAGAGATTGATTGTAGCCTTAATCGCTCTTGTGAACATGATTGTCATCCATTTACCACGCTCAGAATCGTGCTCCAAGTGTCTTTTTAACCTCGCAATCATTATTTCATGCCAAATGTGCTGGAGTAAGAGCCAAGACAAGTGTCCAAATATCCCAGATGGCCCAGTAAGACAAGACTGAGTGAAGCCATGCTATCTGTAAAGATGTGCTCAGAGACAGTCAAGCTGTGAGTGAAATGCTAACGCCAGCTCACTGACGGGCTCACACTGACGTTGTTTGCATGCAGTCGTGTTTAACAAGTACAAAAATATTTCACTATTTTCATTTTGTGTAACAATAAATGGAAGGCTGACTTTTTTTTTATGTCATGGCACGCTGCCAGACATTCCCTCATAGATATTGTTGAGTAATTTCCAGAAAATCTGTAATTATTTAAAGTCCTTTTTTTTTTTTTTTTTTAAAGTAGAGGCATTACTTAGCAAATTATTACTAAATTTAAGTATGTTATGTATGTTAGTTACTTTGGTTGTAAGGAATACCTTTAAATGCCACCCTCAACAGATAGAGTTATAGAGTTATAGATTGGTTGAGATAGATAGATAGATAGATAGATAGATAGATAGATAGATAGATAGATAGATAGATAGATAGATAGATAGATAGATAGATAGATAGATAGATAGATAGATAGATAGATAGATAGATAGATAGATAGATAGATAGATAGATAGATAGATAGATAGATAAACATGTTACATGTCAAAAAACAGGCAAAAGACAATACTTCTATATTTAGACACCAGTGTTTGGTGATAAGATTTGATATAAGTATTTGTGCAATATTTTACTAGCAGATTAGATTATAGGAGGAGCAAAACAATTCTTCAACCGCTTTTGTCTTTAATTTCTGACCGAAGGCCTCTGGCCCAAAAGGAAGTAGACGGCAATGAAATTATACTTGAGAAAAATGACATGTGACCTCGGTATTGCTGGTTAGTTATTGTACATTGTGCTGTGCACAGCTGCGAGCAGAGCACACTCACTGATTGCATATTTGTGAAGCACATGGCGTGCACTAATTGCTCCTGTTGTGTTTCTAATGCATGCATCCGTGCAAGCTATGAAACGGCAAGTTCTCAGTGTGTCTTCACCCTTGTCATGAAAGCCTGGAACATTTATTACATGTTATGGTTAAAGTAATTTACACTGACAGCTGACCACGCCAGCTAATTCGAACAGGAAAGTCTGCTCTGCCCATTTGCAATTGTGCAGTACAACCAGAGATCACAGTGGCGAGGAAACTAATTTACCCTGAGGATCAGACTGGGCTCAAATGAGGGTTTCATTAATGTCGCTGAGGAAATGTGACTCATACGACACGGAGTCAGTGCCCTAGTGTTACACAAAACCTCATTTAAGATGCCAAATATATCAAAGTAGCAGATTCTACTTCCACACTCCTTCTCCGTTTCTTTCACTTCGTCATTGTTTCTTAGTCCATCTTTTCATTTTTCCCTCTATCACTTTGCATCTGATTCACTGGGTGAAAAAAGAGATACCTCCATGTTTTTCACGGCTGACTGATAGGAATATCTGATTGGGAGGCATACATACAGGCAGAAAGAGATACTGGGGAAAAGCTTGCTCAGGAATGCTTTACTGACACCCCCCCCCCCCCCCCCCTCCCTCCTGCTCTCTTTCTTTTCCCTTCTTTCTTGTAAAGTCTCTCTACCAGGCCTTCCTACAGCTGAGATTGGAGATTTGACCTGAAAGAAGCTTCCTGTCTTCCGCCCCTCGTCACTCTGCTCCTGCATCTACTGAAACCTTGACTACTACGTGTCTCAAGACTTGCTGACTCTTTTCCCTCCTCCCGTCAATTGTTTCTCCATCTTTAAGCAAGATCATCATCTATCTCCTCCCCCTTCATCTTCTCCCTCATTATGGACGTCCCCTGGATGCTGCATACTGTAAACACTCTGCAGGATCCAATCTGTCGAGCAAAATGCTTTCTAGCGGCGGGATGAAAGGCATGCAGTGCTGATTCGAAATCAGGGGCTATCCGTTATCTGATTGGCTGACATGGAGAGCTGTCTGTGGATTTTAGTTACCGGGGAGAACTGGGAGATAATGGCACGGTGTCAGCAACTTCTGGAGCTGCAGGGGCTCGAAGAAGATGAAAGAAGTTATGGCCGGCCCTGCAAAAAATTGAAATGTTTCCCCCACTGTTGTTATGAATATGGCTTGAATTTTGTCCATTATTATCGCCACCAAACTTGAAAATCACATTCACAATGGATCACTGTAGATTTGGGAAATTTCCCATTGAGGCATTGGAAGAAAAACATATTGACAAACACAGGTCACAAGTCCATCATCAACAGATAGATACAAACCTGGACACACTTTCCAACTTCCAGCCAATTCAGACTGATCAACTAACTCAACAAGCATGTCTTTGAAGCTGCAGCATTTGGGAGAAAATCCTTGTTGGCACAGATAGAACATGCAAACAGAGGCAAACTCACTTGAAACAGCTAACCAGTGCACCAACACAGGACGCACTGCACAGCTTGGTAGTCATTGCAGCCAACAGTAAGCTTTTGTATGAAGGTAGGACGCCGCCGTACCTCCAGAAAACTCCCCAAAGTAGGAGAACATGTAAACTCGATGAGACAAAAGTGCTAACCAATACAACAACATGTCTATACAGCTGTAGGTAAGTCCAAACACTCACATAGGAACCGAAACTATCGGTTCATATGAGGTTGATTATGTGGCGCGGTGAAAATGTTTACCCTGCATGAACCTACTTTTCTCATGGAAATAACCGCAATCACAATCATGTACAATCATTTGTTTTCCAGTTGTCATTTCAACTGTAATGATGCATAGTTGCGGCTGAGCAGAGTGCCCGGACTCGCTGTGGATCACTACTTTGTCTAATGAATCACTGAAATAAATTGTTCTCCCAGTAGTGTTCTGCAACCTCTGTGTGTCACTAAGCGTCAGTAAAACCACTGGAGTCCGCTTGTCCCTTACACACAGCTCCTGCACGATTCCTCTCAAAACTTCAATTAATTCTTATGCTTTCGTCAGATTAAAATGTACTATTTGGATTTAATTTGATGATTGAGATATTGTGGTGTGTGTGTGGAGGGGGGGGGATATGCCAGTGGCTCTGACTGACAGTGGTGAGAGGCCTCTCTGACGATACAGTCCTGCTGATTACAGTCATTCATGGAGGGTGTGTTGGTTCAAGTGCTGCAATCGAGCCCAATTGTGTCACAGTGCCACCTGCTCCTTCCATTTCTCCCTCTTCTTGCAGAACTGATGCGGTTTGCCGTCTCTGTACTGCACTCCCACGTCGAGAGCACTAAACAGATTTGGGGATACTGATACTGGGGGGTTAATAATGATGCACTTTTTTTTTTTGTCCTATACATTAGTTTTTCAACTGCATTTGTGGGGAAAGGGGAGCTTTGTAAATCTGTCGCAATGCATATATTTTACATTGTTTGTCATTAAACCTTTGGAGAATTATTCCATTTGTTAATGTTACTAAATATTAAATTTTTTAAAGATTTTTTTTGTTGTTTTTTTTAAATCCCAGCCTTACCTGTTGCCTGAGATATGTGGGTTTTCTGCCTGCCAAGTCGGCTGTGTTTGTTTGCCTAATCCTGCCCACCTGTCACTGAATCAATGTGTTACCCTCCATGAACTGCCTCTTTACTCACATTTGGATCCTATTACCCATTTTAAGCAAATCCTACTTGTGAAATACTGTGTCAGTGTATCTAATTCTGGGAGCCCAAAAATTGTGCAAATGACCAAATCAAAAATTATAAAAGAAACATATTTGTTGCATGTGGTTTCTGAAAATATTTCACTTGTTTTTCTTTCATTTGCTAAACATTGTTGTCTTGTTACACAGACATATATAACCTGTTTGTCTGTTTTTTTGTTTGCTTGTTTGCTTGCTTGCTCTGAATGTGGGTCATTGATCTGGTTCTTTGGACTAAAGTAATGAAACAATACTGACTACATACTATAAATCAACTAAATAGCAATGACAATTCAGAAAAATATGTAAATTGTATGTATATATTTTTCTCTTTTTTCTACTTTTTCTGTGCGACTTTATCCAAATCAAGAGCTGGAGTTCATTCCAGCTGACTATGGGTGGACTACACCATTGCAAACAGGCAGTGACAGATATTCACACCTCATTAAGCTAGCCCCTAACATATATTTTTGAGGTGTGGTGACGTGTCCTGGGTGGATCCTGTCTTCACCCTACAGTCAGCAGCGATTGGTTCCAGTGACAAAAATAGATGAATGGAAGGAAACTGTTGTAAGCAGCGAAAAACCAAGCATGCACGGGGAGAACATGAAAAACTAGCACAGAAAAGCCCTCAAGCCTGTACTCGGATCAGATATCCTCACTGTGCAGCATGAGCACTAACCACTACACCACGTTCGGCCTTAAGTAAATAAGCCGAAAGAACTTTAATTGGTAACTATCATAGTTGAATAATTCTTGGTTGCATTTTAGGTTTTTGTTATCATTCTGTTATTCAAACATTTGAAATGAATCAGAGTCAGTAAATAAACTAATTTACTTTATCAAGTGCGAATATAAATGAATTGCTCTTGCTATTATGATCAAATATGCAAATGTCCACGTGGTTCCCTCAGAGGGAAACGAGCTCCGCAGCTCTAACAAGGACCTGTGAGAAAGTGGGATGCACAAACACTCGCTCGCAGGTGGAGGAGCAGACAGAGTTCAGGGCTCATTAAATCCCAGTCAGGCAGCAGCTCCACTGAGGCCAAACACTGCACAACTCACACCAGAACGACTCCTGGCTGCAGTGGGCGTGTGCACACAACCACACATGCGACCACTAAGAAAACCTAACAGACACCTCGGAGGGTGTGTGTGCGTGTCTGCTAACAGCGTGCCCTCTGTTTTCACTCTCTCTCTCTCTCTCTCTCTCTCTCTCTCTCTCTCTCTCACACACACAGAACCACAAGCGCAGACTTCTATGTGCACCAGCAAGGCATTCATCTGTTGATCTGCATTCCTGGGCTTCATGCAAGCCATTAGGGCCTGCTATCTCCCCACAGTAAGTTCGAAAGATGGGCAAGAACATCAAACAACTGTTGTGCGCTCGCATACAAACGCAGTCTTTTACACAGAATAAGTCTCTCCCTCACATCTACCCGCTCTCTGTCAGCTCGTGGATTTTTTCTCTTCTTCTACCTTTCCATCTTCATTTGATTGTTGTATTTACCACTATAATCGAAATGTGGGAGTTGTATTCTCTGGGACTGCAGCGTGTACCTCAGGAACATCGGTTGTGTTTGGGTGCGTGACGGGAAAAAGAAGCTGAGAATACCGAATAGAAAGAAAAGCCAATTTCCTCTTCAGCTTGCAGACGGGAAACATAAAACTTTCATTAGAAAAATGAGTTGTCAGATTGAGGGAGCATGTGTTGTGGTTGTCCTCGGAGAGATGTTTGGGATTTCAGGCACAAGACAGACATAAAAACCATCACTCAGCTCTCTCAGGTGCACAGAGGCCAGCACACCAACACACTGGGGGCAAAGCAAACTGAATGCATTTTAACTCTTGCCATTCAATAAACTACAGTAACAACAACAAATGTAAAGTGAGAAAAACCCATAAAACTACCCAAAGCATGTACACTGAAGATTAAAAAAAAAAAAAAAACATCAGCAGTCAACAGAATTGCACAGTCATGTTGCTTCAGCATGTCGTGAGAGGATAACGCCGCTCATTCAAGTGGCACAACTGTAAACCACTAAACTCAAATGTAAAGAAGAAAAGGCACAGTTGAGGACATGTCTCCATCTGCAGAAGAACTTGCACAACATTTTAATAATGCCAAAGTAAAAATGTATTCTTTTAAATTATTAAAAATAGTTTGAATAGACATAAGGCTTTAGTCTGGTAACCTATAGTAACATTATATTGTGAAACATTATCTAACTCCAGAGAGTAAAACATGTTAAATATATATTCTCATGTTAAATCTTGCATTTTAACTTAGTTCGCATGTCTGAATTTCATCCAAAGTATTCATTTCTACTCAAAGATTTAGTACAAAATCCTTACGTTCTCACAAAATAACAACGTTACCCTCTCGATAGTGCAACTCGATCAAGATTCCCTCTCAAAGGTTGTAAGGATTATAAATTACAGCCTACTCCTCACTTTAAAATGTTGTCACAGTATAATGTGAAATGTAGACATTTAATTAATTCAGAGTGAATGTTGATAAATGTGGAGTCTATAGAAAAGTGGGCATGTGTTTCGAGGGCGGGGGTGACAGATTTTGAACGTCAACGCAGAAGATTCATCGTTCATCCACAGCGACAGTCGTCGTTGTCTGTGCTGTCATGTGATTGTGGTTTTACCCTCAAGATCTCCTTGTCTGTCATGCTGTCTGCAGGAACAGAAGAACTCAAAGCAAACAGAAAGCAACTTCTGTTTTTTTTTTCCAACAGAGTCATCAAGCTCGTATGGATCAGACCTTTGGATGTAGAGTGTGCACAGTGCTGAGGTCCACGCTCTGCTTTCTTCCCCTGACTGTGAGGTGATCCGATTAAATTTGCATTGGAAGTAAACATATAATCAGAGCCTGCAGGTTGATGATGGACTGGAATTGGGATGCATGAGATACTGAAAAGGTCTTGGAAAGGCAAATATTGTGTTGTTCTGTTACATATAAAAGCAACTCCTACTTATTTATCAAAACACAGCACTCAAAATGCTGTCATCAACCCAAGGGAGTTTTATGAAATTTTATAAATGGAGGGGTTAATGTCACACAGAGACTCAGGTACATGTCGTCTATGGTTCTGTAAAGTTACTATCCAAAAAGCACAAAAGTGTGGACAGAGCACTAGCAGCTGAGACAGACAGTCAAACTGTGACAGTGTACAACTGAATAAGGCCTTTCTATCATGTGGCCTGGGGAAGGAATGGCCCCAAACTGAAAAATCACTGTCCACCGCCAGGATGCCGCCCACAATATACTGCAAGCCGTGAGCATTGAGTTTTATTTCAATCTGTTTTTAAATCAGAGTCTGAAAGGAGGTGGCATAAACATAACCTCACAACAGCAGTTCAAAATCTGTGCAGCAGAATCATTCCCCCAAAGCAAGGTCAACGAGATGGCTGTGCACGAAACACAAAGAGGAAGCAAAACAGAAGTGGATCATCGCGTGGATGGGGATTGAAGGAAAACAGCATCATGAGCATTTTTAGAGAAAATGACGACGTAGAACAACTGGGAATCTGGGACCCCACTGAAGATGCAACTGAACTCACTGGCCTAGGATGTTTGAAGGCTCATGCTTTTTTTTTTTTTTAAGTTTGTGAGAGTGGATGAGTCAGAGTTTGGCTTCAAGCTGATGTTTTGACAAATCAAAGATCAGAAAAGAGTCCTTGGCCTTTCTGAGAGAATATTTCAGGAGCTGCACAAATGGGAAGGAAAAAAAAAGGTGGACAAAACAAGGTTATTTTTAGTTCCGTTTTTCAGAGCGAAATACAAAACATCAGCTGAAAGTCCTGACTGTGTGTGAAGGAGTTGAATTGATTGTCGTGGGAGCTTGTCTGTGTAGTAGAATCTAAAGCAGTGTCATCATTCGCTTTACGTCAATAACTAAGAAATGATGCATAAAAGAAGATTTGATGCAAAGGTGGCTGCTTCTAAATATGTGCAAAATTTTCCAAATAAAAGATCTGAAACTTAACAGATAATTCTAGAGGACCCAGATAGTCAGCTCATTATGACTGACCTCCGGTGCTTTACCTGACTTGTTCTTCCAGGTTTTGCTCTGAGCACCATAAAGCCTCCCACTCCTAATCTGCACTCTGCATTATGATGAAAGACTTCAGACGCCCATAATTCTGCTCCAAACTAACTCGCCCCCGTACACAAATTCAACAAGTGTTTGACTTCTCACAGGGAGTAGCCACTTCCAACAACACTCCTGCAGGAAGTTCCTGCCTCCCGCATCCAGCCAATTAAAACACAGTATTTCACAGCGAAGGTTCCATTAAGGAAGTCCCACGTTCCCCTCAGCACTCTCGTCTCCTTTCACGACAGACTCTGTTTTTTCCTGCCTGTCAATGCCAGGAACCCATTAAGGAGCAGTGTTGGGGATATATGGCATAGTCAAACAATGTAGGGATGGACCCCAGCCATTGTTCCTCACTGTTGCTCCTTGAAATGTTCTTTTAAATCTGCCAGGGATGAAGCGTAGGAACAAGCTTTAAGTTTTACGTGAAGACGAGTCTGTTTCTGCATGGCCACCCTTATCCTAAAGAGGCTTTACTGTCTCATCAGTTAAATGTTCAAGCATGGGGCAGTTAAATGCAAAATACAATACAAATGATAAGGTTTAGATGTTTAAGTAGTTTTGAGAGTCTTTTGCCAACCGTGTAATAATATTCTCCATCTTAGTGTTTCCTTTTTATGTCGTCATAATAGTCCATATAAGCAACGGCAATGCAATTATAACAATGTAAGGGGGAAAAAATAGAATACCCGACATCCTTTTTTTCCCAGCTTGAAACCAAAGAACAAGGAAAAGTCTTACAGTATTGTTCCTCTGATCGCCACCGCCCCCCTCAGTGATGAACTCCAGCCCACCTCCTCTGACCCTTGGCCAGCTGAACTCCCCCACTCACGGAAATTTCATAAAAACATTCATGCCATTGTTGAGCTCTAGAACAATGCAAATCCAATCAGCTCTTCAAAAGCCAAACTGTATCACACTGTCACAGACTTAAAAAAAAAAAAAAACGACATTTGGCTAAAGTTTAAACACCTAACATGTCTCACATGTCAGTACAGTCATCAGAAAGTGGTGAGAACTGAGGAACATCCATATATCACAGAATGAAACTAAAAGCTTGATCTTTTAAAAGCCGACACTCACAGCACACACAGAAAACGGTGCTGCTGACTGGTGAGGTGAACCAAAGCAAAACATGAATGTTTGGTGAATCATCAACTTTGTGCTGACACTGAATCTGTGACAAAAATACCCCAGTCATCAAAAAAAATGCACCTTGCAATGCCTTCTTAAGCGGTGCATCAAAGATGTGTTGTCTATTGTGTCAGCTTATTTAAGCTGTGTGAAATCGGCTGAACTGAACCTGAAAAAAAGTATTTTTGTATTCCAGATTAAACAACTTTGAATCAGCAGGCATAAAAAAATATATTAGAACCTGTCAAGCATTTGTAATTGGGAACCTGAATATCAAAGCAGAAAATATACAGTTTCTATGAACCAGAACTGATGATGCACGTATTAAATAAACAAGTAGGTACAGTGATAACTGACCCTCAGTTTTACAACACCAAGCTTTTTTCATAAGCAGGGTTAATATATTTTTTGGATATTAGGAGGTAGAAAGGTATATGAATATCAATTAAGTTTTTCACAGAAGAAAAGTACTGCCAATCTGAAGCCATCAGACAGTTTCTGATCAAGACTGTTTTTAAATTGTCAAACTAGGGACCATGCGTTTTTTTGTTGTTGTTTTTTTGTTAGAGGTAGAGTATTTCTGGTCAACAAGCTGAATTCCAATAATCTTAGTTCTGATGTTATTTGATAAAATATGAAGAAAATCATGTGATTTAAAAAAAAAATCATATCAGATTTTCTTTAGAACAGGTGATTTATCAGGGTAGGTGGGCTACATGGCAACACTTACTACACGTCACTTCTATACTCTCTTCCCTCATCATGTTCAATTCCCTAGGCACCTCAATAAGTTCTGTAGTTGTCGATTATAATGCACATCCACTTTTTGACAAACTTCACATTGCATGTGACTAAGGTTTCTAAACACCTTGTATCCTTTTTTCAATCTCAACATATGTTATATAAAGTCAACTTTAGCCTTTTTTTTCTTTCTTGTAACCAGTGTTCAAGCCTTTGAGCACTTCTCTGCATGTGATGGAGTTATTGTGACTGGGGTCTTATGTCTCCAATCAAACAATAATTCAGGTGATATCAATTACTTGGTCAAAAGAACCAAAACAGAAGAAATCAGCTCAGAGATAAAAGTGAGCTATGTGCAGATCCAAGCCAGCTGACATTCCTGTAAAATACTAAACGTGCTTCTGGGGCAAATAAGGAAATCTGCCTACCTTGGCAACGACTTCAGTGCCTGCTGGCTTCTTTCCAGAAGTGGGCTGATTCAGTCAGAGCCACAACAAACCCAACCAACGTCTGGGGCTGAAGTGCTGATGTCTACAAACTTCTCAATTTGTCAAAGTAAATAATTCACTTTCGTGCCGCAAACACCCTTTTTTCTTTTTCTTTTTTTAAATTTGCTCATTCAAATTTAGTGTTCTTTTTTTTTTTTTTTTGGATGAATCAAGATAAGTAATCTACTTCCCACAGGAAGCCATGTGAGACCCAGAGTGGGACTAAATATCTGCAAAGTGCCATACTGTTTATGAGGTTTTGGGATTGGGAAGTGCTGTGAGCACAAAGAAATACACATCTGGCCCACTGTGAACTTTCCCTTCTGCCGACGCTGATAGGAAGGAATACCTCCAGTTTCAGGACGCCGGCGTGGTGAGAGGGCAAGAGAGAGAGAGAGAGTGAGAGAGAGAGCTGTGAAAGTGAGGCATATCTGAGGTATAGTGTGTCAACAGAGAATGAGATTAGTAGAGCTGTCCCTTGGCGTTCACTCAGCTGGTGGTGGTGGTGGTGGTGTGTGTGTGTGTGTGTGTGTGTGTGCGGGTTCTGACTCCCGGCCCATATGTACTGTATCTGTGTGTATTCTCAGCAAGGGGCTTTTTTGGCTTCTTTGACTGACACAGACAGAGAGTTTAGGGAGTCCCTCGTCCTCCCGCAACAAAGCTCAGAAGCCTTAAAGCGCCTCAGAACAGACTGTGGCACTTATTCAATGAAAGTGCATCTTTTTTTTTTGTTTTTCTCAATTTTTTTCCCCATAGCTGGGAATACCGAAGAGATAAAACAAAAACAAAAACAAAAATCAAACGTTGTGCCACCGTGGATATCTTACACTTGCAAGCTGACGCACTCTCCCTAATGTTTTTACCTTCGCCAACGAAACTTGGGGGAGAAGGTTATGTTTTTGTTTGCGTGTATTATTTATTTATTTATTCATTTATTCTCAAGTATGTATTTTACCAAGTTTTCACAAAAACTATTAACCCGAATTGCATGAACGGCTCAGGTGTGATTTGTCATCATCCAATGACCAATCCAATAGATTTTTGGATGCGAAGTGGTCTTGGGGAGGTAAGATATCTAGCTCCCCGCCCTACCTTCTCCACTCTCAGCCAATCACACTCCACCTCACTCCAACAAGTGACACATAGGAATGGGAACCAACAAGAATAGCGTGATTTAACTGAACCATTGCAAGGTGGCGTTGTTGAAGGTATGCACTCTACCGAGTGCCCGTGTTTGTTGCACTGTATTTGCAATTGAATTGTTTGATTCTGCAAAAAAAAAAAAGAAAAAACCAACACCGTGTTTCCATCAACGATCAACTGGGTGCAGATTTGTACAGGAACACACTCGTGCTGTGTGGGCCAACAGAGGCATTTACAGGTTCAGCGAAGCCGTAGGAAAAGTCAGTGGATGTGACAGCCTGGTGGATATGAAGCACATGGGGGCGCTGGGCGCTCAGCCAGTCGAGACGGAGGACAAACTGGCATGGACTGGCACAGGCCAGCTTCGCACACATTCAGCATGAACATAGCTGGTCATCTGAGCTCGACACACGCCAGACACACACAGACACACACACAATGTTTGTGAGAGCGAGTCGTGTCGTGTGCCATGTGGTTTGTTATGATTGTGCTGACAGCCATCTTTGGAATAATAAACTAGAATAATTATTGTCGTGACTGTCACACACACACACACACACACACACACACACACACACAAACTCAGGAGACATGACAGGAGGACTGAGGGGGGGGGGGGGGGGGGGGGGTTGAAGGATTGCATGTTTAGTTTTCACAGGCTTTTGGCTTTTCTCTGTGCAGTCGCAGCCACAATAAGATGCTCACTGGAGTGGCTGCCAGTTCTGGGTGGGCTCGAGGAGTGTGCTTGTGTGTGTTTGTGTGTGTCTGCTTCAGTGCCTCAATACCCTTTCCATCAGATTTCTATACAGTTTCACCCAAAGGCTTCAGCCCTAATGGTCGGGTTTCCACTACAGGGCCAAACTGGGCTGATTTACTATTTATGCACTTTAGTTTACCCATGAAAACAATGTCAGTTTTTATTTCTTCTTCTGTGTTTTCTTTGAACAGTGGTGCTCAGGGCAATAGGCAAATGTCAACCAGGATGTACTTTAGATTCTGAGTGTACAGATGGGCATCACCTCTTTATTTTCTCCGAAAAGCTGAACTATCTGGAATATGAGCACTATCATGTCACTACAAGGACATTTCCAATGAGGATCTTACTGAACGAGAACCGCCTGTCTCCAACGTAATGACTCACAACTCAGAATTACCTGTTCTTTCTCCGAAAAAAAAATAGATCATAACATTTTCGTTGATTACAACATATTAAGTCTTAAAACAGTAGGGATGCTAGTTTCTATTGAGGACAAGTAGAAAGGTGAAGCATCGTAACATTCAACCTATATGAAAAACTATAAAGGGGC
Organism: Blennius ocellaris; assembly: GCF_963422515.1. NCBI lineage: Eukaryota > Metazoa > Chordata > Actinopteri > Blenniiformes > Blenniidae > Blennius > Blennius ocellaris. The sequence goes on from NC_137661.1 coordinate 21,974,581, forward strand.
TACATAGAAGAATAAATTAAATAATCAAAACCATTAAACACTTCCGTACAAACAACTCAGACCATTTTCTTTTTCAGCAAATCTGTTTTATATTTTATCAAATAACTACATTTATGAGAACTATTTGCACTGACAAGATTTATTATGCCAAAATTCGTTTTTTTTCTCTGCTATGTGTGTTTTTTACAATGTTCACCATCGTAGTTCAACATGTTTCTACAACCCATTAGGACTCGTCCACGAAAGTCTGCACAAACTTTAAGGCCTTATGAGATATAAGCAGTCCGAGGAAATAAGTTTGAGCAACAAAGCTTAAGGGAGTTAAATGAAACACTAAAAATCTGATCTCAGAATATGAATTTCACCAAGGTAAAGCTGTGCTATTAGACTTTTGCTTCAAATGTGCTTTTTGCTCGAAGATATTAGTCATCCGATTGCAGGTCAGGTACTTGCCCTGGGAACACCGGAGATCAGTTTGAAATAAGGTTATTACTTTCTGCTGCTCGCACACCTCACACTATGCAGTTTTACCAAATTTAGCATTTGACATCAAGAGATCAGAAATCCCTCTCTGTGTTGGGAGTTGCGATCGCAGAAACTCTAGAGATTGCGGTGGGATAACCTAACCTAGTTTTGCTTGTGTTCCTTTCCTGAAAAGTTGACATTTCACAGATACGTGGTTTCAGCAGACAGTGTTAATTTGCAAATCGCACATCACGGCATCGTTACACTGAGAGTCCCCGACAGCCACCAGCGTGTCAGCTGGTATGACTCACCTCTCTGCACCTCCCAGGAAATCGCCCTGACACACACACACACACACACACACACTCACACACACACACTAACACACAGAACGAGGGACGAACGCGCCAATGCGGGTCACCTGCATCACAGAGGACCATGTGCGTGTATGTGCGAAAAACAATTTGCCCTTTAACCTGGCCGTCAAAGGGGTTCTTACTTGCATTAACGCAGGTGGTGAGACAGACACACACACAATGGAGCAGCACATTATGAAACTGCCACGCGAAATGGTAACTTTCTGCCCTTTTCTGTGTTGTGCAGCTAACCAAGCATGGGCAATTCTCTGTGGCAGGCAAGCAAAGCAGTGACTAACTGTGCACACAGGCAGAGAGAGAGAGATAGAGAGAGAGAGAGAGAGAGAGAGAGAGAGACAGAGAGACAGAGAGAGAGAGAGAGAGAGAGAGAGACAAAGGGATGGAGGCTGAATGCATGCCGAAGCAACCAAGCAGAAGTTGCATGTACGATCTCTACAAATAATAGCAACCGTCCACTTTCCCTTCTTCTCGCCATCCCCTGTCTGTTTGGCGAGCTTCCGACACCGTAACCGTGTGCATATGTGCACATGTCGGGCTCCAGCTGAAAGACATTAGTCAGGCCAGCAGGGGATTTTTACTGAAACCTGGCCTTAGTAATGAAACGCTTCAGACGAACAAATCAACTTGTGCAGGGAGTCGCAGAAGACAGTCAGATGGACAGGAGGAGAGAGAGAGAGGGGGGGGGGGGGGGGGGGGGGGGATAGGAAGATTTCTTCTTATGTTTACATCTTTGTGCATATGTGCACAGATATGTGTGTGCATGAAAGGATTGCAGGATCAGATTACCACATAGATACTGAAGATCCCGAAGCTCATTGCAAATATAATCTACAAAGAGAAGGTTGACATCTATATCCTGCTGGAGTAGTTCAATATCTTTGGGTGATAATCTTTTCATTATGGAGTCCAGCATTTAAGTATTACCAGGACATGTCACTGGAAAATCCTGGATCTTCTTTGAATGACCACAGAAATAGTAGCTCATAGGAGGAACAAGAAATGAGATGTTGGAACAACAGAGGGCACATGGACTGAGTCCAAAGAGAATATACCTTCAGAGAAAAGTCTGAGACAGCAGGGACAGAAGAATTTGATAGAAATAAAACTCTGGAAAATACAAATTAAGAAAAGAGGCATATTTAAAGAAAATCAGTTGAAAGAAAAGAGATAATTTAACACAACTAAACCCAAGAACCATTCTAAATGAACGCTTAAGTCTAGGGCTAATAAACACAAAAGGGTGCGAACCACGTCTATTTTCTCCTTACCTCTGCAGCTGTTATCCCTTGAGACAAAAAAGTGGGGCGGAAACCTGACTTTCACCCGTGCCGCTGCAGAACCCCACTTTCTGCACCTCCCTCAGGTAACATGCATAGATATCTCTATCAATCAGGCAAACTCTTCAGTCTACCCAGATAGCACGCCGTCTGCCTACATGCGTTTGTGTAAATATATCCTAGACGGTGGTGAGTAGTGGTGAGTGAAAGGAGAGTGCTACGCTAGAGGGCAGACAGGCTGGCTGAAACAGGAGAGCCGGGGAGAGGAGAGAGCAGACTGAGTAGGATGGAGGAGTTACAGCTTCCTAACATCAGAGCGGCCGGGCTGGATACACCCACCTCCTTCAGCACGCATCGAATGGGAGTCACTCAGATGCTCTCAAGTATGCAAAATGAGAACGGGGGGGGGGAGTGGAGATCTGCTCCGATACATGCCCGTATGCATGCAAGGTTGTGCACACAAGCATATACGCTCATGAAGGATCTCATTAACTAACTCAGACTCACACATGAAACGCTTCTCGCAGCTTGAGCAAGAGCTTGTGCGAAATGTCTGCCGGGAGAAATGAGTGAAGCAGCTGATGTGACGGCGAGGCAATCACAGTCTCCTTGCATAAAATATGCGATAATCAGTTGAAATTTGGTGCTTCGTGGCACATATCCACGAGGTTACTGTGCTGTGAGAACGAGCTGAGATAATCGCACGTTTCATCATGCTGGAGGTCTGGACACCCAAAGAGGCCCTGAGCATCCTCCAAATGATTCCAGAGAGGTGAAAAGCCAAAGTGCGATTGGTTGGTTTTCAGCTTTATTTTGGAGAAATCTGAAGATGTTTTGCTGTCGCATCTGCAAGTAATCAGAATCACTGAAAAGCCAACGTTGCAGGATTACTTTCACAAGCATTTGGGAAACTTTGCGCCCAGTAATGACTGGACAGTAAGAATCTATATCTGTCAAGGTGTGGATTATAGATTAGTATATGAATGCTGGGATTATCCTGCAGAAATGGAAAATTACTGCAAGCACAAGGGTACGGAGGCTTTGCCGCTGACGAGTGAACTCATAGTAGATTTCAGGACGTGCTTCTCATTCTTTCATTCTCGCAGTACAACGTTGCCTGTCGCTCAACATGTCTTCATTTTCTTTTCAGTGGACCCCCTCACCCCCACCCCCCTCTCCCCTGCTCCTGGGAGAAAAGTCTGCTGGAGGCTGCTGGATGGGGGGTGAGGGACGGGGGTGATGCGCGGGGTGAAGGGTGGGTGTATCGTGTCATAGGCTTCAAGCTGCTACAGCCACCCACCTCTACCACCCTGGCCATAAGAGCTCTGTGCCTCCTGGGACAAAGCCCGCCTTGATAAAGGCCAAGTCCACAGCTCAGTGCATAGAAAGGTCCCCATTACTCGCACAGGGTAGGGGTTAAATTCCAGCTGCACAGGCCAGTAGGTGGCAATATCCCTGAAGTGGTTACATTCATAGTTGGTGCAGGGTTTTTGTTTTTTGTTTTGCCCTAAACAGAGACTGTTTATTCTATTCTTGAATTATTGGGTGTTACAAACATCCCCGTAGCTACAGGAAAACACATCAAGACAGAGCGTATTTTCACCTTTTTCATTTCTCAGATCTGTCTAGTTCATAATATTTACCCCCGATGCATCCAATGTTTCATCCAGATGCCGGCCAAAAAAAACAAGGCTGGATGTGGTTTTAGGTGAGTAGTAAATAGGACATGAGTGGCTGGCTCTGCCCTCCTGAGAAGAATGATGTTATCAGGACATGATGAGGGAAGTCAAACACAGTAATCCTCCTTCATAATGCATCTCTCTGGTTAGGATTTAGATGGGATGTGAGAGTGAGAAAGACAGAGAGAGAGAGGGAGAGAGAGAGAGCATATCTCACACCAGCCACTCTTATTAAATGTGGATAAATCACAAGCCGGTTGTTTCATCTGTAATGAAATCTCTTTCATTAAGCAACACCATAAATGTGATTTGGGATCAACTGGACCCACTTTAAATGAGACACGGGCTTCTGGGACGCAGTCAGTGTTCCAGTCCCCACATAGCTGGAGATGGGAGAGATAACCTATTATTCTGAGGTACATCAGACTGAGCATGGCGCTGGTGTTTTGCATGCAGTGGCTCCGTCGTCATCTACAGTCCCGTCGGAAGTCTTCGCACCGAGAAACTACTCATGTAACACCATCGCCACTGCAGCAGCAAGCCATAAAGCCTGAGTGCTTTTGGGGAAGCTGAGGCACATCAGGAGCTGCTGGCCATCGATACATCTTTTGCTGCTGACCAAGCAAGCAGCCGCTCTGCAGCTGCAGCAGCGGATCGTCCAAAAGAAACACCGTCGTATTCACAAATGCCAACACTGTTGTTTTGTTGTTGTTGTTTTTTTTGCATGCAGGGATGAAACTACACACCTGTCATTTCACAGTTCTGCGTTGCTTTCAAGTGCAGCCACCCTCCCCTTACCGTTTGAAAAGAAAAAAAAAAGAAAAAGAAAATATAAGACGCACGCCAGCAACAACACTCAGTAGCCTCATTATTAAAACCTGCAACTGATGCAAATAAGCCGAGAATCGGAATTAAAGACGCGGCTGTGTTGCAGGACACTCCTGCGCAGTCACAATTTGAAGCACTGAGAAGAAGAAAAACGGAGTGTCTTACCGATGAAATCGTGGATGTGTCGCCCGCTGACTGGAGGAGTGGATGCTCCGGTGAAGGTGGGAATGATGCTGCTTGGACGGCTCCACACTGAGTTTTCCCGGACAATGTCGCCGCCTGTCGGTAGAAATGGGACATTGCATTGAAACTCAACCTGAAAAGATAAGAAGCAGCAGTCTCCTCAACGTGAAGCCCCACAGTTTACACGTCGTCCCACTAAATGTATGCGCGCATGAGTTTCAGGGGCGTTAAACGGGATTTTGTAGGCGGAGGGCTGAAGCAGACATACCAAGTTTTGAGAGAGGAATTCTTGCCATTGTGGGGGGTTATTTTACATTAATTGGGGTAATTCACTAGAGGTACAAATAATAAAAAAAAAAAAACTATTTTAAGATGTACCAACCTCTTTTAAGAGGTACCAATTGTCACTGATTATATTACATAGAGATAATAAGAAACTACCCCATCACAAAATTTTTGAAAAGGAAAAACACTAATAGTACGAAATTGTATGAAAGTCAATTATTCAGACATGACATCCAAATTCCAGGTAAAATGAAAACAATAGGATGGAATGTTATAGTTTATAGATTGTAATTGTTGTCCGGGTGTGTATGTCAGTCCTCGTTAGTATAGTGGACAGTATCTCCGCCTGTCACGCGGAAGACCGGGGTTCGATTCCCCGACGGGGAGACACATTTTTTTTCTCCAAGATTTCAACAAACGTATGGTACTATATTATTGTTGCATACAAAAAACTAAATTTTAAATAAAACAGCTCCATAATTAAACAGTGTTTTGCCATTTATAAGCATGTCAGCACTCTTAATGGTTAAGGTGAGTGGGAGCTGAACAGTCGCTGACAGGAAGTGGGGTCAAGTGTCTGAATAAATAAACTGTTAATCATACAAAAACGATGACAACACAAGTCCCTTCAGTATAAATCGTCTTTTTGTTCTACACAAACACAAAAGCTGACTTATAGAGTCTCGTTGTGCACCACGAGGTGGCGCTCCATGTGACGTGGCAGCTGGGTTTTCACTGTTCTTCCAGGTTCACTCACTGCGGTTGTTTCTCCAGTTGACCACTAGGGCGCGGTAGAGGCACGCTTCCTGTCACGCTCTTTTGAGTGTAAAGCTGCCCACATTGAGCAGCCTTTAAAGATATTCATTTTTCAAAATAAAGCTACATCCAAATGGGAAACTCCGAGCTAGAGAATGATTAATCGCGTTCTTTGAAAAACAATTAAAAAAAAAGAAAAGAAAAGAATGTGGTATGTATTCTTGCTTTGCGTGACGAATTGTTAGAGTATCACAAAAGAAAAAGAAAGCACTTGCACAGGATTTCTTCTGTGTTTTCAAAAATATGGTAAGACTTCATATCATTAACGTCATACACAAAGTAAAATAGTAAAAGGCCGATATAGGCGTTCACTTTGGATGAGTGTGCAAATTGTCTTGGACAGATCTCAAATATAAATATTTTTGCAAGTGAAAGTAAAAAAAAAATGTCATAACAGTAATGAAATTACTGGGCCACAAATTGCAAATATTATATTAATAAATTATGATTTATATGTGTGTAATGAGCCCAGATCTTTTTTTAAACAATTGCAAAAATGAGTAATTTCTTGGTTTAGATATTTCAAATACTCTCATCACACATTCTGGCTTTGGTATGTGTGTGTATTATGTCAATCCATCCATCTTCTGTCTATTATCCTGTGCATGGTTGCGGGGGCTGGGACAGCATACAGCCTGGACAATTATCCAGTCCATCACAAGTCAAACAAAGAGACAGACAACCAATCACACTCACATTCACACCTATCCGGACAATATAACTTCACGACTTGACCTCAAATACATGTTTTTGGACCGTGGGAGAAAACTGGAGGAAACTGCACGTACACAATGTGACTTTAACATCCACAGCATTTATTTGTGCTCGACTGGGAGCAAATTTGGTATTCAGGGTTTTATTCAACAACACTTTGACATATAAATAGGACGAGATGGAGGATTCAACTGTCTCACTTTGTAAACTGAAAACTATCAGTATTGATATCATGCTCATCTTTCTGCCCATCACTCCGCATTAAATGACTGCAACTTACCATATAAAGCACATTTAAACAGATGAAGCATTGTCAATGTACTAAAAGGTGACTTTAGGTTATTTCACTTTTTTTTCTCCCTTTTTCAGTGACCGAGTCCTTTATATACTGAAACGTTTCAGAAGCAAAAATGTATTACCTATCTAACCTAATTCTCCTGAAAAAAACATACATATGTTGTGTGTAAAATTACTTTTCACACCCAGCCCGACAAACGGCGCATCTCCACAATGCGCTTTAGTGCAATACGATATGATTCAACATGATGCAAAGAAATTATACCAAAAATTGAATTAGAAAATAAGAAGCTGCAAGTCAGTAATGTACTGGAGGTGGTGGATTTATTCTTAGGATTCTATTATTAGGATTTCATTAGGATTTCTTTATTCCAATCCTCTTATGTGTATGATACGTGCAGTAGTCTTATAATTTACACACATTTTCAATACCTGTTTAGAAGGACTTAAACACAAACCCCCCCAAAAAACATCAAGATATCAACAAAGATGAAAAAAAAAATTAAAGCTGATTTAAAGAATAAATTACGGTACTCTTGGCCAGTTTGACTTTCAATGTCTTTTTGGTTTCTACCTGAAATGTTTACATCAAACATTGTCTGTACCCCTTTTTACCCTTAAAGGAGTTTCCGGCTGGATTGTGAGGACGACCCGGGCTCAGTTTTACACAATCACGTCAAGTGGAAGCTGTAAACTCAGGTTGCGTTCTGGGAGTCCGTTTCCATGACAACGGTGCCGCGAGCCTCTGCAGTCCCCAGTGGCGTCAGCTCCTCCGGTCGTCAGGCTGGTCCCGGGTCAGAAGTCTGACGTGTGTCCACACGCACCACAGCTCAGCGGTCAGAGCCAGCAGGCGGCCGGCGGCCAGCAGCAGGGTCCCTGCGCTCTGCAGCCACCACGTCACGGCGCCGTCACGACACACGTAGAGCCAGACGGGGAGACCGTGCAGCCCGCCGACCACCCACAGTCCCACCGGGGTCCTGAACCCGTCGGCCATGATGGTCTGAATGAGCCTCGGACTGCTGCTGAAGCTGCTCTTCCACTGCTCGCCCCCCACGCTGTGGTTACACGCGAACACGCACCACTCCACCGCACACACCAGCCAGCCCCACTCGGACACCAGGCTCCACAGCATGCCTCTGCCCAGGTTGTCCACGACGACGTCCAGCCATGCTCCAAACCGCGAGGTCTGCTGCAGCCTCCTGGCCAGCCAGCCGTCCACCCCGTCCAGGAGGGTGGAGAGCAGGTAGAGGGAGAGGAACACGGAGGGAGTGTGGCGCACCGTCCAGGCGCAGAACACCAGGCAGATCCTCAAATACCCGACTATGTTCGGCCAGAACAACAGAACTTTGGGCGCCATGTCGACTCAGGTGAGACTGCCTCAGTGGAGGAGGAGCCACACACACCCACACATGGCGCTTCCACTGGGTGCTGTCACTTTAAAAACGACTCTCATCTTCCTGACTGTAAACGGACGCACTGACGTGACGACGTCGCCCGCGCACGTTTGACATTCTGAGATCTGCGTCGTCTTATTTTGAAACGGCCGCACCGGAGGTGCCCGTGCCTCCTCTTCCGGTCGCTGCAGAGATTGACGCTGTGTTGTGGAGCCGCAGCTTCTCCATCCTCGCGCTACAACACAACACAGCACAACGCATCACAATGGGGCCGTAATGTCGGCGGCGGGCCAGAACCGAGCGTCTCCCCCCCAGTGCTGAGCCTGTGCATGGATCTAATGATGATGAAGAAGAAGAAGTTCAAGTTCAAGGTGGATTTCGAGCTGGACGAGCTGTCGTCGGTCCCCTTTGTCAACGGCGTCCTCTTCTGTAAAGTCAGGCTGCTGGACGGCGGCTTCTCGGAGGAGTCTTCTCGGTGAGCACGGCGGCGACGCGGAGCTGACCTTTACTGTTAAAAACTAAACCCACGACTTTAACCCAGGCGGGGAGGACCCGTCACGGCTAACTAGCTCACAACAGGCTACACTCGGCGCGTTCGCTAACCTTTAATGTTTTTGCTTTTTTTTCCCCCCTCGACGCTAACTGACACCCAGCCCGCCGTAACAACTCCGCGAACTCCGTCGCGACCAGTGTGCAGCAGGTAAACGTTGAACGCGGCTGGAGTTTCTCGTTTTCCCAACACACAAACGCGACATCTGGATCCATATCTCGGGGGGTGGGGGCGCTGAGTGACTTCCTCGCCTGTTCGCTGGGTTGTGAGGAGGCAGATCGCCCTCAAAGCAGCCGTAAAGCTGCCGATCAGGACCCCCATCAGCACCGCGGTGCTATAAAACCACTGGTCGTTGCGTTGAATCTGCCCCCCTGCTTGGTCATGAAGTTATACCTGCAAGAGGTCGTTGATCTGTGGGATTACGATTCCCTGAAATGTACACGTTTGAAGAAAAAAAAACCCTCAGCGTAACACATTTTACTATTTCACGATGATTTTCATAATGAAATAGTAAAATGCTTGCTTGCTGCACTGCCTGATCGTTTATATCAGTGCTTCTTTCAATATGACAGCTATATAAGCGAAGGACTAGAATGAAAGTGTGTTCATTTCTATACAGAAAATCATCTGATCGAGCTAAATATGATATATATTGATCAGCTGAGTTTCCTGACTCATTTACTTAAAACATGAAAAATAAAATGGGTTCAAATAATTCTGCTCATGTGTAATACAATTTAAAGAATTGTACGTTTTTCTGTTTGAATTAAAGAGGGAGTCTTATTTGATCTGTAGTCATTTCAGTGAGCTGGACCCTGCTTTTGGTCAGTTGTTTTTTTGGAATAGCTTCTCTCATCCTTAACAGTCGAAAAGAGGATCAAAAATATGGTTATAGTGTCTTTAGAAAAAAAAGGAGTTGCAATGAAATGATTCAAAGTGGATGTTATGAGCAATTCGGTTGAATAGCCCTGGATGTATCACATTACTTGGAATTAAAAGAGCATTTTTAGAGTAAAATGCACCAAGATCAAAACAAACACAACTCTAAAATCATAGAATTTAATAAAAAACAAACAAAAAAAAGTTAATCCTATCGGAGATTCTTTATGAAGTGCTTTCAAACCACCACAGAGGGCCAACATGCTGTACACAAAATACAATGCAACATTAATCTCCGTATAGAAGCAAAACTGACTTTACAATGACGCAAGAGACAACTTGTGTCCAGTATTTAAACTTTATAATGCTACTATGTTTTCATGTTAATTTATTTTGGAGTTTTGCTGAATGAGGAGTGCAGGAAGTCAGCTGACTTGACCCCGGTTCACTGGGCAGACCAGGTATTCCTGCAGGTCTTGTGATCAGTGGCTTGAAAACGTAACAGAAGACAGTGTTGTGCAAACACCTGCAGTTGTTTTGTATTTCAGTAAGTAAGACGGAACACATTTGTCATGTATGTCATGTATGTATGTTGCCACTGCATTACTAATGTTGTTTATAGCATGGCTGCGATATTGCTGAATTATGTTAATTTCGTCATTGTAACTTTCTGATACCATTTCTTTTCATCTGACTTATGAGTAATGAAAGACGTTTTACCTTGTTAACATGTTTCGACTGCATCGGCAGTCTTCCTCAGAGCGTCATCTGACGTTTGATGACGTGTCGGTCTTTATCAGGTCTGTCCGAGTCTGTCAAGGCCGTATGACATACTACAGATACTAAGCCACAATTAAGACGTTACTGCATTTCCAGATTAATGGTCTGTGGAATCACACACTATGTTGCCACATTATCATTACAAAGTGTTCCGTGATCGCTATAAAATGGTGAAAAGCACTTTTTAGCTGAATCTCATTTATTATGTAATCAGTACATTCTAAGCTTCCATACTTAATGTAACCTATATGCTCACAATGTCCCTCTATCTGGATCTGGCTTCTGAATGTTTCGCATGATTGTCTTTTTCCAGCCCAGAGCACACAGATGGTGAAGCAGTTTGCTCAGGAAGCATTACAGACATTAAACAGTTAATGTCACAGTTATTGCAGCTTGTCGAACTGTTTGAGAAAGTGCATGCGCGCGTCAACATTGTTTAAAAACTGTAAACAGGTCTCCGTATATTGAGACGGGATCTTTAAAAGACCGGCGTCTGCATTTCATAAGCAATTCCAGGAATGATTTACTGAAAGTGTCCCGCTTTGTTTAATAGTCATGAATTTGGAAGTCATCCATCACTGAAATTAGGTGATATATATACAAACAAATGAAATGAGCATAAGTGGTTTGCTAAAGGGTACTTGACCCATCCCTGATGGGGTCATGGGACAGGAACGATGAGAAGAAGAAAGAAACGCACAGCATGAGTAAGGGTGAAACTAAAAAATACTTATTATTATTATTATTATTATTATTATTATTGATAGTAACATAGTATCACCATCATCAGTTTGGTGCTACAGTGCATAAACTGTGTAATATAAAGATAATAATAATATTATATTTAATTTGGAGGTGCCTTTCAGGTCATCCAAGGTCAAATTACAGTAAATAAGATTATTATTATTATTATTATCCTACCATATAAAGATATCATTGCTGTCAATTTGTGGCAACTGAAGCCAGTCCACCCATTTGTCACCAGTTGTGTGTTTCCACTCATAAATGATGCTTTTATTAATGGAAAACAAGTTGCATTGTTTTGAACCGAGGCTGCAGGGATCCGATGGCTTCACTCAGATTATATAACAAGCCTGCTGTTACTCTAGCTCGTGTGAACGCGGCTAACTAAAATGGCCCTTTTGGTGCCGTTTGGAGTTCCTGAGGTCACATCGCCATTTTGCCTCAGCTCACATTGGAGCCACTTCAGCTGAATAAAATGAATTTAAAAAGAGCTCTTTTGAAGCCGTGGCCTCGACGCCAGACGTCTGGATTTAATTAAAAACATTAAAGTTGAACCCTTTGTTGTTCTCTGTCCTCGTCTGACGTGGCAGTTGCAAGTCTGAAAGTTGTTACATTACATTATTCTGAGGCATTTTGTTATATTACACTCCTAAACTGAATTCCCTCTCTCACCCTTTGGAAGCATCCCAGCTGTGAGCATGAGGGAAGGGCGGATTGGTGTTTTTTTTTTATGAGCCTTTCTTTTCCTTTGGTGTGGCTCATCATCAGTTCTCTGACAGTTCCTGGGTTATAAAAGTTCACCGGTATAAAAGGATAGAATTGACACTTTTCCTGTGCAGGTCTACTCCTTCCAGCGTTGCTCAACACGTGAAAGCTTCCAAAGACTTGCTTCCTTTCACAGTTTTATGCGAGTGTAAAAAAAAAACAAAAAATCCGCCTGCAACGGTGGTTCAACAAGTTATCTGTCCCGAGACGAGTGAGACGAATCACGCCTGTGCTTAAAGCCGGACTTATTCACACTCGCTAATAGGATTTTGCGGAGCCGAGAGAAGCACAGTGAGCCTCAGTACGTGAAACTCCAGCCAGATTTCCCGGAGCGCACACAGTGTCCAGCTGGCGGGGAGTTCCCCTCTCTCTCCGGGCCCGCCAGCTGAAATTTATCAACCTCGGAACAAAGTCGGGGCATTTGTGAAACATTAGTCACGCATCTGCTCTTATTGTTTTTTTTTTATTTGGAGTGAGACGGGGGAGACTCGCCGTGGATCTGATCGTCCTGCTAATCTTTTTTTAAGTCTCATCAACTCATGTTGCCATTGCATATTTATTCATTTTTTTTGCCTTGTACCCCGTGCGCTTCTTTTTAACACAGCAAAAACAAACTCTCCACTTTTTTTTTTCTTTTTTTTTTTAAAACTTGTTGCCTTATTTTCCCTTGAACTGTGTCCCAGTGAGTCTCGGAGCATCAGCTTGGCTCGTGTTGGAAGTCCAGTAAAGTCCAACCAAACGAAAGGCACGCAGGCTTTACTAACAGATGGGAGTTGGTTAGATGAGTGGGAGAGGAGAAAGTGCCAGTGAAAGAGGGGGCCCCCATCTGTGGCATCGTAATTCTGCCCACGCGTGCGGTCTTGCTCTTTCACTTCGTCTCATCCTTTTTTTTTTCTACCGAGAGCAGGCTACGACTTACGATCTCTTCAACCTCAGGATGGAGGGGAGGGGTGTTTTGTTCCGTCTGTTGGGAGTGGTGCCAGTGCCCTCCACACCTGCCACCCTGCCTCCGCATCCATCAGTTAAATTCATCTATTGGTTGAAAATGAGCCAGTAATTAATTGGCTTGTTCATTAAGTGTACAAGCCAAAAAAAAATTTAAAAACCCAAGGTTAAGCTCATAAAGCTTGTATTGGCAGCTTGAGTCGGGGCATTTAAACAGGGAGGACATGTGTGGATTGTTAATCTAGTAGTCAATCAGTCGAAGTGGTTTTATTTTCTTATGTAATAATGATGATGCAATAAATGTGCCTGTCGTCCCACAGTTATGAGATTTGAGGTCTACGAATCAGTGGTTATTATTGAAAAAGCAAGATTAGTGTCGCGCCACAGTCAAGGTCAAAACTTCAACTGGTACGAGTTACAACACTGTTCCGAATGCTGCTGACTGGGCGCCTTTATTAGGGACACTTGTACAATCTCGCGTTCGAGGTTACACTTTGCCTTGGGGTTCTTAAAGGGACTGCATTTTATTGAGTATAATTTGTTATATTTTGTCACTATTCTATTAGCATTTATGTGAAAAAGGTAGACTAAAAAGATCTGTCATTGGTCATATTAACATTTTCTATTAACGGTTTTCAAGTATAGTTTTGTGTTTTTTGTTTTTTTTTGCCATTTTAATATTTTTATTTGTTTGTCATCTTAATGCTATTTTATAACATCCACTAGTCTTTCAATTCTAGTCTAATTTCAATTTTAATCGGTCATTATTGTTTAGTTTCAGAATTTTTGTTCGTCGTATTTTATTGTTTTGTCGTCATTGTATTAATCTTCACGATAAACACTCATCTTTGAGTATTCACATATGAATTGAGTTTTAAATTCCTTGCTTATAATACATGATACAAAGTACAGATGTGTAACTTTACTGACTGCTAACAGGTGGTCTTGTTGTGATTTTCTTTTTATTTGTTTGTTTGTTTGTTTTTGCCCTGTCAGAGAACCAGTGCTGGCTAACTGTGTTCGATGGAGGAAGCGGTTCTCTTTCCCCTGCAAGATAAGCGCCAGTGCCGGGACGGGTATCCTGGACCCCTGCGTGTGTCGAGTGTCGGTCAGAAAGGTACGTTATGTGGCAATTTAAATAGATGCATGAGGAAGTCACATGGTGCAAAATAATGGATATGAGTCATAACAACAGAAAATCATGCTTCTAAATTCAAGTCTGATATTGATTTTGATTTTCATGGACCAACTTAAAATTTGTCAGTAAAACATGGCAACCAAAGCAATCGATCCGCATCAATAATATAAAATATCATTCAGTTTAATCGGAATTTGTCAATAATGTGAGGGATGCATCCAGCTGTTAGAAAAGTCGCTTCGGTTTTATTCGTATATTCATTATTGTGTGTCTGCTTGCTTATTTGTTTGGTTTTGAAACACGACTCATGTCGTGTAAACAGAGATAACCTTCTGTTTAAACCTTTTAGTGAATATGCTCTTGCAGTTGCCTCTTTTCATCAGAATTTCTTTCTTCAGAACAGGAAGATTTTGAAGCAGCTGCCGCTTTTTTTTAAAAAATGTCTGGAATTATACTTTCATGATTTTCTTTGCTGCGGATGGAAGGCTGAGTGAAATATTTCTCCGCATCAGTGTTTTGTTTGAAAGATATGTGGATCACTCTGGAATGCTTGGTTAGATGTAATCTTGTATACTGAGAGACACAACTCATACGGTACTTTCTCTTCTTTCTATTTTTTTTCTCCCAGGAGCTGAAGGGTGGAAAGGCATATGCAAAGGTAATTCCTCACATCCCTCCCCCACCTCCTAAACAGACCCCCGTGTCAGCTGGATTTACAGTAATCGGCGACATTGAAGTGAATAGCTTTGTGAGCCTGTAGCAAACAGATGTTGTCCGCTGCCTGCAGGTCGGCTCGTCACGTCATCCGTTTTCACATTTCAAAAGTCTTTGTTTGCTGAACTGACGAAACCTGTTCTTGTGCACATTCTCTTTCACCCAACTTGTCAGGAAAACTACAAGCTTGGTATCAATTTTTTTTTTTAAAAGAACTGTAAAATGTGCCAAATTTGTGTTTTTGACGTCCGTGTGCAGTCGGTTCACGTCCACAGATTGACACGTTGCTGACTTTGAACAAGATTGGCCTCCTGAGAGGAAACAACGGTCACCCTGTGTCATTCTTTCTCCTTTAGCTCGGTTTTGCAGATCTGAATTTAGCAGAGTTTGCCGGCTCAGGGAATACAACCCGCAGATGTCTGCTGGAAGGCTACGATACCAAAAATACCCGCCAGGATAACTCCATTCTCAAGGTAACACTAAAGCACCCAACAGCAGACAGACCTGACTTGGATACCCTGGT
This sequence comes from Blennius ocellaris, assembly GCF_963422515.1. NCBI lineage: Eukaryota > Metazoa > Chordata > Actinopteri > Blenniiformes > Blenniidae > Blennius > Blennius ocellaris. The sequence continues at coordinate 21,989,934 of NC_137661.1, forward strand.
GCTTTGAATACAAGCCTGGGATTTGTCTTTTCGCGGGGAACTCCACACCTCGCTGGCTTTGCGTAAACTCATGGCGTTTTGTACTGAACAGCAATAACCACACATCCAGGTGGTTTGTTCTGTTGGCCACGAACTGTCAATCACAGGAGAATCGCTCCGTCACCTAACGACAACAAAAAACTAAATGCAAATAATATCTACCCGATTTAAGTAAGAATTTAATAAGATCTGAGATTTACACATCCAAACTTTTTTTTTTTTTTTTTTTTTTTTTTTAAGAAGAACATCTTAATATAAATGCATTTCAAATAAATTGGCTAAGTAAATACATTTGATGTCAGGGAATTCTGATGAAGTCACACTGTTTTGGGTATTATAAACTAATCTAAACAAACTTGGTCTAATAACGTGGACAGACGAGCTTAAACACAATAGGAAAAAAAAGCAATTTAAACACTAACCACCTAACCAGCAAGGTAAGTAAGGTCATTTACTCTGAAAACCAGTCAGAAAGCAGCCTTTTTCTTGTTGGAAATCCAGCTGATATAACAAGTCAAAACAACAGCCAGTCCATAACTTTCCCAGTGAAAAGCCTGAATGTCGGCAGAAATCACTCTAAACTTGTTTTAAAAACGACTGGAACCAGAGCAGATTAAACACAAGAGGAAAATCCAGCATCACAGGAACATAGATATAAACAATGAGCTCAACGTCACGTCTCTGTGCCAAATAGTTGCAAAGAGGAAATGTAATACCTTTGAGGGTTTCTGCCAATTGTTTGAGTTGGGCAAAGAAGACCTTTTCAGGAAATCTGGGGCACTGATTTCCTTGAACTCTCAAAAATAACACGGATATCTATTGATGCCTGTAAATCAGAAAACTATAAAAGCGTCTCACTTCATTGAACAAAAATTCTACCGTTTATTTCTATGAAGCAATGCTGGAAAACGGATATTAACATAAGAATTGAAAAAGAGTGGCATCAAGTATGGCGAAGTCATACCTCGAACTTTTTTTATTAGAATGATTTTTGTTTGAAAAATATGATCAGTTTTTTTCTGGAAAAATCCAGTGTTATTGCTGAAGGAAATGTGGATCGGCTTCACCAGACCATAGTACCCATATTGTTTTGGTCATCTACACAAACTCATCCTTTCTGGAAGGGAGTGGGAAAAATTTATTTCAAAAACTTTGCGCCTGAAAGTAGTTTTTAATTTCACTTTTTTCTATCTCAGTTTAACTCCCAGTGACCTCTGTAAAGGTGACATTAATTAATAGAATCAACCCTCGCCCCTCAGTGGAAAAGACGACACACTCTGTTCGACTCCAGATAGAGAAAATGAGACTGCTGTAACCAGGAGGATTCCTAAAGAACACATTTATGGTACTCTATGCAAAACTTCACGTAACAAAAAAATGTGTCTTTGACTACTATAATTAAAGTAATTTTTCAATTTTTCCCATCTATTTTATTTTACCTTTTGTGTTTCTTATGTTCCGTTTGGTTGTTTATTGAAAAACAAAAGTTTCATGTTGATTTGTCATCTTTTTCATTTATTAACAAATATTTCTTTCTTTTATAACAGGTTATCATCAGTACACAGCTCATGTCAGGGGATCCCTGCTTTAAAACGTAAGTTCAAGCACAATTGTTCGGCTTTATGTTGATAATTAAAAATCTTGTCGGTAATAATCGCTGCGGGGAGAACAGTGCACTTTGCCTATCTGAATAGTTATTCTTAGAAACCAAGACCAAGCCCACTGACCTTTACAAGACTGCAATGTTTAATGTTTCTCTCAACGAAACCACAGTTTTAAAGCACCAGTGTCTTGATTTTCCAAGTCATACCCTGCAATTCACAAGGCTTTTGGTTTTCATCAATTATTAAGCAGTCTGTGCTAAATTTATCAGCACAGACCTGTTGTCATCGTCTATTGGGGACTACATTTGTTTAAAGCTGTGCCTCCAGCTGGAGGCATGTCACTCCCAGCTTTCAACATTGTGCTTTGTCAGACTTGAAAGAGTTTCACGGGAATCCATGATGCCAGACAAGGCGAGGTGTCGGGAAGCGACTGTTGTCGAAGCACATTTTCACATCAAATACATTTTTTCTAATATTCGTTTTGGAAATAACACTATGTGCACCCGGTGGACGTATTGGGACTGGAAGTAGAGAAATGCTTGAAAATAATAGTGCTTGAAATGGAAAGTGTGTCAGTACAGAGAGAGAGAGAGAGAGAAATGCTACTTTACCCAAGGGTGAGGTTTGACCTAAAAATTATCCAGCAGACTTCACGCCAAAAGCGGTATCTCCTTTTATCTCGGCACGTAATTGAATCCAACCAATCTAACGGCGTATTCTCTTTTAGCCGAGGTTGAAAGCGGCAACGTCTCGTCGCCAGGGAAATGTTTTTCAAGGATTAGCCTTTACTTTATTTACACATTTCATCAACATTGATCCTTTCCCCATCTTCACTTAGGTGGCATGTTGCTTTGGACGGGGGTTAAATAATCAATCATTCATCAAGCTGTCTTCCCTCTGTGATCAGGCCTCCCTCCACAGCCACAGTCATTGGGATTCAGAGTGATGGAGAGAGCCTGCTAGAAGAGAGGAAGGGAGGAGACCCACAGAAAGGCTGCTCTGGTGAGACTCGTCACGCCACATTACGCTCTCTGGCTCTGCTTCGTCACCTACCATGACTTTGGGGATTTTTTTTTTTAATCATCATTTCTTTGAAGCACTTCCAGGCACCTGAATGCTTCAGTTGTGCTGCTGAGTCATTTGTAATTCGGGGATTTGTTTTCACTTCATTCGTCCTTGTTCTGTTTAACTTTAATGCAGTAACTCCCTCACTGTAGTTCTGCTGTGTTAAGCTCCTACTGGTCAATGGTGGAGATTTACGCCAGAGTGGCACGGATGGCCGCAGCATTTCATCCTGTAGTCACAAATTTAAAACAATGCTTCGTATTGGTGATCAGCTGCCCAGCAAACCTATGTTAAGTGTAGTTACACTTGGTGTGTGATTACCCTGGAAAATATTTACTAATTATCTTTACATTATATTCCCTTCTATGTACTGTAGGACAAAATGTGTAAAATAAAAGCAGTATTTAGACTTTAATGCATTACTTGGAAGAAAAAAAAAACCAAATCATCTTATTTTTTGCTTTACACATGAAGTATTTCTCTGTGCTCAGTTGCCAGCATACCTACGCAGCACAGAACCAGAACAGCTTGTCAGTAAAGAAACTCCACAGACAGTAGTTCATTACTGAATCACTTCGGCATGATGTCCTATCAGGGAGCCACATGGCAGAATTGAAAAGCACAAAAAAAAATCAAGTAAAGATGACCAAAAACAACAAAGTAAAGAAACTGCTTCACTTCTGAAAAGCTGCAGGCGGCAGAAGGACACGTGATTTAAAAAAAAAGAAAAAGAAACAATAAATCCGTGTCCAGTCAGCTGGTGGAAAGATTTGGGAAGAGAAAGTGGAGTGTTGCTTAACATTAACAGTTACCCTGTAAAAAACCCTCCAGGTTAGTGCACTGAAACAACTCTGCTCAACCCAATGACTGTTAATGTCCAGAAGCATAAATCATCTCGTGCTAATTACAGGTTTTTCATTTAAAATCTGCTAGGTCTTTGCACTAAACCTTATTTTATAATCCTCGTCAACTCATCACTATTACACTTGAATCAAGTTCAGTTCTAAAATGTATTTAAATTGAACAAGTAACACTTTTACCCTCCTTCTTTTTTTTTTTTTATTCTATCATGATTCATTGTAAAATGTAAAAACGACCAGTGCTGACACGTGATAAATGTGCAGCCATAGTTGTCATAATTATTTTGTTGTCCCCCAGCCGCCATGACTAAAATATCTGCCCTCCATCCTTCCCTTTCTGTTACACTCCTCTGCCTCCCCCTCCTCTCTTCTTCAGTATGTGTGTTCATGTGTGAACGCGTTGCTGTGTTGAATACTTGTTCTTCCTTGGAAGCTTCAGAAAGTAGCCGAGCTTCTGCATGTATAATTTAAAGCAGCTCCCTTTTAGCTTAGCCACAATCTGCTCTGACCCTGCAGGCTCTTACATGGTTAAAAATAGGACTGTATGACTTTCTGTGTTTGGCACGTGCACAGCGATGCTCTTTACTATCACCACCAGCAACATTAGTGCAGGTGTGTGGAAAAATTGCAGCGGTATCTTTGTTTTTCCATGTTTTTTTTTCCCCACATATGTGTTAATCCCTTGAGATGATGAATTACATCTTTTGAATTAAGTGATGTGAGTGGCGTGTCTTTAGCTGTGATGGGACTGAGGCTTCCTTTCTCTTTACCAAGGAGGCTGTCTAACATCAGATTTGTGGTGACATGTGTTTGTTGTGCAGCATGTTTTAAAAAGGATGTGCGAGCGCATTTGTTTCCCAGTGATTCTTTGAATTCGATAGATTTTTTTTTTACTCAGCAGAGGTGACATGTTTGCCACCTGTGGTCACCCCCCCCATTAACTCGCTGTGTGTGTGCGTGCGTGCAATGAGGGGTGTTTCCGCCTCCTGTAACTGTAGCAATCAACTACAAATCAAAAGCTGAAGGCTCAACAACCACAACTGCAGGAAGTACACCGAAATGTTTCTTCACACGACTGAACAGAAACTGGGTTGGGTTAGGGTTGCAGCAGATTTCACTTCATACGGTGTTTCAGTGTGTTTGCTCGTGTCATGAGCATAAAGCACGACAACATGTCAACACATAATGAGCTGAAAATGAGTTATGCCAGTGGTAGAAGTCTCCTGGTTGGAAGAACCAATGTAACGATTTACCAGAGAAGCAATAATAAAATATTTCACGGTGGTAAAACATTGGATGTAGCCCTAAGTCAAACATAACAGTTCATTAAAAATACATGCGTCTTCACCAATTCTTAGTTGGGCAGGCGACAAAACCAAAGCCACTATTGTCTCAATAAGTGCAGCTCTCAACTACACACATTTCCTCAACACGGCAGAAAGTTAAAGGGGGCTCAAAAGAAAGCTGTAAACGGTGATTTCCGTACTTTTTCAAACCTTCGTTCTTCTTGCCAATCCCTTCTAAACCAGCAGAGAGTCGAGATGGGAAGTGTCCCGTCGTGTCAGACGAACTGGGGGGCTGCGGCCACTCTCGCACATCCAGCTATGCCAGCCAACAGTCCAAACTCTCAGGTAAGGACATCCCATGTTTTAAAAAAAATGGGTGTTTTCTGCTCAGTCATTGAGACTCGTTTTGCTGATGTATGTCCCTGTCCAAGCCGATGGTGATGGAGTAAAATTTGTTGTGCACAGATTATCCAAACCTTTTTCTCTTATTTTGATAGACCGAGGTGTAAAAGGTCAGTCCGGGGAAGAAGTGAAAAAAAAATAAATAAATTGACTGAGGAGGTGGAAAGCAATAAAATCATTTTCCAGTGACACTCCGTCGGGGCACCTCAGGCCCCGGGCTCAAATTTCCATTACAGGCAGATCAGATGTCAGTAATAAAAGATCGGAGGAAGTGGAGAGATGCACTGAGAACAGGTCTAATGGCTCTCGCGGATAGAATTTAAGAGGCATTTTCTCCCATGTGCAGAACTTGATAGATTTATTCAAACCTCTCATTAATGTCTGGCAAGTTTCCATGGCTGCAGTGAACTGACGCCCTGAGATGTTGTTCCCTTTGACCGGCTCCCTGCCGACACGATGGAGCACGTGGGTATTGTGGGCGTCGCCGCCGCTGAGCAGACCTGCTAAATCATTAAACGCACAGCAGGCCGCAAATCTGCTTCATAGCGCTTTGGTTTGCCGTGAGCAAGACAATAATGTGACTTGTACTTTATGTATCAAATTGATCCTTCCATTGATGGTTCACCGTTTAATCCTGTGAACGACTGCAGAGTGCTGGAACCAATCCCAGTTTATGGGTGAGATCAGGAAACGCGCTGGACAGGTCACCAGTCCGTCCCAGGACAAACACACAGAGACAGAAAACCACACACGCGAGTTAAATGTAAGGTTACCAATTTACCTCACATGCATGATTTTGGACTTTGGGAGGAAAACGAGAGTTCCCGGAGGAAACACACAGGGAGAACATGCAAACTCCACAAATAAAGGCCCGGGCTTGTATTTGACCCTCGGGAAGCGCTGCAGATAAGACACAATATTGTTAATCCATCTCCTGCAGGTCTTTGCAATCCATTGATACTACTCAGCATTGGTTCGTCAGTATTAAGTGTATATTAAAAAAAAATACAACATATAAATGACAGAGCTGCTAGTCACTTTTGAAGCTTTTTAGAGGATGTGTTGAATTGTCTCATATTTCATCTAAAAATCTCAAGGTATTCCTGGAGTTAAGAGTTTTAATTAATCATGAACTAGAACATTTAGAATTTATGATCCCAGCACTGAAGAAACAAACATACAAATGATGCAAACGACCACATGTCACCTTAATGGGTTGAATAGATATAACTATCAAGAGTGTGGTTCTAAAATCAATGCTCGTCCCTCCCAGGCTACAGCACCGGTCACTCCCGCTCATCCAGCATGTCAGAGTTCAGCCACAGGAGAAATCACTCGGTGGGCAGCGCTTCGACGGGCATCGGGAGCATCCCGGAGCCCAGCGAGGACCGAGAGTCCAGACCCTGCCCGGCTCTGCCCGAACACCCGGGCCCCGCCGCCGGCTCCAGCAATCAGCAGTGCACGCCAGTGCGGAGCGCCTCGTCCTGTGAACGACTCAACAGGTGAGCTCGTCCGTTCATCCATCCAGACATCCTGTTCAGGGCCGCAAGCCCAATCGAGGGACAAACGGCAGCAATCGAACACACTCGCATTCACACCGACCAGCAGTTTAGAGCCACCAACTAATGTTCTTGATGTGAGGCAGTGCTAACCATTTTTATTTAGCATATAAACGGCTGTTTGTGTTTGTGTAATTTGTGCAGCGACAAACACACTTTGCCAATAATGCTCCAGGTCTTTGCAACGCTCAGACCCGGAGCTCACCAGCAGGTTACTTTAATGTTTATAGACCCGACAGCAGCAGTGGTAGCTCGCCATCTTATTGATAACAAAATACCAACAAAGCCATACTGACTCTGCCAAGATTTGCATGCATAGTCATAGCTGCTGAAGAGTCTTTGTTCTGAGAAGCACCAAGCTTTTTCTGCCTTCAGTCTGAAGACAAGTTTGATTATGGATTGCTTATTTTTTTTTTCCATGGGGAATTTCAGGTTAAATATATTTTGTGAAAAGGGCATTAAGGCTCCCGTTTATACGACAATGAATACGAGTGTATCCGCAAAACTTTCTTCACTTTTGAGGGGTCAGTTTACTCAGCACCAGTGTGTGGATGAACTGTATCCGCAAAGTTTTTATATCGGCTCCCAAGGTGGAAAGATTATTTCACGGTCTGTATTCTCATTTTATCGTCCATATCAGTAGTTTTATAGTTGAGACTCACCCCTGATAGCATCTGATGCGTCATCAGTCCATGCGGATATCAGGTGCTCTCCATTTTCTTCAGGTTTGTAGTGTATTGTTCTGTATTGCCCTTCTGTGGCCCGGCATACTAGCTACATTGTTGTCTGTCTGCTGCTGCAGCGTAAACACACCCCTTTTTTTAACGAATTAGGTGTTGTCAACGTGAAACGTCGCGTAAATGAGGCCTACATGTGAACATTTTCAGGATGTGCTTAATTTATTTTGTACTGAAACCAAGGAAAAATCTTTCCCAGTGAAATTGGGCTGTTTCTGGCCAGTGAACTGAAGAGAGTCTGACTCCTCTGGTCTTTTCCTAATTGCAGAAACAGATTGTTACTCAATGCAGTTCAGAAAGTTCAGACACGACGGCACCTGATAAAAGCCAGAGCAGCGAAGAGCACTTGAGGCTTCATACTGTGGTGTCACTGAGGGCTCTTTATCTACACACAAGCTCCTGATTGTTTTGGAAAGATCTAAAATGTTCCACCGTTAAAACTGGGGGGTGATTATCATAAACAACAAGCCCATAAACTTCAGCTGCTTTCAAAAGTTTGTAAAGCAACTTTCACATTTTTCTGTTTTTATTTTTTAAGTTTAATGTACAAATGTGAATTTTAATTTCTTCTATGAAGGAAAGTTTTGCCTTCAGGAAAAATAACTACATTTTCACATGTGTCACATGTATACGTGCTCAAGATTAAAGGAAACGTCGCAGTTGAGAAGTTGCTTAGAAAACCAGTGAGTAGGCAGAGAAGTGACTGAATCAGTCAGAGTTCTCACATCCTGTGTTATTAAGCCTGATTCTTGGGCAGATTATGTAAATTATGCATAGTGATCTTTCGTGGTGTTGGTGGGGGAAATTGTGTCATGACAGATTGGACTAATCTAAAATAACCACAGTTTACACCAACTGACAGACTGTACTTCGAGACCATGTAGCTCTGACCCTTCCTCTGTGGCAGGATTAATGTCATTTAAAAAAAAGAAACCATTGCTACACAAGAAAAAGGCAAGAAAAATCATCTATCAGCTTTAAAAGTTTTCTGGCATATGCATGTGAACAATTAATAAAATGCTCAACAGTTGCCCTGTTTTACACTTCCGACACACAAGACCTGCTTGTAATCTCACGAGCTCCTTGTCTTCCTATTCAAAGACCTACAACCAGTAATGTGAAGCATAAAAGTGCATTTACGTGTGTGTACAGCGCGGGAAACACGGGGTCGTTAGTCACCAGTATAGATGGCGGATTAATTAAAATGTGTGTGACGCCTGAGAGACGGGAAACTGTCTTCACAGAAAGCACTCCAGCTGTGCTTTTTAAGCAGAAAGCAGATCAGGAAAGGATGTCGACGCCACTAAAAGCACTTAATGACTCGATGTGAGAGTCGTGTCACGAGCTGTCTGGAATCGAGTCTGTTGGTGCATCTGGTGGTTGATGGCCCGCGTAGCAAACCGGGAAGATAAATACAACGTGCACAAAGCTAGTTATTTTCCAGTAGTCAATGATGGAAAACAGGTGTTTAAAGTAATGATTCTGCTGTGTCCCTTCCCTCAGACATCCAATGAAACAAGACTCCATGGAATCCCAGCTGAAGAGGATGGACGACACGCGGGTGGACGCAGACGATGTCGTCGAAAAGATTCTCCAAAGTCAAGACTTCACACCGAGCCATCTGGACTCCAGTGCCGAGGGTAGGGTTTGGCCATCTTTCAATTTCTTTGCCCTATGCCTGTTTGCAACCACCCGTTTACAAAACCAGATGAAAGTAAGATATTCGGGAGTCAGTCACTTAAGAAATGTAATTATTGAAAGCACTGGTTTACATGCTTACAGTCCTTGATTCTATCAAAGTACTTTTAAAGTACATACGTAGCTACAAAAAAAATATGTTGAGGGTTTTCTACTTCATTGAACGTGAATTTTCT
>NC_137661.1:21999559-22259559 GCF_963422515.1 Blennius ocellaris
GCCCAATGTAAGTAACAGTAACTTCACAGCAGTAGTCAGATATATTATATTATATGATATTATATTATACCTAATGGTAGTGGCATTGGAGTAACTCCCTTTTATATACACGTTATGCGTAACACTAGCGGAAATACCTGAAAACAGCAGTACGGTGGTGGAGCTGCTGCTATTGAGCGTCTCCCCAACAGCAATCACACTGGTGTGGTAAATGACTCCACAGTGGAGACCGTCCACGCTGCAGAAAGTGTCGTGGGAATAGCAGGACAGCGAGTGTCCATCCCGTCCGGCCAGATGAGCCACGTAGCCCACGGCATCCCAGCTGGCTTCCCACGACACGGTTCCGTGGTTTTCCTGACAGTCAACGTTCGTCTGCACGTTTTTGGGAGGGCAAGGCTCTGAGGATGGAAAAAGAGAATGATGATCAAAATTAAAAAGGGAATCTGTATGTCTTGTATCGAGACAAGCGCATAACCAGTGTAATAAACTGTACACATAATTCAAAATCAAAATGTTCCTGTCTGGCTGAAATTTTTATTATTATATAACCTGATTTATATTTTTATTCAAGCTCTCTAAAATCTTGATATGTAACTTAATATTTTCTCATCAGAAAAAAAAAAAAAAAGGAAATGACTATCCTAATAATCAAAAATTAGTCCTTGAAGACCCCCTCACGTTCCGTTTCAGACTCACACAAACACGATAGTCACCCTATCACAATAATCCTCTCTTTTGTGAACGACAATGTCTTTTGTGTTTTCTCACCTGTTGTGATCACAACTTCTTTGGTAGATGCGGACACGTCTTGACACACGTGGTTGCTTGCTGTGACTGTGATGTTGTACATCTGGCTACACTCCATGTTATACAGTGGACAATATGTGTCGGTAGAATTGCAGGAGGTCACGAAGCCCTGCTCGGTTTCTGCAACCACTGTGTAGTAATCAGCACCAGCGGCTATGTCCCACTGCACTTGGCCGATCGTGATGCTGTACCGAGTGGTGATGCGTTCAGGGATGCAAGGCTCTAAAACAGGGGGAAAAAAAGGAGAGTTAAATGCTATCGACAATGATTTAAAAGCATCAATTCTGTAAAGATATGGGAGTGGCAAGACTAAAGCTATTGAACATAAAACTTGTATAAATGTAAAACTACTTTTTTCCTATCTTGATCAGAAAGAGCTCATTAGGGGCTTTTTTCTATATCCTGTGGATATTTTTGTTAATCCAATTTTCATTTTAAGATGATAAGACTTTTTTTAAATTGTAAATTGACAATTTTAATTAAAATATGAATTGTCAATTTGGTCACTGGCGTAAATCCTGTAATATACAGAAGGAAAAAAGCTAATTTAGTCCCTTTCCAGTATATCATTTGACACCTCAATCTTCATTCTAGCTATAAACAGAAACATATGGACTAGAAACTAGAAAATTATTAGGCATTTTTTACTTTGAAAAAAATATAGCATCATTGTGTACCCCACCCAATGATCACTTTTAAGAGGTTATATTTCTGTGTGTTGTGCCTTTTAATAATGTCCTGTTTTAGTTCTAAATATTTGCTCACCTGTGACCAGAACTCCTGTCATGTTCGTCATGAAGCTGCACATGTCTCCGACAGATTTCACAGAAACCGCGTAGCCCTGGCCGCAGAGCAGCGCCTCCAGCTCACAATTGGTTGAGTTGGACTCACAGATGACGCTGTGCCCTGACGCCGTGGAGGCTGTCACTACGTACGATGACGCTCCATCACTCGGGTACCAGGATACCAGAGCTGTGTGTGTGTAGCAGTCCATCACTGCCATGATGTTTCTGGCTTTACAGGGGACTGACAGGGGGAAAGAATAAGAGCATTAGGGTTGAAATATACAGTCTGAGTGCAAACTAGACTGAGTGCAGTCTAGTTTTAAGTCAACTAGACTTAAAACTAGAATTCAATGGCTTTGAGATGGGATGCTTACTACAATAAAATGTCATCAAATATTTCTTCAGAAATTAAAAATGTCATAATACTAGTCTCATTAGGTTTCATAATACTAATACAATAATGCCACAAACAGGTTTCCAAACTATTTCACCACTAATTACTATAGTAATGCTTTATATATATTCACTTAATTGCCGTTTGATACCTCCGTCCTTAAGATATTAGTTGATCACTTGACAACTTATCCCTACCTGTAGGCGTGGCCATCTCTGGAGTGGGCGTGCTCTCGCACAGTCCATCAGAAGAGACCACCCGAATGTGGTAAATCTGACCGCAGCCCACACCCGGCACACTGCATGAGCCCTCCGTTGTGCCCTGACAGGTTGTGGTCTGACCGATGCTGTCCTGCAACGTGGCGATGTACGAGTCGGCTCCCGCACTCTCGGACCAGGACACGATCAGTGAATTGGTCTCGCAGTCCATCGCAGAGGACGTGTTTGCTGGAGTGCATGGCACTGTAGAGGAGATGGAAAGTACAGAATTAGATTAAGAACGAATACTATTATTTAAATTTTTAAAGGTTTGAGGTTTTATAGTAGGCTACTATGATACGTTTCTTTAATACTACAAATTAACCAGTGATAATAATATATAAAGTACATTGTTTTAGAAACAGTTTAAAATTAGGTTTCCAAGCTTAAGGACAAAGTCGCAACACCATCTTATCACATGACAGCAAGAGCTGCATAAAAAATTTATATATATTAGAATGGGCCAAATGGCATGTATCTTATTTATGCGCAGAAGCACACATGGAAACATTGAAGGGATATTTCATCCTACTCTAAAGAAAGAAGCTTGCAAATGGTGCAAAAACATCAAAATGTGTGAGATTGAAACGTCACTTCAACTGTGCACAAGTTATTTATTTTATATGAAAATCACAAATCTGCTTCAGTCTCACAGCCCAAAGGATCATTCAAAGAAAGGCGAGACTGATTGTATTGAAGGGCAAAAAAAATAGAAATGAGACAATGATCACTTATCGCCCAGGAGCAGTCATTTGTTCATGTTTGATAAAAAAAATAAATGTTTCCTGTCGAAATAGAAAGTTTTGTAATAAACGCACCTGTCTTGACGGCGACACTCTCGCTGGGCTTGCTCCTGCAGTCTGCGTCCTCTGCAGTCACTGTCGCCGTGTAATACTCTCCACAGTGTAGATCTGCCAGATCGCACTGGTTGAGAGGCGACTTGCATTCGTGCACGTGGCCGTCGGGAGCCACGGCAGTCACAGTGTACAGCTGCCCGCCCTTGCTGGGGCTCCATGACATGGAGGCCACGTTGTTGCTGCATCTCAGATCGTAACTGAGATCCTCGGGAATACATGCCACTGGGAGTGAAAGGGAAAAGGAGTTTAAATGTTTTTAATCCACTTGGTTTTATAGAACTGAAGAGTGCGTGTATTGTGTGCAGTGTACCGGTCCTGGTGAGGTGCCCGTCGCTCTCTGAGCTGTTGCAGGTTCGTCCCTCAGCCGTGACATGCAGGGTGTACATTTGTCCACATGGCAGATCCATGACGTCACAGCTGGTGTTCGACGTGGTGCAGCGGGTTTTGTTTCCACCGGGTATCTCCTCCAGTGTGGCCGTGTAAGATACGGCACCCGGTACGGCGGACCAGTAGACGCTTATAATCCGGCCGTCGCAGTCGACTGATTCTGTTATGTTCTCAGGAGGACAGGGAGCTGAGGAAGAAACGAGCCGTTTGCAGTGCCGATCAGAAACTTTTTCACTTTTAGAGTGAAGGTTTATAAAACAATCTTACAGCTGAAAATGCCTCTCATTTTTTTTTTTAAAGGGAACTTTTTTGAAAGTCACAAACAGATCCTCATGGCACTCCTCCTGTTCACCTGTCTCAGACGTGACTGCATTGCTGGCTGCACTGGAGCACTGCTGGTCCTGGGCCTTCAAGGTAAAAGTGAGGTTCTGGCTGCACGGCAGCGGTGGCAGCGCGCACATCCCGGCCGATGTGGAGTTACACTCAAACGTCCGGACTTCACCTTGGCTGTCCGTCATAATGACAACATAGTCCTCCGCCCCGGCGGACTCGTTGTACATCACCCAAGCAGAGTTTGCCAAGCAGTCGATCTCCACATCCAACAGTTGAGAAACACAGGGAACTGGACAAAAGCAGAAACAGATGAGAAGATTAGACACATTTCACCCGGATATCTTTTCTCACTGGTGAATGATTTTTATCACTGACTACAAGAGAAATATGGTTTTCTGTTTTTTTCTAGTTCTAAAATTGAAGGTGTTGAAAACAGAAACCGGGCCAATCAACGATAATACCAGGCTTTATGATTAGAAAAATAATTATATTCTTGCCTGTCGTGATCATCGTTGTGGGGCTGTCTCTTCCTACACATCCATCCCGGGACGGTGTGATGGTGACATTGTAGTCCGTGCCACACTCTAGTGTGGTCAGATCACAGCCGGCGTCTGTGCCACTGCAGTTGTGTTTGCTCCCCGAAGCGTCGACAGCAGAGACCGTGTACACGACGCCGCCAACGCTGTCCGTCCAGTTGACAGAGACGAAACCGGTGTCGCAGTCCACGTCAGGCATGAAGGATGAGAGAGGGCAGGGAGCTATGAACAGAGGATGAAAAAATTACAAAATTACAAAATTATGACCAACACAAAATTACAAATAAATCTCGTTCTCAAGAAAAGCCTTAATTCACCTTTGTTATTTTTTTTGTCCATTCTCTTCTTAGCCCATTTTGTTGGTATAATTCTACAGCTTAAATTTTGTTGTTATGCAAGTTGGATCATATAAAATGCTGTATAACTGTTATATCACATGACATTTTTTGGGGATAAAAACAAGTTTTTTGATTAAATATTTTTTTATTTATATTATTATCATATGTCTTATTCTTTTAAATTACCAAACCAAACAAAATTTTTTTTAAATTTACATCTTAGCTCAGCAGGCGACATCAAAGTTATGAAGAGAACAGTAGCTCTGCAGGAACAGGAATAAACACAATTGATGTGATGGTTTGCTGCTCTTGTTTTCCACAGAAGCAAACTAATAAACTCTAAATGGGACCATTCCAGATGAACTCAGACGTGCACACAGAAACCTGCAGGCCTTCTGTTTTAAAGGTTTATATAACAGTAATACCAGACCACCTCTTTCAGTCACGATAAGTTCTGCAGGAGATTCACCCACCTGTAGGCACATACTTTACAGGACTATTGGAGCTGTTGCAGGCCTCATCTTCAGCGACGACCGTGACACTGTAGGTCAGTCCACACTGCATTTTCCTCACCACACAGTGATGCTCATTTGTGGTGCAGGTGCTGACATGGCCCTCACTGCTCACAATGGAGGCTCGAAACTTGACAAAGTAACCTGTGGACTCCCAGGTGACGTTGAGGACGCCGGACAGACAGTCAAGCTCATTGTGGATGTTTTCTGGCACACACGGAGCTGGAGAGAGAGAGCGAGAGAGAGAGAGAGAGGAAAGATGGTGCTTATGATCTAAACACACTTCAACCTTCGACGATAGATAGTCTTTTAGATAGTCTTTATCAATAATATGATGATGCTGATTTAAGGAGTGTATTTTCAATGTCATCTTTTCAAAGCCTGAGTTGGTTCTGCATTTACTTTTCTTTTTTCTTTTTTTTTTGCATTTCTTATTTTGCAAATACCTCGAATATGACTCTGGTGTGCATACTCACCAGTGTGAATCACTTTCATGTCACTTCTGGCTCCAGCACATTCCTCATCGATACCGATGACGTAGACGTTGTACTCCTGCCCGCAGAGCAGACCAGAGATCTGACAGGCGGTGCTGCTGCTGTGACAGGACAGCTGGCGACCTTCTGCACTCTCAGCCATGGCTGTGTAAGAGACTGAACCCTGCGAGGCCTGCCACGACACCGAGATGTTGCTTGAGTCACAGGAAGACATCACACTCAGCTGGGTGGGCGGGCAGGGAGCTGGAGGAGCGACAGAAGACAAACCCATTATTAAGAGATAAGAAAACAAAGGATAGACATTTCTGTCCTGAAATAGGTTTTCTCTTTGGACAGTTTTTCAAATACTATGTCGTCACATGAGCAACCTGCATTTAGTAAAAAGATGTTTGTAGTTAAAATGTGTCGTGTAGTTGAGTGAAAGAGACACAAGTCAATACAACATTTTGTACCGTATCTTAAACTTCTTACAATTTTTTTTTGACTCAGTATTTGTTATTAATTGTTAACAATTTATTCCAAGAAAATCCTAAACGAGAAAAGTGTTTCTATAAGTCAAGTGAAGTGAGTGAAGTGAATCTATACATTTCTAATACAGGTATACGCAGTTGAAAAATAAAAATAAAGTAAAAAAATAGATTTTTTTTTTGTCTTTACATTAAAAAGACGGAAAAAAAAACAAAGCCACTACAAATAGGACATGCCTTGGTTGTTTATTTTTCATCCATTATGCATTCACGTCTATGTCTACCATGTAATCCTCCGGGCTGGGTGATCCTACCTGTGGTGACTCTGTGCCAGTCTTTTGCAGGACTGGAACACTTCTGTCCTTCCCCGGTCACGCTCACTTTGTAGCTTTCCCCACAGGGCAGCGAGGTGATGTTACAGGAGGAGTTAGTGCTCAAGCAGGTCTGAATGTGGCTGGTGGCGAAAGCTTGAGCCGACGCATTGTAGGAGAGGATGCCGCTGCCTGGAGTCCACGAGACCACCACTGTGTTCGTGCTGCAGTCCAGCATCGGCTTCTGAGTCCTGTGTGGACACGGGCCTTGACAGAGGCAGATATAGAAGACAAGTTCAGAATACTATTTGAAAAAAAAACACAACACATGTGTTTCCTTTTTTTAATCATGTTCATTCTCACTTTATAATCTCTTTGTAATTTATTGAAAGAGCTCAAACACATACTGAAATAGCATGATACTTAAACAAGGTGGATTAAAACAACTGAAGTTGTTTAATTACAATAATCAAATGCTTTTGTGTTTAAGTGTCTTACAAGCTTTATAAGATATCATAAGTAGTTCCCCAGAGTTTAGTGGCCCTGAATGGGCGTAGTGCACAAAGCTTGTTTTGACGTGAACATTTCCATTTTAGACCAACGCAGACAAAGAAGAAGCTCTATCACTCGAGTGTAATTGGTCACTGAACTAAGCACATTCAATAAATACAGTAAGGTGAGCCAATGTTTGGTTTAAGGTGTTCACATCAATCAAAGATACTGTGTGACTACAAGTAATTCTTAATTTTAGTTATAGTCATACATCTAACTGAATTACGTGAAATAGTAGCCATGAATTGGAGGTGTTTGATCACCTGTGGTAGCGGTGATTGTCTCGCTAACCAAGCTGACACAGGAGTCATGGCTGGCCACCACTGTGATGTTGTAGTCCTGCCCGCATGCCAGGTCCGGGAAATCGCAGTTGGTGTCGGCACGGGTGCATTCATCGTTGTGGCCGAGACTGCCTCGGGCGTAGACGGTGTAAGATGTGGCGCCGAGCGCTGAGTCCCAGGTAACCACGGTGATGCCGGTGTTGCAGTCGACGCGTGCATCCAGGTGTGTTGGAACACAGGGAGCTGGTGGGGAACAAATAGGGATTAGTGTGATTTCCACTGCTGCACATTTGATCCTAAAAGCCTTTAAAAGGCACTGACTAATATTCGAATAGGGAACGTATCCACACTAGCAACACTCTAAAGGATATTTCAAAGGTTAATTTTAACCAAATACATAGACAAGTCTCCAGTCTAGAGTGAAATTTACACCATTATAAGTTACATATTAATTCATAGCGAAGCCAAAAAAGGTAAACTTGACCAGGACCACTTATATTTGGAACTCACTAGATTTTCTACACTCATACAAACCATAACAATGCACAAGGCATTTGAAGAATAAATGTCATGTTTTGTTGTTGTTTACACCAATGTGTTGCATGACTTTTTTTTCCATGTCATCTCTGATTATTACCTCATCAGTTAGTTTGGAAGAAACGGAAAGAAATGAGGAAAATATCATTTTTCTCTTGTTTAAAATTAGGAGAAACTAAACGCTGCTCACATCAAAATGCATCATCGACATAATCAAATATATAGAACACAATACATGACTGTTACAGCCTATGTCTTACATTTTAAGCGATGTATGTATGTGTAACTTCGAGCAGCCTGCCACATGTTCCCTGTTACTGTATGAAAGATACCTGTGCTGAGCTCTTCTGCTGTGGTTGGTTCACTGCTGCACGTGTTGGTGTGGCCCGTCACACTGATGGTGTATCTCTCTCCACAGGTCAGGTCGTCAAAGGTGCAGTTGGTGCTGTTGGAGTGGCAGGTGGTGGTAAGTCTTCCAAGGTTGGCAAACGCGGTCACTTCCTGAGTCTGGTCTGGGCCCGAGTTTCCCCAGGTGACCAACGCCACGTTGGTGTTGCACTGCAAGTCCACCACAACGTTGTCTGGTTTACAGGAGGCTGCCAAGGAAGAAGAGGTCAGATATGGATGGGTCATAATCAGCTTATAAGTCAGTCTGAGGTTAAAAAAAAAAAAAAAGAGAAGTGCAGAAAGACACAAATAAAAAACCTGGCATATTAACGTGTTTAAATGAATCAAAACAATTTTAAAAACACAGATGTTATTAACTGTTTTCTGCTTTTGTTTTCTGCTTTTGTTTTCTGTCTTTATGCTAGGCGGAATTTTGTAGCTGTCTGCAGCTTTGCAAAACCCAACAGACAAGATATGAGGATCAGTTTGGATTCATTTTCCAGAAAAATGCAATAAAGTGCAGTGTCCCAATGAACTAATGATTGCCATGTGAGTGTTCCTCCCAGAGACACTTTCCTGCAAAATCGCTGCTCTATCTAACACTATCACTCTCTTGTTCAGAGTCACATTGAATGAATACATATTATTTAACTGTGTTTCAATACTTGAAGAAGTAAAAAACACTGACTAATGTCCGTACAAAACATCTCCTTCATGTTAGAAACTATTCCCACAAGTTTGCTGAAATTTTCTCCTTAAACTTTTACTACCTGACTGTATATTGTAGTTGGAGCCCTCGATCACGCCACAGTCGACTGAGGACGTTGTGACAACAATGCCGTAGGTGACACCGCAATTTAGGTTCCTGATGGTGCAGTTGGTGGCGCTGGAGTCGCAGGTTTCTCGCGTGCCGTCACTTCCGATGGCGATGGCGGTGTAAGTGCCGACGTCGTCGACGCTCCCCCGCCACTGCACCGCGAAGGAGTTGGCATCGCAGTCTAACTCTGCCTGCACCCTGTCAGGCAGGCAGGGAGCTGTGGGACAGGAAATGATTTAACCGACTGCTCGATTCACAGTTCAAAACAAAAAAAAAGGGGAGCGAATCTTACCTGAGTAGAACGTTACAGGAGCCGAAGCGCTGCTGTTGCACGCTGCGCTGGAAGCAATAACGACTCCCGTGTACTCGTGGCCACAGTCCACCGCCATCGAGCAGTTCAGGGTGCTGTTGGTAGAGCAGGAGGCGGTGTGCCCGTGGTTACCGGTAACCACGGCTGTGTAGGACGTGGCGTAGGCGCTCGGAGCCCAGATCAGTGTTGCCATGTTAGTGCCACATTCGGTTTTGTAGGTCAGATTGGAGGGAGGGCATGGAGCTGACGAGCAAGAAATTAAAAAATAAATAAAATAAAAACAAAAAAAGAAGAAAGAAGTGCACTGAAAAGACTTTAAGAACAGATGGAAACACAAATCCAGATTTGCATGAATAGAATAATGAACTGGGATTCTACTGAGAACAAATATACCTATTTAAATTGTCATCTTCAATAAACATAACGTACATTAAGACATTTGCAATTTATATCTGAAAAGGACCAATGTACAGACATCGTTGTCAGTAGATATACAATGTTTGTATGATATATTTTTCCAATAAATAATAGTTATCAAATCAATTAAGACAATGAATTATTAAAATAAACATCATTTTAAAAAATAGCTTAAGAAAAAAGTTGTTTCATTATTTGCTAAAATATAAAGACCACTTTTTTTAATTGTATAATTTCAACTAAAAGTGAATAGTCAAAATGTATTGTTTTATATGTATTTTATTCTACTTTGCTTAAAATCTAAAGCAAACTGTTTACAAAAAATACACGTTAGTATTAGTATAACTCAATATTAGGAAAACACCAATTGGAAATATTATGCAATTAAGAATACCAGATAACTATTGCTTAGGAAAAACACCCCAAAAATAAAATAACCTGTGTGTGCAGTTCATTTTTGTATTTACTTATCAAATAACATACTTTCAGCTTTTAGCATCAAAATGTGAAATTATGCTGCTCAACACTGTTTTCGCAATGTTTTTCCTCTTTTGGATGTTTTATTACTATTTTGCCGATCAGATTGGATGAGCCCTTTCAAATTGACACCTTGAGTTCAGGCAACATTGCCTTTAATGAAATAATTTTTTTAGCAGTTTTATAGACAAAATCCTTTCAAATGAACGCCAAACAACCTGTGCCGGTTTGTGTCTGCTCGCTGAAGACGCTGGTGCACTCGGAGTCGGTGGCAGAGACCATGAGCGTGTACATCTGTCCGCACTGCAGGCCTGTGATTATTTGTGACGTCTGAGTGGTGGAGTAGTTGGCGACGGCTCCGCTGTCTTCTCGGGAGTGGACAAAGTACTCAACACCACTTTCTGGACTCGGGTCCCAGCTCACTGCGATGTCATTGTTGCTGCATCTTGGCACGCCAGTCAAACCGGTTGGCGGGCAAATGACTGAGGACAAGAAATACAAAAATCATTTTTAACCAAATATACACATTTTTCAACACAGATTTTTATTTTTCAAACAAACAATTTAAAAGTTGATTATATTGGTTTCTGTTAAGCATGACACCATGTTTTACATGTAGTTTGATACTGAATGTTTTTCATAACAAACGCATACAATTTTAAATCATTTATTTTCAATTTATATGTAAGTAACCATAATTTATATGTTAAACAGTTCCGCATTGCACTGAAGCAATCAATTTACCCAAATCCAGTGCTTTAATATCAGAAACATGGGTTATTAAGAATATATATAATGTTCATAATTTTAATGTGCTGAGCAAATTCAGGAAAGTCCAAAACATTTATGAGAAACACTGCTATATAATACACTGAAACTCTTATAAAAGTTAAGAAAAGAAGTATAGTCTGGAGATAATACACGTGCATTTGAGGTGTTCAATGGTCTTATTGTTTCTGCTCATTTGTCATAGATTTTCCTCATCAGAATCAAGAATGTATGAATAAAATTGATAATTGGACCAATATTTCAATTGCTGCTGACATTTTACAGGAACTATTAGAAAATATATGTATCCACTAAATCATGCTTGCCTTCACATTTAAGATGCACTCACATGTTGTTCCTAGATTGTTTACCTGTTTAGACCCCTGCAATGTCACAAATAGACATAATATCTTTTGTGAATCATGAATAGACAAATTAGATTTACTGTGTCAGTGTCCACACTGGGTTTGTATTTAGATGCAACAGTGAGGAAAGGTCACTTGGTAAAATTAAAGCAGTTATTTTAGTTAAATCACACTTCTTCAATTTGGAGTAATCCTGTTCAGAGCAGATTGCTCATTAAAATAGATTAATAAAGTGTGATGGGACTGAATGTCGCTGCGGAAATCTTGGGGAATATTTTAGCATTGACACGGACTATCAGTTCACATCCAACTTTTTCAAAGGTGGTTAAAAAAAACATAAATAATGATGTTTTGATGTGTGCAGTGGTCCGACCTGACTGGAAAGTGAACGGGACACTGGGAATACTCGTGCAGCCTCTCTCCATGGTGACCACAGTGATGACGGCCGTCTCTCCGCAGTGCAGGCCGGTGAGCGAGCAGCCTGATCCGGTGGAGGAGCAGTTGTAGATGTGGTCGTCCACATCGGACGTAACAGCCGTGGCCACGTACAGATCTGCTTGTGGGGCGCGGGTCCAGGTCACATGGCCCACGTTATCGATACACTGCAAGGATGCATGGACGTCGGTGGGAGGACATGGTCCTGCAAGCAAAGAGGACAGAGGGAGAAGGCACAGATCCATTTTAGAAATAGTATGCGGTTAATATCATTTTTTTTCTGAAAATCATTTTCATTTCATTGCAGATATGTGATTGTGAACAATCTGTTCGCAAGTTTCTCCCCACAAAACAAACTAACGACAACTAAACAAACTACACTCAATCAGACCCAGCAATAAAAAAAAAAAACAACATTTAATGAGTTTTCTATTTAAACTGTGATCACAATATGTTGATTTTACCTTCCTAGAATAAAATTACAAACATTAATAAAGGTTCAAACTGATGAAATATCCCAGCCAAGTTGATCAGAATGCATCTTTCCTCTTCCCACCTGCAGTGTAGCTGTATGGGTCACTTTCTTGGCCCTTGCAGTTGTTGGAGAAGGGAGTGACGACGATGGTGTAGACCTCAGCGCAGTGCATGTTAGGTAGCCAACAGGTCGTGTCGTTAGTGGTGCACCGCTTGACGTCGCCATCTCTGCCGGACGCCATTACGTTGTACGTCATTGCACTGGGACTGTGGCCCCAGCTCACTTCTGCAGTGTCGTTGTCACACACCAGTGTCGCCCCCACGTTTCCAGGGGCACAGGGGGCTGATGGGAGAACAACAGTAAAGACCCTTGAGTTGTTTATTTTTTTTGTTTTGTTTTTTTACAAGAATGCACAGATAGTACACAATTTACCCTGTTTTTTTTTTTTGTCTAAATGAAATATATAATTTTTGATCTCGCAGATGTGCAAAAATACATTTAAGTTGACGAGTATTTTTCATAAATTTTACTAAAATTATGGTCAAAGTAGGACAAAAATGTGATAACAATCAGCTCATTAGAATCAAGTGAGGGCAGCGAGAGATCCAAAGCATACAACGCTGCCCTCAACTGTCTGCACTCCCCCTCTTACCCGTCTGTATCTGTGCCACACCCGGCACGCTGCTGTTGCAGTGAGCGGCCACAGCGAACACCTTCACGTCGTACAGGCGGCTGCAGAGCAGCGAAGACAGCGGGCAGTTGGTCTCTGTCGCGCTGCAGGACGACATATGATCTCCACCTTCAGCGTAGATGTAGAAACTCTCCCTGCCCAACGTCTCGTCCCAGTTTATGAAGGTAATGCCAGTTCCACAGGAGTACTGAAACTCCACATTTGCTGGGGTACAGGGCGCTGAGCGAGAGAAAAGTATGAAGTATGAAGTTTGAGGCCTTTTCTTTGTTTTTTGTGTCAATTGTCTTGTGATTTGGTTTATTGATTAATGTGGTTGAGGAGAGCAGAAACCCTAATTCAAGTTCGAAGAGACAACTTAACACACATCTTCCTTAATTTCCTGCATTTTTTAGGTGACGGCTTCCCTTTGTGCATATTTTGTCTCAGTGTTTAGCACGGCTAATTTGTGCACGTTCTGGACCAAAAATAAGATTTTTGAATTAGGTCTGACAAATACAAGTTTGTTGCAGGTGCCTGCCAAATGACTTCAAAGAAAATTGAGAATGCAAGTGAGCAGCGTACATCATATATCTTTGACACTATATCGACTTAAAACGGAAGAAGCTATGGTAAATATATGATTTCCAAACTACTTATAACAATGTTTGAGTGAAATGTATGAATCATTTATGTGTATAAAAAAAAAAGCACATGATAATAAAAACATTGTTCAGTTCACAGCATACCTGCAACAATCTCAAAAGAAGTGCTGGGTTTGCTCAAACACTGGGTTCCTTGGGCAACGGCGTAGACAGTGTAAGTGTGTCCACACTGCAGAGCATCCAGCACACAGCTGCTGTTGGAGGAGCTGCAGGACTGCGAGTGTCCCAAGCTGGAGGTTGCAGTGACAGTGACGCTCATGGCATCTTCATCGTGAGCCCAGGTGACCGTCGCATTGTTGGAACCACAGTCGAGAGAGTGGTCCTGGATCGCCGGAGGGCAGGGCGCTGCACAGAAGACCATTATGAGCGAGCTGCGACATGGGCCATTGCTATACTAAAATTGGATTTGACTGAAACGTGTGATTTCAGGTAGAAAAGAAGAGCGGGGTTGTCTTCTTCACCTGTTGTTTGGTACGTTGTGGCGAATATGGAGCTGTTGCACTTTGAGTCTCCGGCCAGCACCGTCACAGTGTAGTCCTCCCCACAACGCAGTCCCGTCAGATCACACGACACCCCGGTGGAGGTACAGGTGTCAACGTGTCCGCTGGTTTCAGCGATGGCTGTGTAATCAACCGCTCCGGCACTGGCCTCCCACATCATCGTCACCACACCAGAGGGGCAACTCAGAGAGGGGGACACATTTGTGGGGTCGCAAGGCGCTGGCATTTACAGGACAAAAATGTAAATATTAATATTCAGTGATGTTTTTGAGTGTTTTTCCAAGTGTGCAAAACCCACATTTAATTACTTCAGCAATAATCTGGTAAAAGGACAAATAAAATCTCATTATCTTGGATTAAATCAAAGGAATTCCCTTCAAATTCAATGAAATGTTTACCGGTTGTCGCTGAGCTTGTGGTGCTGTTTGCACTCATGCAATTGTCATTGAGGGCCATTACGCTGAACATGTATGTCTGAGCACACCGCAGTGTGGGGAACATGCAGCTTTGGTTCGCCGTCTTACAGGAGACAGATAAACCGTCTGCATCGGTCAGTGTTGAGCTGTAGGAAGCAGCGCCACCAGCTGGAGCCCAGGATGCCTGCAGAGTGTTGGTGGAGCACTCCACCATGCCATGCACATCCATTGGAACGCAGGGAACTGAAAATGACAATTGCTTGGTGGTAAAGAAGCACATGGCAAGGAGGGAAAACTTCTTAATATGAAGTGAGAATGTTTATATCAATGTTGGGGTTTTTTTTTTTCCAGAAACTGACCTGAATTTACAACCTCCAGGTCACTGCTGGGTCCTTCACATGTGCTGCTGATGGGTGTGATCATCACAGTGTACTGCTCTCCACACTGGAGCTCGGGTAGCACGCAATATGAATCCTCTGTGAGGCAGCCGAGCGTCTCACCGCCTCCTGCCGCAGTGGCGGTGACGCTGTGGTTCACTGGCAGGGATCCAGGTGTCCAGCTGATGGTCAGGATGTTAGTGATGCAGTTGAGGCTGTTCTCCATGTTTGTAACTGCACATGGAGCTGCCAGGACGGGAAATTAAAGGGGAAATGTTAAGAGTCATTGCTGAGTTTTCCCCCCCACAATTTTAATCATGATAGTGAATTAACCTTGGGGAATATTTATCATATTTGCTATAATTATTATTTTATTTTGTGATCTCTAATGATTATCTGACACGTTATCAATTATTTTGTCCCTGAAATAAAATATTCACCAATTCACTGACATAACGTACATGTTGGACAGCCATTGTGAACATTCACAGATGAAGGCCTTGTTACTTTATAGTTATTCTAATAATCATTATTATTCTAATAAGTATTACATGAATATGTTGCATCCCAATGGTAAATTGCTGAGCGTGATAAAAAATAAATTAATAATGATACAGCTGAAGAACCCAAACCAGGTTGAGACTGAGTATAATTTCATCAAAAGATCCCAAAATACTTCTAAACAGACTATGTTTCAAGTTTATTTATTTTTTTTATCTTAATTTGTCAAATTTCCCCTGCATTCTTGAGAAGGAAAAAGAAGAGGTTTTGTACTGGACAATTGGACAGATGTAAATACATGTGTCACATTACTGTTTAAGAAATTTCTCAGTCAGCAGAATAAATGCAGGAAAATAACGGCACTGCTTTTCTCTCACCGGTTGTAAGGATGACAGGATCGCTCTCAGGGCTCTCACAGTCTCCGTCGGAGGCAGACACAGTGAAGGTGTACTCTTCGCTACAGTTCAAACCCTCCAAACTGCATCCCAGGGTCATTCCTGCATCACAGGAAACGCTATGTCCGTCTGACCTCACTGCCCTGCCAGTGTAAGACACTGCATTGAGGCTGCTGTTCCAAGTCAACCTGGCAGAGTTACTGCTGCAGTCCATTGAGGCCATCAGCTGAGCGGGTGCGCACGGCTCTGAGGACACAAAATGCATGGATGCTATGATTATGGGGAGGATGACTGTAAAAATTCTTCAAAACACAGTGTTTTGAAGAACTCCGTACCTGTCACGAGTTGCACTGCGGGGCTCCTCACACTGGTGCAGGCCTCGTCCACGGCAGCCACACTGATGGCGTAAACCTTGCTGCACTTTATCCCCTCCAGCCTGCACCACGTCCCGCCGGACACACACTCCAGGTTGTTACCGTCCTCGTCCACCGCAGTCGCGCTGTAGTTGGTGGCGCCGCGGCTCGCTTGCCACATCACTTCCACAAAACTCTGGCTGCAGTTTCTCTTTGCGACCATTTTAGCGGGCACACACGGCGCTAAAGGGACAAATACAGCATGGAAATGTTTTCATGATAGCAATACAGTGTGTCTGAACTCGTCGTACATGTGAGAATCAATCACTTGGTACAATATACTGTAAATACAGGCAAGTTAAAACAAACTATATCATCAGAAATCTGCACAAATTACTGTTTTATTTCCTGTTGGCAAAACTCAGGCTTTGAGAGTGAAATGCACACATTTAACTCTAAACGAGTTAAATGTGTCATTTGTCATTTACTTACTAAATCAAATAATTTCCTGAGACGTGCCTTGGCTCTTATTTTGAAATGTACAGGTATTCTTTATATTGACCCAAAGATTGTTGCACCTTCTGGATTTCTAACATGGTAGCTTGTTTTATCATTTTTGATTCATTGTTATTGTTGTTATTTCACTCAGTTCAGAAAGTGTTTCCTCTATTTCATTTT
This sequence comes from Blennius ocellaris, assembly GCF_963422515.1. Lineage (NCBI taxonomy): Eukaryota > Metazoa > Chordata > Actinopteri > Blenniiformes > Blenniidae > Blennius > Blennius ocellaris. The sequence goes on from NC_137661.1 coordinate 22,016,411, forward strand.
TATGAAGACACTCTAATAATGGTATCCTCGTGTTTTCACTTATGTGAATTTTATACTTTTCACAAACAGAGCTGCCATATAAACTGCTTCAATCTAGCTAGAAAAAATGAAGAAAATATCAAGATAGGATCTCTCACCTTCCCTTACAGTTAACTCTGAGGGAAAACTGATGCAGCCGTCGTTGAAGGATTTCACTTGCACCATGTACTCATTCCCGCACTCCAGTGTGGTGACGCTCAGCTCGGGTTCTGTGCTGTTGAAGGTCATCTGTGTGCTGCTGTCTGAGATCACGGTGATGTAGCCCTCTGCATTTGTTGTATCGCTCCAGTTGAATTCTACGTCTCCAGATTCACAGTTCACATCGGCGCGCACGTTAGCCGGCCCACAAGGAACTGCAGCGATAGAAGAGAAAGAAGTTCACAAATGTGGACACTGTTAAAGACATGTAATTCTACACAAACTATATGTGTAAATACCCTCAATAGCACAATCAAGGATGATAATAAAACGGTAATCTTGTCATTTTCATGGTTGCTGTATATTTTCTCTTGTCTCCGTCACCAGCTTTGGATTTAAAAGTTAGGACTGAATTTAATATTTGTTAATTCCCTTTTTTATTATATTATTTTTAAAATTAGTAAGTACCAAGAGATCCAGCCTGTGTTGTGTTTCCTATTCAATCAGCATTTTGTCTTAGTGGACTGAAGACTAGATGCTTAATTTGTAAAACTGGAACTCCTGAAGCTAGTTTGCTAAACTAAATACACATATCCATAGCACTCACACAGTTTAATTTAGTTGTTTTAATTCATATAGTTTTAAATTCTAAGAACTACATATGCATTACTGCGCCTACCAGAGTCCATGTAGATTGGCTCGGAGGGCATGCTGGGGCAGATGCCGTCATGGTGGCTGACAGTGACGGTGTAAAGCTGGCCACATTTCAGGTTGGGTATTTTGCAGCTGGTTGTGGTGGAGCTGCAGCTGAGAAGTCCCTGCTCTTCATCGACGATGGTGGCAGTGTAGGAGTTCATTTCCGGTTGGCCGCGCCATGAAATCAGACCCTCATTCGCTTCACAGTCCAGGGAGGCAACGAGGGTATCTGGTGGGCACGGAGCTGAAATGATACAAAGACGTAGGCAAATTTTAGAATAAAGCAAAACGTGATGACATTTTGAAGATGCTTGATTTTTCAGCCGGCAAAAGATTTCCCCAAAACAATATTAGAACATATTTTTGACAGTGTTTGAGTAACAGAGACCAAACGAAGGGAAACCAGCGTCCACAATGTACCTGTCTCGATGGTGACCATCTCACTCAGTGAGCTGCTGCACATGAGGTTGGAGGCGATGACGAACACGTCGTAGTGAGTGCTGCACTTCAGGCCGTCAATCTTACAGGACGAGACCAAGGAGTTACAGCTGTGGACCGTGCCGTTGTCGTCCCTCGCCGTGGCAGCGAAGAACAGTGCGGTGCCGGTCATACGCCACGATACGCCGATGGAGTCCGTCCCACACTCCTTCGTGGCTGACACGTTATGAGGAGCGCATGGGACTGGGGGGGGGGGGGAGGAAACATATTAATTATAATATTACCTTTAATTCAAGAAGTACAGTGAAGAAAGTAAGACTTATAGACTTTTCTTAACTCGTCTGTCTTTGCTTTTTTGTTTTTTTTTAAATAACACTGTCACTATTTTCCATTACTATTAGATTTTGTATGTCCTGTCATTGTTGCTGTTTTCATCGTAGTTCATAGTGACATTCAGCAAATTTGAATCAAATAAAGGATAGCATTTTACTCCCCTGACAAAAACAAAATAACAACAAAAATAAATCTTTATATATTAATCTAATGCTGATAATAATGTGAAAGATGTCATGGGAAGTTCTACAATGATCCATATTGTGTTAACAGCAATAGATTACCTCCTTATCTTTGTTAAGTAACATTAATGTTTATTAATGAAATAAAGTTCAAAATAGGGTTTCCTCACCTGTTTCAGCTGAAAGCCCCAGCGAGGGTTGACTGGAGCATTCATTGTCGAAAGCTGTGATGTTGATGCTCAAGTGCTCTCCACACTCGACGCCCTCCATCGCGCAGCTGTTCGACAGCGACGTGCAGCTGTAGCTGCTGTTCCTCCGGTTGCCGGTTGCTTTCACGATGTACTGCAGCGCCCCGTCGGCGTGGTCCCACGTGCTGAGCAACACGTCCGAGCTGCAATTGGCCGACGCTCGCAGATTCTGGGGTATGCAGGGTGCTGGGGACATGAGACGAGATGAAATTGTAAAATATTCACGTGCAGCGTGTAATATTTCTGCAGGGTTAGGACAGTGAGAGCATCTCTGTCATTGTCGAGTGACCCTGAGGCAGTTGGGTCCGATTTCCGACAGAGGGCGCTCGCACATGTTCAGCTCTGTTCTTCACAAATGAACTGTTAATGCTTTAAATCATGAGTCATAGAAACTTGAAACTTGAAATGAAAGAAACAACATTGTCATTTAAAAAGAACAAAATTCAAAACAAAGATATGATTCATTTCACATGCCACAGATGGATGTTGTTAAGGCCTACCTGTACGGATGCTGACTGTGGAGCTGGTGTTGCTCTGACACCCGCCTGAGATGGAGTACACCGTGAAGTCATAGCGCCTTCCACACACCACATGAGTGAAGTTACAGAAGTTGTCTTGAGTCAGGCATGGATGGACCTCTCCCTAGAAACACACATACACAAAAAAAACAACTTAATATATATAATAAGTTACTACAGACAGGACAAAAATCATCAGATCAATATGTTTTGGCGGCTTTTATTTAAGTGAAACAAAGCTGTCACATAACATGCATTGAGGGTGAATTCTAAACTGTGTCATGGCGCATGCCAATACCCTCACATTAAAAAAGTACAATTTTGTTAATCAGATTTCACACATCATTAAAACAAAAGACATAATGTTGTTGTCTTAATCCCATGTTTTTAACTGTTGTTTACTTTCTGTCAAAATGGGATGTTTTAATGAGTTGTGTAGCAGTAAGATTATTTACACTTTCAGCTTTTAACAGGCATCCTTTTGCAGCCTGTCATCTACGAGGATGAGTTTCAGATTGGCTAAGCAACCACACATGGTCCGAAAGTTTAATAACCTGGCAAAGTTCAAAGAAAGTAAAATATGTATATTTTGAGCCATTACAATCTCTATTTATGTAGATGGAAGTAAAACAATTACACAAGGAGTATATTTAATTGTGGTCAGGGCCTTTCTCTTTGGAGTTTGCAAGTTTTTTTCCATTTTCTCCCTCTGGTTCTCTTATTTCTTGTTACAAAAGCTTGATAAGTTAAAAAAAAAATTACATGACTGAATTAAGTGTAAATGCCATGTGATAGACTGGTGGTCTGCTCAGTGTGTAACCTGTCATTCATTAAATGCAGGAGGAAGACTCCAAGCAACTCAAAATTTATTGAGATTCATAATTTAGTAGAGCAAATATTTCAGTCTTATTTTTAGAAAGATTTATAGCAACACAGTGGAGTGGTTAGAACTCCTGTAGGATTTCATGTTTTAGCTTCTGTGTGGAGTTTGCATGTTCTCCCTGTGTCTGCGTTTTGTCACACTGATAAAACTATGCTTTTGAGATTAATTGGTTGGTTATGTGTTTTTCTTAGTTAGGACATTAGCGTTACCTTTGAGTCAACCGCACTTGCGTAGTAATGGTCAGCGTTGTCAGTGGAAGACCATGAAAAGGAGATGACGTCTTTTTTGCACTCTCGTACCAACGCCAGGTTGCTGGGAGGACAAGGAACTTGAAGAGGAAAGAAAGATACACGTACTGTCACAACTCAAACACATCACACTCAACCAGAGGAGACGTATAGCTAGGTTTCTGACAGGAGGATTAACAAAAACAACAACATAAATGGGGTTAAGTATCACCATCAATTAAGGAAAGCTTCTCAAATCCCTTTTCAGGTTAAAACGCCCTGATACTGAAGATTGTGCTCCAGTGTTGCTTTTCACTGTACGACGTTTCAGATTTCAGAATAACACAGGCGTATTCCCAGAACACAACACAATATGATATATACAGTGGGGCTCAAAGGGAGACCCAGTTTTCAAAGGAGACACCCAGTGATGACTCAAATAAACGTGTGAACTCGTGATAGAAAAGAAGATCCTTGTAAACAAGGATTCCCAAAAGACAAAAGATCAACGTGCCCTCTCCAACACTTCAGCTGAGGTCAAAACAAGACAGCTTACTTCTATGTAGTTTCATCATTTTATAATCACGCACGGCTATGTTGTAATTGTTGCCATGTTTTAAGAACTGGAGTGAATTGAAATGAAATAAATGAATATAATAGGTGTTAAGAAGATGACTATCTGCCAATATCTGACTCAATGTTTGCTCTGGCATCAGAAGCTCCAAAAATCTTGATTTCCCGCCTTCGGGCTTTTTCCATCAGGTTTTATGTCACTTAGAATTATTTATGGACTCGATCCCAAGTATTAAATAGCTGCATTCTCATCACAAAACAATTATTTGTCACGAAATCATATCCAGCATCACCCAAGTCACGAAATCTTCACAGCGCACATTGTGAACCAGGGGTGGGGTCGGACAGAAGCCTCCGACCAAACTCGCCAACAGAAAAGAGCTGACATGCGAGATGAAAGGAAAAACTGCACGCAGTTCGTCACCCAAAAAATTAATAGTCGCCTTTCATTTCACAGACACTGAGTGGGGATTGGATTACCACCTTCTCTGTGAAACATTGACAAATTCACACCTTGGGCAAGGCAGGTTGGTTGCCTGGCTTGGATGTTATTGTTTTGTTATTGTTTCTGTGGTCTATGTACCATTTTGATAACATTTTTCCTTTTTTCCTAAGTTGAGTCTGTTGGTTTGCACCAATGAATGCTGTTGTAAAGTCACCGTTAGGGGTTATTATTATTATTTTTTTAATTAATTTGATAACTTTCATATTTTCAAAAAAGCCTTTCTGCTGTTCATGCTTGTTAATTTTATTTCATTGATTTATTTTCCACAATTTCACACATGCAATCAGAAATTATGACTTGTACATGAAATATGTGAGTAGTGTAAAGAAAAAGAAAAAATTTAAATGGACACCCAAAAAAGCTTGGAGCTTATCGTGCAGGGGTCCAAACACACCATCACCCAGGGCAACTTAATCTTTCAACCAAAGATGGCCCTATAACAGTTTCAACTGCACTTATTAGTGGTTGTTTGTGAATATATTGTGAGTATATTGTGGGTACAAACTAGAACGATTTCAAAGGAATCATCATATGTAAAAACCTTTGTTTTATCCTGTGATTGACTAATGAAAGGGTCTTGACTGTCTTCACAACTAATACATTGAGATCTGGTTGAGCACCCTGCAGCCATGAACCAGATGATGCTGTATATATAGAATATGGATGGATGTAACAGAAATGAAGTTCTCCTGCACATGTCTACAATACCAATCATGGAGGGTCCCTGTCTGCATGTTTCAGATTATTGAAGCTGATCCTCCCAAATGGAACCAGCTCCCAGTTTCAATTAGTGAGACTGACACGATCTACTTCTAAGATCAGGTTTAAAACTATAATATTGAATAAAGCATTTGGTTTTGGGATGCTCGGGTCACCCTGGAGCATTGTCTAGTTATGCTGCTATACATTCTCACTCGTGATATATTGACGTGTGACTATTGCATGTCAATACAGTTATGTATCTTTTTCTTGCAGTCTGTTCTCTGAACTGAACGTTCAGTTAGTAAACACATTATTTGGGTTGATTGATGAAATCAGGACTAAATGATCTCAAACACAGAGCTTTATTATGCATGCCTCGCCATTAGCTGACCACTTCTATTTAAATCACTTGAGGTAACTTTTATATAAATCTTTTTGTGATTGTTTGCAATATTTGTAGACTTCTTCCGTCAGTACATGTGAGTTTTTCTTTTCTTCATTTTCATGTAGTTGAAAATGTAGTTTCATCCACATCACATTGTATTTCATGAGGTTACCGATATTTAAATGATGCCTTACTTCATCTGGCATGAGAGGAGGCATTGCATATGATGTTTCAGGGCATAATTGGAAGAATTGAACCATTTAAGAAACTAAAAAATAAAATAAAAAGATGGGAGAATATCAAATATTAAACTTGTAGAAATAAAAAAAGCTTCATTCACTATGCATTATCTCTGATGAATTTCAGCAAATAGTAACCATATAGTGCCTCAACTCGGCTCTTAAAACAGATATGATAGAAAATAATCGACTCATGAAAAACTGACTATGATACTTCAGGAGTTAAGAAGTTGCTATGTCCCGGTGTGTTCATTTTTTGCATCTCACCGGTGTGGAAAGTGGCTGAAGTGGAGTTGACCGTGTTCTCGCAGTTCTCGGACACGGGGGTCACGTGTACCACGTAGTTCTGTCCACAGCTCAGTCCGGGGATGTGGCAGCTGGTGCCGGTGCTTGTGCACATCATCAGTGTGCCGTTGTCGCCCTTCGCCGAGGCCTTGTAGGAGTCGGCTCCGAACACGGCTGACCACGATACCGTGACCGAGTTGCTGGTACAGGAATAGTCCACTGATACCGAGGAAACTGGAGTCAACTCTGTAAGCAAGAGTACAAAAAAACATCACCTGAGAGACGTTTACAGGCTACTAAGACCTACTTTGTCAAATCATCGGCAGTTACACTCATAAGGTTGAACGCTGACACTGTTTCTGATGGAAAAGTTAATGATATATTCCTCCGCGAATCTGTACGTCATATATAGACCATAAAAATCTCCTTGGATTTCAAATCTTCTCAGGTTTATATTTACATGAACACTTCCACATAAAGTAGGTTGTCAGGGAATCTCGATGCTTTTTCACCCTGCGGATCATATTCTGCATGTCTGAAAGCGACGCCTCAGAGAGAATAGCTGACCTAGATCACAATCACCAAGTCACTGATATTTGTTTGTCTCTGCCGACTCACTGTTGGTGGAGTATGTGTGGTTCGTGGGCTCGCTCGGCACCAAGAACTTGCTGAATGAGGACACTGATATCAGATAGTTGGAGCACGGGAGGAGGCCGTGCAGATCCAACTTGGTGTCTGAGACATCATAAGCCGAGGGCTGACTGTCGGGTTCATCGAGGTCCGATATTTTCACGTGGTACCGCAGGACGTCCTCCACCGGCAGCCATGTTATTCTCGCTGAACCCTGATCAGTCTGAGTGGCTACGATGCCCACTGGAGGCTGCATCACTAAAAAAAAGAAACAAACACAGATTTAATCAGAGTGCACATATGCAACCCCTGGCAACAATTATGGAATCACCAGTTTTGGAGGCCATTCATTCAGTTGTTTAATTTTGGAGAAAAAAAGCAGATCATAGACATGCCACAAAATTAAAGTAATTTAAAATGGCAACTTCCTGGCTTTAAGAAACACTAAAAGAAATCAAAGCAATGTTGCAAAAGATGTTGGTTATTCGCTAAACAAATGAGGAGCAAATGGGCAGAAACTGGAGTCAACGTCTGTGACTGAACTGTAAGAAACAGATTTGAGATTTACATAGAGAAACGCTAAACAAAAGCCATCATTAACACCAAAAACAGAAAAAAAAACAAGGTTAAATTGAGATACGGAAAAGCAATGGTGGGCTGTGGATGACTGGATGAAAGTCAAATTCAGTGATGAATCGCAAATCTGCATTGGGCAAGATGATGATACTGGAACTTTAAATTATTCATTTATTTATGAAGATGACAGCCTGAAGAAAGCGTGCACATTTCCAGTCAATGATGATATGGGGCTGCATGTCATGTAAAGGCACTGGGGAAATGGCGGTCATTACATCTTCAATAAATCAACTGAAAGGATGTTCTTTGAAGAAAGACACATAAGGTCAATGTCATGGCCTGCAGATAGTCCGGATTTTCGGTGTGTTGGACTGAATTGCATATTTGACACTCATTTTATAGTGAAGAACGGTCACTGTTTTCAGAATCTTTCTTTCCACTGATTTGTTTGTGAAGAATTTTTAGTGCTTCTGTTGGATAGCGTTATATGAAATGACCTGGCTTGCCTTACCAAATAAAACAGAAAATGAAGGAAATAGCTAAAAATGAGATTTTCAGTACCCCTGCTCAGCAGGAAGCAGCTTTAGAAAAAGTTTAAGATTCAATACAAATGGTTAAGATCATCAACTTTAGTTTTTCAAAAGATTTTTACAGCCATATTAATACTTTCAGTCAGCTTTTCAAAAGATGAAAACATCAGAAAGATGTGCAATGCACATGCATTCATGTACAATCACTCAAAATAAAGAAAATTAGTCTGATAAAAATGCAGCTTTTTTTTTTTTAATAGAAAGCAAAAAAATACACTGCATTAGTTGCTGAGTCTATTTAATGACCTAAAGGCTTTTTTTTTTACAATGAGTTCACAGTACATTCCCAAGAAAAGGTATTTTTCCCTCTGAGTAAAGTAAAAAGTTTCACTCACATGTTGTGACGGTCCTCACTTTGCTTCTGCCTCCCAGGCCCGCCTGGTTAGCTGTGTAGATGTAACAGTCGTAGAGTGCGGAGGGCTGTAGGTTTTCCACCACAGCCGTGGTGTTGGTATAAGTAAAGCTGACCATGTCTCCGGTGGCCTGACTGTATACTTCCAGGTAGTAGTGCTGCGCCGAAGGTACCATAATCCATTTCAAAAAGAACGACGTACTTGACAGAGGCCGGCCGACAAGTATCTGCGATTTGTCTGGGACTGGGAGGATGGAGGAGAGGAGAAAACATGACTTTGTGGTCCTTCACAGCAAAACCACATCACCTCATAAGAGTCTCTTGTGTGTGACGGCACAGTTCTGACTGCACTGTAACCTCGGCACGGTAATGAACTACACAACCTTTACAAGAGTCAGCTCCTCAGTCTGTATGTCTTCTTCACTACTTTCTCATGAACTAAATTAAATGTAGCATTTGACAACTTGATCCCCACAGGTACAAAAGAAATGACTAAAGTGTATTACATCACTGGGTTGAATTTACCTGTGGTTGCTTCTGTTGAATTCACACACTCAACAAAGTAGAACATAAATACTTTGAGGGTCACTTTATACTCTGTTCCTGGACTCAAACCCTTCACATCCTTCATAGTCGAGTACCCCGAGACAGACGTGACAACCGGGACAGAACCCGGAGAGTTCTTCTTCCGAAGGTCTAAAAGGTAGCTTGTAGCCCCAGAATACTTTGTCCATTTCACCAGAATGGATGATGCAGTTGAAGATTTCGCCGACAAGATTTGGCATCCTGAATTAGCTGGATATGAAACAATAGGCTCTGTCATTAAAAGCCACTGAACAATAAAAACAAAACAAAAACACACATTTTAATATTTTCTATCCGATTGATACACAGTGGCTCCATCTCTTTAGTGATCCATTCCAATCTTAATAGATCTAATATTTCAGTCACAGACCTATAGTACAAAGAAATGGATCTTACCCTCTGCACTGTGGAGTATCTGCAAATAACAAAAGCAATGGAATCAGAAGTAGGTTTTGATTTTAAAATATATCACAAACATACATTATCGTCCATTTTCTTTAAATAGAAGAGGAGAGTTACCTGTGTAAAAGATACAAGTGCTAAAGAAAAGCCTATAGCTCCCGACAATCCCATCTTAGACATTGAGAGGACGATTAAAATTAGTTTGAAGAGACTCCAATACAAAAGGTGTTCTGGATTCTTTTGAGCTTTAGCTCAGCATATGTGGGAGCCAATCAGTATTCCCCAAATGGGGACAGGCGGGACCGCCAGGGGCCCGGGGCAGTTCAAGCTGCCCTGAGAACGCAGCGGGAGGGAGGGAGGGAGGAAGGGAGGGAGGAAAGGAGGAAGGGCCGGAAGGATGGTTGGATGGATGCAGGAAGTTTTGGTGGATTTACCTGAGATAAGGCCAAGCGCCACTCACACATGAAATGCACACACATCGCACGAAACGTCTCTCTCTCTCTCTCTCTCTCTCTGTTTGCATAACATCATAGCCACCTTTGTCTCATACCTGATTACTTTGCTTGTTGTAGTATTTTAACTAATAACTTTTAAAAGTATGTATCCCATCACATCTCACCTGTAGTTTTTGAACTCTGTTAAGCTTTACTTTCTGGGTTACATTTTATTATTATTAATTAGAATTCTTATTATTATTAGTATAAGAGACACACACTCCGATTTTACAATATGTGCGTTACATGTTTGAAAAGGTTCCTTACCGGTCCTGTTGTGTTCACGCACCCAATCTTTGATTCTTCTGTTGAAATTAAGTCTTGTAAAATCTAAATTAATGCAAAAGAGTGACAATACTTCAGAAGTGCTTCACTGAAGTATGCAGTTATGACAATCAAAGATAGTGTAGAAAAAAGTAACTTAATCCAATAAATATGTATTAAGATCATTCCAATTTTGCATTGTGGGGAAACAATGTTTGATTTAAAATCAGAAAACTAATTATTATTTATTGAGCAAGGTATACATGGAAGGGGAATCAATTATCATAGTGGATGTTAAAAATCTGTAAAACTGGAGAAAATGGCAAAGCAACAATTAAAAAAATGATCAATGTTGTCAATACACTTGATATATCAGTCACTCTTCGTGAAGCATGATCACAAACATGTTATGTTGTTACCTGATTTGTTGTTTGCGATCTCATAGAAAAACTAACCTGAAAAATACAGACGGTATTACTGTGAAAACTCAAGAATAAGTAATGATTTAGCTGATAAATTGGAATGTGTTTGTCCACACAACATATAAATCCATCTATTCTCCAATGTTCTATTTCCTTCCTTGTTTCTTCGAAGGAGGAAGCCGAAGCTAATGATTGGTGAAGAATGTTGGAGCAAACAGTGAGACAGACCATAACGCGCCAGTTTAACAATACGGGAGAGTTTGGTTTTTTATTTAGTGGAGAGGAAGCCATACCAGGATGAGTGAGGTGGAATCTAAAGTTAAAATGCCTCTGCCGACATTAAAAGTCCTCGGTTTGCCAAATCTCACATAATTAAAATGATACAATCCGATGCTAACCAAACTACAAAGTGTTTTGATACCCTCAGTGACAATGTATTTGGCAAGCTGCCAATAAACTTTCCTTCTTCTTTTTTTATTTTTTTTTACAATATAAATGATTCACTTTACCGGACCAGATCGAAACGGCCTGACCAACATTGATCGTATCACAGAAATGTCATAACATCAGCATTCACAGGCAGTGAACATGCGACGTGCCTTTACTGACCTACTAACACGATCCACCCTTCATCTCATGTCACATCTCATATCGCACATCACATCAACCCACATAAGAGCATGTTTTACAGCTGAGCCATTATATTACATATGTAGTCAATTTGCTCACTTTCAGTCTCCTTATTGTTGGGTTTTTTTTGGGCGGGGGGGCAGTAGTCATACCAAAGATAAAGATTTTTTGTTCATTCTTCCTTATCAAAGTTACAGCAAATATCTACATTTTCCAAAGGTATTCTGTGTCTTAATGCATTTTTACGCATACTGTCTTTCCTTTACCGTAGGAACAATACAAAAGGACACAGTGAATGACCCAAACCAAAGACATAAAGGCTTGGGTGGGGCTGCCTGAGCAAAGGAGACAAGCAGCACTGAAATCCAAGTCAGGAATGCAAACATGGGAATTGGGACTTCGAATACATAGAAAGTACCTGCTTACCAAACATTGCATGCTTGAAGCGGTTGCTTCAGTTTTTGCGTGAAACTGAGTTGCTATGCGATGTATTTCTGAAAAAAAACAAAAAAAAAAAACAAAGTGACATGAATTCCCTCCCACGCGGTCGACGCACGAAGCTGGCTTTATGTAGGCTACATGCCGGGCTGAAAAAGATCTTTTATCAGAGGAGAATAAAGGACTATCACTTCCTGGCTCCTCACTGTGGATCAGGGGGGAAAAAAAGGAAGTCAACATGAAAGTGGATATGTACTCTAAACCTACCAGGAAACTCAAGCTGCCCTGCTTAAACAATAGAGCAAATTTGAAGCACGGTGAATAAGGACAAGTGATGCGAACACCTTGATATTTCATTGTGTTTTTATGCAGCTGTGATATTGCTTTCAAGTAGACAATGTTACAGGTCACAGGTTTTGAGCATTTTATGATGCAACTTCCCACCGATTGCCCACCTGTGCCTGCTGCTAAAGCTGGTGTTTTACTAAACAATAGGATTAGAGCGTTTCTCACTTGCTGAGTGTAAATCAAACGAGACCGTGTCTTCCGCGGTATTTCAAATTGTGAGGGAGCCAAGTGCGCATTCAGACATTTGTACCATGAAATGCATCCCCCAAGGTAGAGACAGTTAAGTTCTGCTCAATTTTTTTCTACAGTAGACTACTGTTGGACCAATATCTAATTACATCTAAAAATCAAGAGGAGGTTATTTCTCAGATTTGTTATGGTTAGCAGATAATTACAAAATATTCTTCTAAATGCAAGAGCCTAAAGTACATTAACTTTGTCTTTGAGGTGAAAAGGAACTTTCTTTCTTTTTCTTTCGGTTTTCCCTAAATCTCCATGAATAAAAAGGAATAAAACAAAACGTTGAGGAAAGGCGAGGAATTAAAAATGTTCGGGTTTTTTTGCCTACATTATTTTTGATCATGTTATAGATATTATTACAGGTTATATATTTCACTTCAAAGTGTTTTCTGTACACGTAGCTGCATTCAGGAGCTGCTGATGGATAACCGACAATGTGCTGTCAGTAGTTCGTCACACTGGTGTTTTGTGTTGCTTGGTGTTAGTCCAATTCGTAACCCATCAGAGGGATTCGAAAAGAACAGAAAAACATCCATAAACATGCTGGCTTTTATAGCCATTAAGCCACCACTGGCCTTATTTCCGCTCATTGTAATATGTTGAAAAGCAGCACTTTGGAAAGGGTCTTGTATTTTGTGTGACACTGTAACTTGGTGATTTTTGAAAAGACAATTTCAAACGGTCTCTCAGGTTAAAAGGGCTGCCGACCCTTCATTATTAGTTGCGGTAATAGGAGATTGAGATGTTACGTAAGCCGCTTTACGGCCTTTCTAAGATCTGTGTGTCCCTGAGAAACCTCATCTCTGGTCAATTTATGCCCCACGTTCAAACCATGAAAGGCTACCTAATCCCTGCTGGGTGCCACAGTATCATTATCAATAACCTATGCGATATACAGCGCACTGGGAATAATACCAGATCCACCTCTTTTGTGATTTGAGGGACTTAAGCCAACTGAAACTGATGCTGTCAAAACAAGCACTCTGGGTGGGTGCAGTGTGATGCCGGTGCGTCACCAGGTGTGTTTTAGAAGAGAAATGGACGTGAACACGAAAGAATACATTTGCAAATGGAAGTGCGGTATGAGATAGTGAACACAGATCTATGTGTAGAATTCACTTGGCTGACCGGAGTGAGAGGAGTGGTTTGCATATTTTACATGTTGCATTAATGAAAGTGTATCCCCAATACTACGTGAGCATTTCAGTGTTCATGAGTGAATGATGGCGGTGATTTCACTTTGATAACTGTCACCATCAATAATGATAGGCCACTATTATGATTAAATAAAAAAACAAAAAACATTTCCCATTAAATACATACCCATCTATCCAGCTTTAGACCACTTATCTAATTTCTAATCACCGGTAAGTCGTAGAACTGATCCCAGATGACCATGGTTGAAGGAAATGTACTTAATAGACAAGTGGTTCTCAATCTTTTTACACTATGTATCACCTGAGTGGTGCTGCCATTACTCACCCTCAACATACAGCCGCCAGCATGCCAGCCAAAGCGACACACAACAAAAACAGCAGCTGCAACTCAACAGACACGTTTATCTCTCAAACATTTTCATCAAATTAAAGATAGATAATACCTACTATTTGACAAAAGGAGCACCCTTTTGAATTGCGTGCAACAATGCAGATCACCCAAGCTGAACAACACACAGCAAGGTGTTCTTTTATTACTGACACAACTGAGAATTCATTTTCTCTGTTATACAACGACAGACCGGCAACCTTTCCAGAGTTCACCCTGTCCTTGCCTACAGTACCGTGGGATTGGCTCCAGCACCCTGCCACCCTGAACAGGATAAGCAGGATAGAAGATGGATGGATGGATCTATTAATGTTCATACAACTCACTCTGTGCTGTGGAAAAAAACCTCAGGAGAGGTAGAGAAGAACCTGTGCAGGAGACAATATGCTGGCTTTGTGGTGAGGATGCTCCCCTCTAATGTGATATTGCCATTACACAAGTCTGGCACTTACATAACAACTTATAGTCATTAATCTTTGGCACCGGGCACAAAAGGAAATCTAATCCTGTTTCCTGTGTCACAAGGTGCAGTGATGATACTCCTTTGCAGAAAGCTGATCCTGCACTGGTATCTGGCTTTACCCTGAACATTTATCCCAGCTTTATGTTGATCTGTATAAAGTACAAAGTGGAAATCAATGAGTCATATTGGTCACAATATAGTATAGTCATGAAAGATTTTTAAAAAATTATATTCCTCAAAATATAAACTCCATTGCACTAAATCAATGTAACCAATTATAATACACTTTACTTGCTTGTGTTCAAATCAACCGTTTTCTCACTCATCATTGCACAATGCATGAGGCATTAAAATGGGGCTATTTTGAACCATAAATAATTATTAGCTTAATTTTATCTTCAAATGTATGCATTATGTTTATCATTAATATGTTAGTGGCTCTGCTTAATGTTAAATTCAGCCATTTAAAAAATTGACAAAAAAAGGACATCATGATTGAAGGTCATTAAACAATTACACTTAAAAAAAACAATAGTAATAAATAAAATCATTAAAATATATATTTTAATATATATAATATATAAAATATATCATATTTTATATATAAAGTATGTAAAATGCTATGCCTTTTCTATACAACACAATTTTGCTTTTGATCAAAATCACACATTACAGGTTTTATGTTATAATTCATATCATAAGACGAGTACATGTATAGTTATTGTACACAAAACTGAAGTCACTTTCTTACAGTGTCACATAATGCAACATAGCATATGGGCCACATGGTGGTGCAGTGGTTAGCATTATTGCTTCACAGCAAAAACATTCATCTCTGGGCATGGAGGACTCTTCTGTATAGAGTTTTTGCCCTAGTGTGCATGGCTTTAGGTACTTCAGTTTCCTCCCACAGTCTAAAATCATGCATGGTAGAAGTGAATTGTTTTGTTTTTTTTCCTAAATGGCCTGTGGGTGTGAATATGAGTGTTTCTCTATATGTCTTTTCCTGTGATCGACTGGTGACTTATGCAGAGTCTGCCCTGCTTTCGCCCATAGTTAGATGTAACCAGCGCCCCAGTGGATGGATGAACTGAAAATAAGCATATGTGGAAACATACACATCAAATGTCACTTGCTCGACTCACCACAAGTTTTATTCAAAGTGTGAACAACAGGACCAAGATCCTGTGGAACCTCGGCTTCCAGACTAACGAACAGCTGCTGGCTGACCAACCGGACATTGTGATGGTCGTCAGACAACAGAAGAGGGCAGTAGTGACAGATGAGGCAGTTCCAGCTGAGAGTTGAAGAAACATCTGGAACAAATGTGGATGGTTAAAGCTGACGTGGTTATTATAGTACTAGGAGCACTCGGGGCGGCGACCCCCAAACTAGGAGACTGTAGCACATTTTAGGAACAAGATCTGAAGCCTCGGTCCAGAAGAGCGTGGTCTAGAAGAGCATGGTCCAGAAGAGCATGGTCCAGAAGAGCGTGGTCTCGAAGAGCGTGGTCCAGAAGAGCGCGGTCCTAAGAGTGTATCAGCTAAAATACTGCACAGAACCCTCAAACTCCCAGGCCTCTTGCAGAGCACCCGTGCTTGTGGAAGCTACACTCTGCATTGACATATGCAGAGGAAAACATTTGTATTTCTGTCAACTCATTAACAAAGTTGCTGTCAGGAATACGTTTTTTATGTTTGCATACTTGTACATTGCTGAAGTGGTTAGTGTTCTCATCTCATTATATCGCACCCTTTTTATTGTGTGGAGTTTGCATGTTCTCCCTGGGTGTATAGAGGCTTTCTCTAACTATTGGATGGGTTATCTGTCTACCATCTATCCTGTATTCACCCTTACAGTCCATATGGATGGATGGAACTTTTCAAATATGGTTTCTTACCTATGAAAGAAAGTTAAGTAGTTTTTCATTCTGAGATATATGCTTGCTGTCATCAGCTGTTTCCAGTTTGTACATTTATCTCACTCCGGCCTCTAGGTGTGGCGGATAAATACAACAAAATAAAATCATACGACCAACACAAAAACTGTGGTATTTTGTAAATATAATTCTAAACGTGAATCCACTGTGTAATTGTATGTCTTCCTACTTACTTGTATGTTATTCTTCCTACTCACTGGACCTTTTCCCCGTTGCAATGAAACTTTCCAAAGATTTCTGTTTTTGACTCATTTTGCTAGCTTGTGGGTTTAATATTAGCGCTAATGTGTCACGTGACAAGCGTGAGTCGTAGACGGATGTAACGGAGAAAAGTCGGTCAATTTTCCAAAATAAAAGATTGTTCAGACCATTCAGACTCGGATAATAAATAAAAACGGAAATAATGTAAGTTATTTATTCGTGCGGCTCGGTACCAAACGACCAATGGACCGGTACCGGTCATGGTCATGGATTAAAACTCAGAACCAAACAGAACTTCCAGATTGTATGCTAAAAAAATGTAAACAGGTCAAGAAACCTGCATGATGGCTGCCACTATTATTTTAATACATAGATTTAATACATCTTTATGTTTGCCATTGAATTTTTGGAAAACGATCCATCATTTTATACTGCACCCTATAATCCATTTTTTATGTTATTCTTATTCTTTTTCATCTAAGTAATAATGTTCTATGAGTTTATTCTATTTTCTTGTTGCCAATCCATTTCATCAACCAATTCTGCATATTGTGAACCTGCTCCCTTTTTGTTGTCTTTCATTGTTGACGCCTTCAGCCACCTTGTGGTTGCAAAGTGATTTCCCCCCCATCGTTTTGTTATTTTCTGTCAACAACTGCGTTTGTGATCTATTTCTGTAGTTCACTTCATCTATCATAATTAAGTAAGTTCTGACATACAAAAACAAGTCAAAAGATCTTGGGAGCTCTGTTGTAGTAAATAAACACTTAACAATCATCTGTTTTTTAATGCATGAATTATCAAGTGGCAACATGAATGAAAGATTGCGTTCCTGTTTTTTATTTGTTCTTCATGATAAGAAAGAAAAAAAGACAAACACACAAACACAAAGCTGATGGTGGGAAATCTTTATTAACCAGAATATGCACCATATTCATTCAGTGATACATATTCCAAATGGTTAAATTCATCCTGACAATAACAAACAGCACGCCGAGGGATGTTTTCTGGTCTGCCACATCATCACCAGGAGGCTTCATACTTGGGACTTCAGCTAGGAAATGTATTTGAATTTATTATCTGACTTTCCAATCATGTCCTCTTTAAGGAAAGTGGCATGAACATATTTCACGATCATTGGATTTTTGTTTAAATTTTGTCTGTACTAATTAAATATTTCTTAACCTGATAAATTGAAAGAAATAATCAAGAAACAATTCATTAATCTTTTGATAAAATTAAGCTTAAATTAAGCTAAAGTGCATTGCAAGAATTCAAATCACAATTTATTTTCCATGTATGAAATCATATATGATGACAAGCCTTTTTTTTAACCATCATGATGTACTCGAAAAAATTGTTTTTAGAACCACACAGAATCTTTTCTTGCTTTATCATATTTAGCTTTTAATTTATAGATTTTGATCTCACAGAGATTTTTTTTTAATCAGACATGGAACATGAGAGCTACATACCAGCAAACAGCTTCTCAAGCATTTAGTCCTAATAATTAACATGTGTATCATGGCTGCTCATCATATCTTTGTTTGTTTAATGTTTGTGTGGTAAAATTGTTTCTTTCCATTTTGGAAGGGTGATGCAGGAGGAAGATGAGCTGATGTATCTATGGAGAAAAAATGAAACTGAAGTCAAATTAAAACTATTTACACATCATTGTCATCCACAAACTTAAATCTACTCTAAAGTAATTAAACATTCATGTCATTAGTCAATAGATTGCTGTGTAACAACTTCAAATCCAGTTTAACTATAAGAGAAAGTCTGGAAGATGTCAACACATGAATATTATCCAGAAGGTAACATTATTAACATGAAGATTTAAAGGCAATTTTATTGTTTTTTGCTAAGGCGTGTGTATCAATGACGTATATGGTGTGTATCAATGGAATATTATATGAGTGCACAAATAAATCACAACAAAGCCCCCTCTTGAGGAGTTGTTTCAATATAGCTAATAGTCTTTATAATCATCTCTGTCGCTATCTTAAATCTTTATACCTGCTGCAACCTGACAAAAGTAAGATGACAGATCTCAATGGGATTCTTCCAGTACATAAGCTTAAAAAAACAGCATTAAAAGGGATACAAACTGAAGGATAAACTCTGTACCACAATTATATATTTTAACAGAGGCATTCATATTGGGCTTTTAAGAATCTTCCTTTTTGCCCTATTTATTCTCTCGATGTTGTTTCTTAGTCGTAATTGTTCAAGTGAACAATTACTGTACTTACCACCTGCTAGTCCACACTTCTCTTTCCTCTGTAAATCACTGAAAATGAAGAGTTAAGTCACATTAGAAACATCAAGCATATAGCAGTTTTTTGAAAACATTGAACAATGTAACTCACCTGTGCCGATGTCGCTCCCTGAACAAGTGACTAAAAAAGCAGAAGGAGAAAGATGGAATTCAACTCAAACAATTGTAAACTGCGCTCCTCAATTGTCATGCTTTATCAATTAAATTAAATTAAACTTTATTTATATAACACCAATACAACACAGTAGGTTTTAGGTGCTTTTAACAGAGAAAAGAGAAAAACAACAAATGCACATGAGCAAGCAGGTTTTATCATGTCTTCCCTGTGTTGATTGTTCATGATCATTTTTTTTTTTTTACCAAATTAAAGTTTATTAACTTGGCATTTATGTTTTAGAACTGTAGCATTTGGCTTTAAACATAATAGGACAAAGGGGCACGTTTTATGACGCAATCAAGTGTGAAAGGTTTTGAAATGAAACAAGTGATATCAGCTGTCCTGTACAGGAAGATCCCAATGTCATACCTGAGTAGATCCGTTGAGGGCAATACTGAACTTTGCTGCCATCTACTGCGAGTGGAGCTACCGCCACATGGTAGACAGTCCCACACTGGACGTCACCAATACTGCACTGGTTGTACCCCTGCGAAGCGGTGCAGGTGTAGTTGTTACTGCTGCCCACCATGTCTGCGACGGTGCTGTGGCTGCTGCCGGTGCTGCGCCAGTAAACCCGTAGAGAGTTGTCAGACATCCTGATCAGTTTCACACCTGATGGACAGCAGGCACCTAGAAGAAAGAAAGTACACGTCTTAGATGGGAAAAAAAACAAAACACTATTTCTTAAAACTGCCTTTGATTCGTCTATATACGTTTCTTATTTCTAATGGATGCCCCTCTCAGCTGAAAGGTTTACGCTATTCTGATGAAAGTTCCAATATAATGATTGTAAACTTACAGACACATTCATCACATTTAAGGCGAAGCTAGACACTGCTGATAGTTTGCTAACTCAAATTTGATTGGGATTATGCTGAATATTTATACCTGCTTGGTATGAATACAGTTATGTTATGAGTGTAATTCACAGAATAATAATACATCCATATTTTCATGTTACAGCATTTTGCATGTAGTGCTTGTCACAGTTCATCAGCTCTTTGATCGGTTCACTTGCGTGTTATGTCCTAATAACTGTGCGATAAGTTCCTAAAGCTATCGATGGTTCAACATGGTGTCTCTCACTGGACGAGAAGCCCTGATAGGTGCAGTTGGACATGCGCCCGCTTTGGCTGAAGGCCTCCATGGTGACCGTGTAGTTGGTGCCACAGGTGATGCATCCCATGAGGCAGTGGGAGTCCTGGGTGTGGCAGCGCGCGTGGCCCCGGGACGACGTCAGTGATGTGACGAACGAATGTGCCCCCTTGGCGTGAGACCAGGAGACATTGGTCATCGCCTGAGTGACTTGATGGACCGTCAGGTTTACAGGGCAGCAGGGTTCTGTGAAAGGAGAAGATATTTAAAGATTCATGACTGTGATTGGAAAAAAAATGTCTGCTCCATTGTTTTCAAATGACTTTTAAGATTTTTTTTTTTTACTTATTCAATCTGAGATTTGTGGAACAGCACTACATGATCAATGGAGTGAGCATTTGAAAAAAAAAAAATTCATATCCAATAGAAAATAATTGCAAAGCACAAAATAAAGCATATAAATTGAAAAAACTAAACAACTTTCACCTCTTTAAGTACATTCTACTGATTCTTACTGTTACAGTAATAGTTTTAGTGCAACATTTTCCTCAGAGACCTTTATTAAATTGACCAAATGTGGTTTGTCATATCTCATCACAATACCTACAGTCACTATTAGTATACAAAGCTGTAAAATAAATATGAAGAAGCGTTGAACCATTTCTCCTCACACATTTCTCCTTTGCTATTTAAAACTGGATGGATTGATCCAAACCTGTTTCTATGGAGTCAGAGTAACTGGGTAAACTGAGGCCAGCGGCGGTCGATGCAGTGACGCTGACTTCATGGGTGGAGCCGCACGGGAGGTCGGTGAGGTCGAGACTTTTTCCACCGGTGGTGTAAGTGTGTTTGCCGTCGCCTCCGTCCACACTCACAGTGTAAGTGGCAGCCCGGTTGGTTGATGTCCAGCTGACGCTGACACAGGACGAGTTCTTTACATTCAGCATCAGATTCATTGGCATGCAGGGAGCTGATGAAGGAAAGATGGGCAATGTGTGGGTTTAATAAGCATTAAGAGATGAAGGAGGACTTAATATTTGCTGAATATAAGGGAAAGTTTTGTACCCGTGTCTTTGGCGTGTGCTTTGCAGGCACGGTTACAGCCACTGATTTCATTGCAGGGTGTCACCTTCACACTGTAGGTGCTGTCACAGCTGAGGTCAGACAGGGCACACACCGGCGCCGTGTCGTTACAGAGGATGACCTCCGAACTGTCTGCAGCGCTCGTCTCGTACACTTCTGCCCCCCTGGAGGCTGCCCACGTGATCTCCAGGGTGTCGGTGCTCACCGCAGAGACAGACACGTCCTCCGGACAACAGGGCACTGAAACACGCAGATAAACACACGGAAAGCGTATCACGGCGACAGAAACAGCCCCAAAGACTTGCACCTCTGCAGCCGCTTACGGGTGGTGTGATTGAGAACCTCTCCCTGAGGACTGCTGCCAGCCAGGTTGAAGGCCAGCACAGACATCAGGTACATGTAGCCACACTGGCAGTGGTAGGTGCAGTTGTTGTTGGTGGTGTTGCAGCTCTCCTCGCTGCCATCTCCTGCCTTGATGAAAGCCACGTAGCCGTCAGCGTAAGGCGCGGCGTCCCACGTCAACGTGCAGTTCTGCTCCGACGACTCCACAAGGGCCAAAGACTCTGGGGGGCAGGGGACTGACAACACGGGGCAAGAGAAAGAACCAGGCACTGTAAGATAATACAAACGCATGGACACCGGCACTACCACCAAGGTGTGTGTGTAAGAATGAACCTAACATGGCCATTATGCTTTTTAACAGTTTATAATGTGCCATAGCACAAAATTATGAAAGTGTACATCAAAATGTCTTTGCCATGTGTAACGTTTTAAAAGACTTGTGTGTCTGGCTTACAAGTCTTGTCAATTTGATATAATTGCATACATGCTTTGATCAATAAAAGGTCACTCCAGAGAAATTATTGCTCCATACGGCTGCAGTCATATCTATAGATATCAATTAAAACATGTAAACATTTTAAATAAAAAGAACATTGTAAAAAGATTGGATTGGATTAGATTACATTTGATTACATTACATTAGAACAATACCAACAAATATAGACAAATATAGACATAGCAATGATGAACTCTAATAAAAAGGATCATGAATACCAAATATTGCAATTGATCTAATTTTGTCAAATATTTTGTGACTTTGTCAGAAACAGTAAAAGTCTGGTATTGAAAACTGCCAGAGTGTTTAAACATTTCCACAGCTGACACTCACAGGTGACGAAGACGACGGGACTGGAGGGGGAGCTGGGCCCGGCCTGGTTTGACGCGGTGACCTGGATAGTATGAACTTCACCGCAGTTCACAGGCGACAGTTTGCAGGAGCTGCTGGATGACGTGGTACAGGTCTGGTTCTGGTCACTGGTCACATAGAACTCAATATGCCCATAAGCGTCCGGGTCCATTTCCCAGGACACAGAGAGTGATGCCATAGTATCGCTCCTCTCCAGAGACACGTTGAGCGAGGAAGGAGTAGCAGGTCCTGATAAAAGACAAAGAAAAAACTCAACGAAGGTTTGAATGAGATCAGAGACGGGCTGCATTTTTATACAGGCCACAGACTTTACCCGTTTGGATTTCATTTCTGTTTATACAGTTGACGTTTTTAAAAAGTCATAACAACATTTTTTACCTCAGATACTTTTAACTATAAAATGGGAAATACAATATAATTTGGGTCAGTTTTACAATTTTCAAGAGATTTTCTTGTTGGTCCATTCTTAATATTTAGCTGTTTGTTTAAGTACGGCTGTAAAACAAAGTCACAAACATGAAAACTAAGTCTTGAATTGTTAAATACCAACTTACCTGAGTATAATCTCTATTCATGACTTTTTCAGTAAGTGCCCTAGAAAGGGTTAAATGATTCTAATTTGTGAGAAGGGCTTTGAATTTGAAAAATAAATGAATAAAAACCCTTATTTATTCTCAGTGAGTCAGTGAAAGAGATTTTAGTTTTTGGACCTCATAACTGTTCAGCCAAGTTTAATTTTACGTTTGCGATGGCTTGGACTGTGATTGTTTTTTTTTTTTTACATCACGTGACTGTTATGAACCCAAAATAATGAATAAACGTAAATGTTTTTTTATTGTGGGACTTAAAATCACAAACATTTAGGTGTTTCAGTGTCTCCTTACGTGTTGTTTGGTTCTTGTACAAGCTGCCTTCTCCCTCTCGGCCCTCGGGGTCCCAAGCATAAGTCATGATGGTGTAAAGAGTGCCAGCCTCCAGGCCGGAGATGGTGAAGTTGGTATCAGAAGTGTTGTGCTCCATTTTAGTGTTTGAGTCAAACTTGTATAAAGACAGGGTGTACCGGACGGCATGAGCAACAGCAGCCCAGGACACAACTATGCTGTCATTGCTGGGTGATGAAGTGGAAAGCTCAGGAGGAGGCAAAACTGCGGAGAAGAAGAAGAAGACGAAGAAGACAGTGTTATATGGTTTTCATAGGATAGGTACTTTAAGGAATCAAGATGATTAAGTGTAATGAGAAGTGATATATAAAACAGGGGAAACATAAATTGAATTCACTTGTAATTTACTGAACTATCAACCTATTCAGAAAAGGGTTGGAGTAACTTTGCATTAATGTACATTTGGCTGTATTATTTAAATGTGCCTGTGACACATTTGCTGGACTTTGTGATAGCGTACGAGTGTATATGACACACCGAAATATAACGCCGATCACCCTCCACCAAAACTCCTCGATTTATTCTCCATAGATCAGGAAAGTTTGATATACGTAATACATTTAATACCATCTTAACATTATGAATTATTATGAAAGGAATTAGCAAGAGAGATCATGTTTCATCAACGGATTTTTTTTTTATTTTATTTGATTACTAATATATAATTTTAAATTCTACTTTCAGTGTTTAAAGTTCTCAACAACCAGGCACCATGAACTATTAAAGAGTTAGGCTATGTTGATTATTAGGTAGCACTTTCACCTCCTCTCATATGGAGGCCACTCCCAGTTTGAGTTAGAGGGGTTAACACAGTATTAAGGAATGGGCTCTTACATTTCTATATTTGAAAAAAAAAAAAACCAAAAAAAACACAGTTTTAACTGGTTCAGGTCACCCTGGATCATTTTCTAAACACGCTGCTATAGGTTTAGACTGCTGAGAGACCTCCTGTTCACTCACCGTGCATTTACATTGGTTGTTCTTTCCTCTATATATTGATTACAAAGATCCATGTTATTGATTATGAATTAATCTGTTTTATATCAATGAAACAGTTTTTGATTCAACGTGTCGTTTGTAGTAGAAGTTATCCAACTCCTGATATTTCTGTCCACCATTTACAGTTGGGTGGTTCCGAAAAGTAATACAGAAGACAACACTATGAGAAAGAAATCTTGTTGTGTGCTTTTTGGTTCATAGGAATCATATGTCCCACCCTGTGGGGTAGGTTTGGACGTGAGTGGTGACAGAAATGTACTCAGGGTGATGTCAGCTCTTTGTGCTTGACATAGAGTCAGGTCAAGTATACAGTTACCGCCGATACCGGAGAGGCGCTCGAGGGCACTGGCGCTTTTCTTAGACAGAATAAACTTGGATTTGCACTTATTGTGTGCGTTCACACTTGCTCACAGTCCTGTGTATTATATAGCAGCTCTGCAATGGGACAAAGAGGTAGATCAAGTGACCTCTGCAGGGCATGGGGACTGATGACAAAAGTATTCTCGGTTTTTCAGTAAATGTGAGACTCATTTCCACACAGAGAGCCCCTTGGGTGTTATCGTTCCTCTTTTGGTAATTCCTTGTTTCGCCCTTTCACTCTTTGGTTCTTTCTTTCTTCTTTCACAATAAATATGCGTATGTGGCATTGTTTCCCATGTGTGCAGCTGGAAGCATATTGATAATAAAATACACCACAGAAAAAGAAAAAAAAAAGAAAAGAAAAAGATGAACGATGAACAACAGTACCTGTCTTTGCAGTCACAGGTGCCGATGGCTGGCTGCGGCCTGCGACGTTTACCGCCAAGATGCTGAGAGTGTACTCGGTGTATGGGGCGAGTGACTTGATCTCTGCCGGGGAGGAAGACACTGTGTCCTCTCTGAATAGACCGTTGGTGTCTTGGACGCGAACGATGTAGTGAGTTGCCAGGGGGTTCGTGTTAAAGTCCACCATCAGGGTCCTGCTGTCTTTTGGCTTCACGGTCTGGATGGGATCCATTGTGTCAGGAGCTGAAATAATCACACAAAGCTCATATCAGAGATGCTTTTGAAAAGGAAACATAATTAAAAAAAAAATTAAAATTTACATTGCAGAGGATTGGCTATGAAAAAATATTCAAAAACACCCCATCCTCCTCTGTCTGGTGTGTTATGTTGGGTAATAAGTTAGTGAAAATGTAATATTCATTCATTTGAATGTCTGTATATAGAAAATCAATCTCTTCTCAAATATAAGCGCAGACGACAAACACACATCACTGCATTACCACTACATATGAAGGGGCAACTTGTGTTCTTAAGAGTAGCGTCACATGTTATGGATTTTACTCGTAAGTAATTTAAGTATGAGTAAATGTATATACTTGAGGGAAAAAAAAACACATAGAAGTACAAGTACCTTTACAGTAATCCCTGAGCTATTGTAAAGACAAATCCAGACTCAACCGCATATGTAACAAGACTGTTAGACATGAAACATAAAATTATATCAGATTTTTCTGGCTATTTGCTTTGGCTGTATAAGTATATAGAGAACTGTAAACATCACCTGTTGATGACTGAGTGGATGTGATGCTCAGTGTATCTTGGTTATCATCCAGGGCATCGACTGTGAAGATGTAATCGACGTTTGGGGACAAAGAGGAGACAGAGCCCATCACTGTGTTGGGACCATAGGTGACGAAGGCAACGGAGCTGGTCGGTGCACTTTGAGGAGCAACAGTGATCTTGTACGAAGTGGCTCCGGTAAACCTGGTCCATCTGAGTATCACAGTCCTGGATGTAGTGGAGAACACCGATACTGTGAAACCTGTTGAAAGTCGCCAAAGAAGAGAAGATATAGATACACTCAGTGTTGATCATGAGAAAGATATTCATTATGATTTTATGATCATACAAGGTATTTTGCTCCTTGCCATTTGGTGAGAAAAACATACCTGCTGCGGCAACCTGCACATTGAGAAAACACACACAAAAAAAAGATTACATGGTGGAAATTATACATCTTTTGAAATGTTTGTGTCATATAACATAGAGCTTAGATGTATAAAACTCAGCCAATCATCACACTGATATCATTCCTTTACCTGTGAGCATATGCCCAGTAGGGCAAAAACCATTAACCTCATCACAGCACTCATTCTTCACGTTTGTCTTCTGCCTCTGTTTGATCTTTCTGGATGTTTTCTTTTTCTCTTGTATGTCCCCTCTCTCTATCAGTTGAAATACCTGTATGTAACTCCTCCTATTGAGGGCCAAACATCCAATCACAGTGAGGCAAAGTGATGCACCTTGGGGCAGGTGTAGCATGAACAGGAAGAGAAGAAAATCCCTCTGGAACCATGGGCGTGATATCCAATTCTGAAGGTGTAGTCAGGAAATAATACAGATACATGAGTCTGGAAAAGGCACTGGACTTTCCCAAGCAAGGGTGTGTTGCGTGCGTGCGTGAGTGAGTGCGGATAAGCAAGTGCTGCAAAAATAAAAACAATCCCTCTGCCCAATGACACTGTGGCCAAACATATAAATGGCATTTCTAACAATCTTGAAGAACTGCTGGTCGGTAAAGTAACAGACTTGCTGATCAATTTGAATTTAATACTATTTATTGAGTTTATTTCATTAGATTTTTCATTATCAAATGGTTCAAGTCGGTCAAAAAATGTTTCTAGTTTAAATAAGGATAAAAAAAAACACCAATTCTGACAAATCGGTGCACTGTAAATATTTTCTGTTTAGACTAAAAAACAATGTTAATAAAGTAAATAAATAAATACATAATTTATATATAGGTCTATCTGTGGCGTACCATACTGTAGTGAGATACCGACCCGAATTTTGAAAGTATTGCGCGAGGACAACGAGCCGACGCTGACTTGTTGACGCCGATGACGTCATAGCATGAGGACGCACGGCTGACAGGAAGAGGCGCAGAAAAAAAAAATCCAAGATGGCAGCGGGCTCGGATCACGGGCTGAAAAGAATAGTTTGGAAAAGTAAGTTCTCTCCAACATGAGCGTGGCATTTGCGTTTTAAAACAAAAAGCAGCAAAAATACACCTTCTGGTTTAGAAGTTTGATCGGTTTATTGGTGGGAATTCCGCTTTGTCGCTTTCTTTTACGACTTCGCATCTCGGAGTGACAGGGAAACATTCAGTTTCAGTCTGTCACTTTGTTTTGCTTTTGCTTTGTTTTTCTTGTCACGTTTTTCAGGCTTGAGCTTTAGTGCGAATCGATGAAAGTTTTCAACAGCAGACTGAAAGTTGTGTTTGAGAGTTGTTTCGCCTGCTGTGTGTGTGGTGACTGTGTATCGCCCAGAGCCCCACCTCATTTCTGCCCGAGATGGGCTCACATGAACGGACAAAAAAACCTGCTGACGTCCGGTGTTTTTGTCCGAAAATCGTCTCTCTGAGCGGCGTTTAGTGGCACCAAGACACCTTCGGTGAAGGTTTGATCTGACAAACGAATTCCATCGTGGCTCCAGTAGTCGGAAGTCATGGAATAGCACAAATAACGGTCAAAGCAAAAAAAGAAGTAAAACCAACCTGCAACCAAGAAATATTCAAAAATTATAATTGAGAGAAAATAATTCTATAATTTACGAGGCCAATATACTTATAGGACCAGTAATGCTTGCACAACAAGCATTCCGGTATGTGGAGTGAAACTATGGAAAAATCTGAACGTGGACCTTAAAAATATCCAAACATAAAACAGTTCAACAAAAGATATCAAGGTATGATTTTTAAGCCACATAAAGTGGGATCATATGTGCCGAGATGTTGGATATTGTACATAAATTTGGATATGGCCAAACTTCACTTTATTGATGAAAACCAAAAATCGATTTTTTTTACTTTTCTGGCAGAATAAATGTATCAGTATTTACTTGTCATATGTTGAATCACTTCTCTGTTCATGCATGGGAGCCTGACGATGAACGTGTTTCCGTGTTCTTTTAATGGAGATACATGTGAATGGAATAATCTACAAAGGCATTGCGGTACTTTGTTAAAACAAAATCCTTTTTTTAAACAAACAGATGTCTGCGAGTAGACACTTTACCTTAAAATCCAAATCGGTGTCCACAGCAGAAACCTCTCACCTCTTCATGTCTTCTCCTATCTCATTGTTCACTTTCCAGTGCTGGTTTTCATGATGATTTGCTCTGTGTTTTTTTTCCCCAGGAATAAAAGACACAATTATTACAGACTGCAGAAAATCTGAAGTATGGAAGGTATGATCAGCACAGACAGATCAACACAGAGATTATAGCTGCATGACTCTTTTCAATTTAAACTTGTATGTACTGCAGTATGATTGTAAAGAACCTTGTAAGTGACGGGTTTATCTTCAATACAGATATTGATTCTCGACCCCTTCACCACCAAGCTCCTCTCATCATGCTGCAAAATGTCAGATTTGATGGCAGAAAAAATCACAAGTAGGTTTTCAATATAGTGAAACATCAATCTACATCACACGGGTTTTAGCTGAAACTGACTGAAGTGTCTGTATTTGCAGTCGTGGAGGACTTGTACAGAAGCAGAGAGCCTGTTTTAGAGATGAAGGCCATCTACTTCATGACACCAACTGCCAAGGTTTGCTTCTAATGATCAATAATGCTTTTCACATTTTCATCTTTGCAGTTTGAAATTTGTTTTGGTGATGCGCACTCCTGTTTTCCTATCTAATCCTATTATTTTCAGAGTGTGGAGGCCTTCATAGCTGACTTCAAGCCCAAACCAAAATACAAAGCAGCATATGTATATTTTACTGACTGTGAGTAGCAGAAAGGTTTTAAAGTAAAACTACTTCAATTATAAAAATGATGACAAATATATAAAGCCACAGTGTGATTAAAAAAGCACCTTGTTCCCTCAGACTGCCCTGATGACCTGTTCAACAACATGAAGCTGTACTGTGCAAAGCACATACGTGTCTGTAAGGAAATTAACATGTCCTTCATGCCCCAGGAGGCACAAGTAAGTGATTACAATTTGCAATTGTGCTTCTATCCACTTTGTTGTGTAATGGTCAGTTTCCTCTTTTTATCCAGACTGCATCATCACTTGTTCACAGAGCAAATGTACCCTTAGTGTGTTCTAGGTCATGTTGTTGAAAGGAAGAATTTTTTTTTTTTTAATGCCCTCGTTGAATCCTAAATGGGCGTTGGCAGTTTTAAGCTGTGATGTAACAAACTTTGTGTGTCTGGTGGCTTGAAATTGGTCCCAGTATTTTGTAAACAATATAAATAATGATTCCTTATTCTCTTTTTTTCTTTCACATTAATGTATTTTACTCTGGGCTTTAAAAGTATGACATGTTTGATGAAATATAAAAAAAAGAAAAATATGTATATGTGTGTATATATATAGTCCTCTTTTTTCTATTTATTTATTTACTTATTTATTTTTATCAAGGTGTTTACATGTGATAATCCTGGGGCTTTCAAAAGCATCTACAGTCCCAACAGTCAGGACAAAAAGAAGACACTGGAGACACTTGCGGACCAGCTCGTCACGCTCTGTGCCACGTTGGACGAGTACCCAGGGGTCAGATACAAGAAGTAAGCCAGAGAAGATTTAGTTTCTCAGCTTAGAACATACTTCAGCCTCCGAGCAGAGATGTACTTTTTTTTTTTTTTTTTTTTTTTATGCGAAAAGCTTAAAATGAGTTACCTAATTGTGAGAGAAGATGAGCTTCACTAGAAAAGAAGTCAGTGGTATCACTTGCTGTCTGACCCCATTCATAAATCATTTGTGTAAAAGAGCTACTCAGAGTGGCCATACTGTACTTTAAACCATGTGGATAGTGCATAGATTTACAGATGTACTTGCGTACTTTTGCTAGACCATTGTTCTTCGACTAAATATTTCTGTTTTTTGCTGACTGGATCATTTTCTGGATAAATAGATATTGCTGAAATTGTTTTGAGAACTAATGTGATGACTCATGAAAAGCAATGCTTTCCCTCACTAGAGACAACAACATGGAGAACGCAAAGACTCTGGCAGAGCTGGTGGACAACAAGCTAGCCAGATACTTTGACCTGGATGACAGTGGAAAGAAAAAGGTGAGCAGGGAAAAAAAAAGACTGACTGTTGACAGAACAAACAAAGTCTTAGCTCTGGGAGGTAACTGAACCTTGAAACTGGAGAGCTACTTTCGGCTGAAGGTGCCACGTTAAGGGAACTCGCACATTTTGCAGACTTTAATGCCCTTCAGCTGAAATTTCATTTGAGTTGATTGTATTAAGTGAATTAATTGAAACGGGAGAAAAAGAAATGGTAACTGTTTCTACCTGAATTTACTTGTGTCACCAGGGAAAGACTCAAGCCCAGCTGCTCATCGTGGAAAGAGGCTTTGACCCTGTGAGCCCCATCCTGCACGAGCTGACCTACCAGGCCATGGCCTACGACCTCATTGATATCCAGAACGACACCTACAAGTAACGTACCGTCATCTGCTGCGTCTCCGCATGCCAGAGAATCTACTTGATGCAAATTATATCCGTAAGAGTCGTTTTCTACTTGTAAATGAGTCTTATTTTCTGTACAATGTGATCAGGTACAAGACTAAAGATGGTGCTGAGAAGCAGGCGCTGCTGAACGAGGATGACATGCTCTGGGTTCGGCTGAGGCACAAGCACATCGCCGAGGTTTCAGAGTGAGTGTGCAAAATCTGAGCGGTGTCATTTTGGTTTGCCCCCGGCTGCTCGCCACAATAGACTCACCTCGTCTTCATCCCACAATAGACAGATCCCAAAGATGGTAAAAGAGATATCTGCCAGCAAGAAACAACCAGATGGGAAGGTATTGTGGACTATTGAACTTCTGTACGTTGTCTTTTACACGTGAAAAATGACAAATCTCTGTTCAAACACCTTTCTTTTATCTTTCTCTCCAGATCACAATTAGCAGTTTGGCCCAAATGATGAAGAAGATGCCAGCTTTTCGTAAGCAGCTGACTGAGGTATAAACACTTAAGACTTAAAAACATTCTCTTCTTAGTCACTTTCCTCTCTTCTTTGCCTTTTGCCGGGTTGTCATTATCAATACGAATGAGTTTGACTTGTGTGGTTAAATCAATAAAATAAATGTCATATTGTTTCAAGGGTCATGGTAATGCCACTGGTTTCTTGAATAAGTAGCTTCGAACAAAATAATACAGCTCCAGGCAGTAATTATGATGTGGTAAGATGTGGTGCCTCGACAGCGCTGACATCATGTGGGCGTGTCTCCATCTTGTTTATCGACAGAAACCTCGCCAAAGTGCTTCTCGGTTGTTACTGATCTTCATTCACTTTTATTCATTTATTCATTTCTGTCTTAAACCTGTAGAAAACGGTTCACCTGCAGCTGGCTGAGGACTGCATGAAAGATTTCTCCAAAAACGTGGAGAAACTCTGCAAAGCCGAACAGGTCTGTCCGTCTGCGTTCTGCTCAAGTTGTGTAGTGGAACGTTGCAAACACTTTGACCGCTCCGCCCGAGCAAGTTATTGGGCGTGTGTGGTGGTGTCAGGAAGCAGAGATCTGCTACATGAAAAGTCTCATCATGGAGAAGTGGATGCTGATTCCACCTGAGGCTGTGTTGGACTTTTTCCCCTCCCTGTGATGATGCACTGACAGATGACTCTGTATTTCTGTGCAGGACCTCGCAGTAGGTTCAGATGTGGAGGGCGTGAAGGTGAAGGATCCCATGAGGACCCTGCTGCCCGTACTGCTACACCCATACAGCACCCACGACAAGATCAGAGCTGTGTTGCTGTACATCTTCAGCCTCAATGGTACGACGGCCTTCTCGTCCAATGGGATCGAAGATGCTCAGCTGTTGTCCCAATCGTCCATTTCTGTTGATTTGCTTTTCAACTTTTCTGTAAACTGGCCCGTCGTTCTCAAAGTAAATACTTAATTTGTTTTGCATATACTTGACAAACTTTTTTTTTTTTAACTCATCTGGGCCTTAATATAATGTGATTGTCTTTTGTTGACAACATTTGTTGTTTCACTGTCTTTTAATATTAAGAGCCCATGATGTCCCACTGAGCTGCTTCTGTTTTCCATCAGAAGACAACGTGGTGTGTTCAGCCTTCACTACTGTTCTGCAGATACCACAGAGAACATTACATAGTATTTTTGCATGAGAACGATGGAAGTGTCAACGACTATGAAGGTCGAGGCATTTTTTTTTTAAGATGTTTTAGGAAACCTAATGCATTTCTGTTAAACTCGAAGTTATTTGACACAGAGTTGAACTCCTACGAAGCTGTGATCATTCGATTTAACCGTCTTGCTTGTATGTCAACAGGCACGACAGACGAGAACTTGAACAAGCTTATCCAACACGTTAAGATCGAAGACGACCGAGAGTTTATCCTGAACTGGAAAGAACTGGGTGTACCGATCATAACGTCGGTAAAGAAAACAAAAAAAAAAAACAACTTTACGCTTTCAATCATTCATTGTTGACTTGAAGTTTCTCGAAATGGTGCAATCACAGTTTCTTTTTCGGTATTGTCTTCTTCTCTGCATTCAAACGTTTTCTTTTGTTTGTAGCCGAGTTTCTTCAGCCGCAAACCATCCCGACGGGAACGTTCTCAGGACGGGCTATACAACCTGTCGAGATGGACGCCCGTCATAAAGGATGTGATGGAGGTCAGGCCAATGACCGGATAACATCCTGTTTTTGTTGTTTTCTATTCCCCCCTGAAGCATGTGACCAGTGTAGGTCACCGTGCTACCCCGGTGCCCCGCTGAATGGCGTCTGTGGGAAAAATGAACACAACGACAAAAGCGGCACAAAAGGAGGTTATCAGATTCAGGTCATCTGATAAACAGTGTCACCTATATGTTAGTGTTGTTGTTTATTGTTCCATCCACTTGTAAAAAAAAACAACGTCTGAACATCTCGCAGAACAATCAGACTCCTGCTTGTGTTTTTCCCTGAAGATGATACTTCTGTTTGTTTTTTTCCTATGAGTCTTTGCTGACGCTTAAACACATTTATGGTCTGGTAAATATGTTCCCTATAAGAAGGTCATTGCTGTAAGGTGAGATTCCGTTTTGTTGAACTGAACGTCCCCACGATCTGCTGCTTTGTTCAACTCCCTGCTGTCGAATGAGACATTTCTGAAAATGCAGTCTGCTCTTTTATCAGTTTACTGAATCTCATTCTGTAAACTCTGCATACTGACTTTGGATTAATCGAGCAAACGGCTCAGACAAATGCAACAGGTGATTCTCAGTGGATCCGAGAAGCCCTTATTCACTTAACAAAGGAAGTTAAGACAACTATTGTAATCTTGATTTTAATGTAAAGCCTCAGTGTAAAAGCTGTGTCCACACTGTGTTTAACAGATGAAACATTACAATGGAAAGAATTACCTATAAGGTGTTTATGATATAGTTTTTTTTTCACTTTCTGCCCAGAAATAACCTGAAAAAACTTTTCTTCAAAGCCTTTGCCATCCAAACACCTGATTTCCTGTAAAAGGAGGTGAAGACGTTTCCTCTTACTGCAGAAAACAGTTTGTTGTGTAGCAGAAGAAAAAAAGAGCTGAAAACAATCCGCAACATCTACCACAACTACTTTTGCGAATGGCTTTAAACCAGATATTTATTTAGTTTAGCTAATGAGATAAACGTGCCTCATTATCCCTGTGCTTTAGTGAATTAATACCAAAGTTGTAATGGGTGTTCTATGTTGTGTTTTGTTGTAAATAATACTATTTCATGTTGAAATGGAAGTTGTCGAAAGTAGAAAGAAATGTTTATCAACATCTTGACTGCCTCCTTCATGACACAGAATCTCAAAAGTGACTTTTAAACTGTTGAAATCCACAATATCCCTTTTCCAAGCTTCAGATTGACGTCTAAAGAAGAAAACCTCGGTATGTGACTTAAGTTTCATCTCTCTTATTTTCAGGAGGCTGTGGAGAACAAGTTGGACAGCAAAGAGTGGCCGCACCAGTCGGAGAGTCCTGCTGCCTGGAACGGCTCCGGGGCCGTCAGGTAAGAGTTTGTTTGAAATCACGTTGCAAGATAGTGGACGTAAACAAAAGTCATTAACAGCCAAAACAGTGTATAAATCCATGTATGCAAACATAAGGAGTACATCTTGTATCAACTCTTTGTTTTTTTGAAAGAGATGACTGAGGATATATTACAACACTGCCCCCTAGTGGTGGAGGTCGTCGGTTTGCATTAAATTATCAGCTGCACATTATAGTTTGATGTTAATGTTTGAGCAAGATCTGAAACTGCAGCTCTTACTGTTGTGACTGTACAAAGTCATACAATACTGTGAAAAATACTATGCGTTACTGAAAGAAATGCGATACCGACAATAAAACATCTGATTGAGTACAATAAATCCATTCTCTATCTGGAGAATGGATTAAGAAGTAAGGAAGTAGTTATTCGCTTTAGAGGAAATTAAAGACCCGGGCAGTAACAGACTGCTATTCTAGCGCCCCCTAGTGATCATTTGGGTGGCTCGCGCCCCATGTACTTTTTATGTGAGCATATTTTTTTTACTCCATTTCATCTATGTGTGAAAATTTACAGTTCAAATTTTCTTCAAGACTATAACTTGTGTTTCTCTGTTCTGCAGCGCCCGACAGAAACACAAGGCCAGCACTCAGGACGAACGCCGGACCGGCTCTCGCCTCATCATCTTCGTGATCGGAGGAATCACCTACTCCGAGATGCGCTGTGCTTATGAAGTCACTCGGGCAGTGAAGTCCTGCGAGGTCATCATAGGTAAGCCGAAGAAAAAAGATTGTAGATAAACTGTGGCCCGATTTTTTTTTCTCCATGTGCTCAGTCAGAAAAGGGTTTCTTTCTTTGTGACAAAGTGGAGACTGAATTGATTAAAACTGTCCAGCCTAAACAAAAGACATCTTTGATAAACATGATGGGGTTATTTTCAGGCACCGACAAATTTCACTTGCCGCTGGTTTTCATTTCTCGCCGTCTCACGCCACCTGCTGGACGCAGTCAGAAGTGAGAATGTACCGTTCATGTCTTAATTTGTATTTAATTTTGTTGTTAGGGTCATCCCACATTTTGACTCCCACTGGCCTCCTGGACGACATCAAGGCCCTGAGCAAAGGCCCGATGGAAGTCTTCACCATAGATGAGAGGAACAACGCCTGAAACGTCGGGCCTCCGCGGTCTATTTCCCCCAAACTCCCCGTTTTCCTCACATCTCATTTTTCTCAGCACCGTGCACTCAACTCCTCTTCCTGTTTGGATCGTGAAGGGAATTTACTTTATACTCAACTGTATTTCTTTTCAAACTCATTTATGCATTTAAATAGTTGTAGGGATGAGGGAAAATTCTCTTTTATCGCTGTCATTTCATGAGTTTCTCCTCAAAGAGCTGAGACTACCTGCGTGCTTAGGACAGGTTAAGGGACCTCATCCTTCCAAATGTTTTATGTAAAAACTGTCTAACCTGCTTTATTATTTTCTGCTTTTGTCCTCAAACATATTTGCCTGTAACGTAAAGAGCTGATTGGCCTTTGAAAGAATATGGTGGGAGACGAAACGATTGGTAGCATTGACCTGATGTATATATACTGTATGTGAGCGCTGAGTCCCCGCTTTATCATTCATGAGTCTTTCAATCACTTCTATTCAGAAATGCCTAATGTAATAAGAGTTTTTAACAGAGTATTTACGTTTTTTTTTCTCCTTGAATTGAACAACTGACTAATAAAAGAATGAAGTGGTTCACATTTTTGTTTGTCCATAGAATTAAAATGGCCTTGTTTGTGAACTGCAGTATCATCCTAAATAATCAATAATCCAATCCAATCATAGTATTCACAGGAAATATCTAACATATGAGAAATACCTTTCAGGAACTTGCAAAAATGAAAGTGAATGTAGAGGAATACAGCAAAACATCTTTTGATTTAGTCATAATGGTGGATGAAGTCTTGAATAATCAAAACAATGCAAAATCACAGACGACTAAACCACCTTGATAAACAGAAGTTTTGTTTAAAGTGGAATGAACTTTACTTAAACAACATGTGAACCTCATGGGACGATCCGAGATGTCGATGTAATAACTTCTCTTTCCTCGTATTCAGTTACTTGAGGTTCCGTCAGTAAACTGCCTCCTCGAGGATACACAATGCACAAATGAGTACATATTTCCTGTGTTTTCAAAAGGCTAAACTTGAGAGGGGCATTGAATCTTTGAAGTGGTGAGTGAGTTCTATACATTACCTCTGAGTCATTGGATCTACCTAACATACATCCAAATTGAGTTCAGACGAACAATTAAAATATAGTTTGTAAGCAGAAATATGTTCAAGAAATGCATAATAATTTATGAGTCAACTTGTTCATAGTTGATAGAAAATTATGGACAAATTGCAAAAAACAAAAATGAGATTAGACTAGATAGCATGTAAAAACAAAGCGCTATTTAAATCAAGGAATCTGGCAATGTGAATGAATGTGTCATTTCAGTTGACTGTAATAAATGGAAAAATAATATAGATTGTACAAGATGCACACTTTTGAATAAAAATATTGTTTCATTGATTGTACCAAAAGGAATTTTAATATATATCTTAGTAAATTTCACCATAATCATATGGCAACATAGAGAGAAAACTGAAATACAATTCAATTCCATACAATTTAACAGTCGCTGTACCTAACTTCAGATTTTCAGTACCTGCTTTCGCTCCCGTTGAAAGAGCTATCCATTAACGTTGGTTTGCGCATGCGTCATGCGTCGGCTCCGCCCCCCAGGACTCTTGCGTCGTTGTCATGACAACAGGCGCTAGCTTCCAGGGCAAATCTCAAATCTGACCTGTTAAAAGTTCACTGTCTCCAAACTAATTATTCCAATGAACTCGACGGGATCGTGTCCAGGAGGAGAGAGAGCCGCGGACTGACTCGACGACCTGTGGAGGTGCTGCGGGGTTTGCTATGGAAGGAGGAAGAGGAGGAAGAGGAGGAGGTGCGGAGCAGGTGGAGCAGGCGGACAGGGGTGGAGGCAGCGGCCCGGGATCCGGAGCCGGAGCCGGCGAAGAGACACGGCCAGGGTTCGGTGTTCAGGAGTGGGAGGACGGATCCAGATACGAGGGAGAAATTGTGAACGGCTTAAGACACGGGAAAGGACGATCCAGCTGGAGAAATGGGGAGGTAACGCCACGCTTCCGAGTGATGAACTGGAACATATCTATTCAGCAAACTGCAGAAATAACTGAATTCACAATCAACGTCCTGCAATCATTATCTCTGCAGCAACACAAAGATAAAAAAAAAACGTTTGAAATAAAAAAATGAAGAAAATATCACACGAGCTCTGGTATTGAAATAATCTAATAAAAGAAAATATAATTAGAAATGCTCTAAACAGAACGTAGAATGCATAATTATTAAATAACAGTAATGATCAAAACAGTCCAATGCCAGCATAAAGTGTGTGATGTATGTGTTTAAGCACAGGATACAACTTTATTACCACTGTTACCACATTGGGTAAGTGTACGAGTACAAAGACTAATGAAAAAGCTAGATTTTCAAACTAGATACAAATACATGAATAAACAAACAAACAAACAAACAAACAAATAAATGCATATAAAAATAGACTATAGAACTGACAGCATAAAAGTCCCAATATTGGATTATTATTATTATTATACCCACATGGGCTTATGTGACACTATATACATTAATAGGAAGATGACAGTCATGGTACATCTTCAATATAACACAAACATTTCATCAAAGTCAAGAGTCTGGATACAAAGCTTTCAGTCTCATTGTCCAGACTAAAAATGTAATGTCTAAATAACCAACTCAGCAATATCACCTTCTGCCAACCAATAGAGATCAGGATTATTGCTTTTTTTTTCTGGTGTAGAGAAATCACATTATTCTTTCTATTCTGTATCTTTTATTTTCTCTAGTACTATGACGGCTCTTACTATAAAGACTACAGACATGGCAATGCCTCGTACTATTGGCCTTCAGGTCACACATTTATTGGTAAGTTTTACCTTAACAGAAGGGAAGGGTATGGACAACACGTGTTCCCTGATGGAGCCACCTTTCAGGTACGTTGGATTCATGATGGTTGACAGACATTTGGGTTATGTTTTCAACTTTGCATAATAGCCTGTTTTGGTAAACGTTTCCCTTCCTCTTAGGGTCTGTACCACACTGACCAGAGGTTTGGTCCAGGTGTGATCAGTTATCCCGACAAGCGACAAGACGTGGGTCTGTGGCTC
The DNA here is from genome assembly GCF_963422515.1 of Blennius ocellaris. NCBI lineage: Eukaryota > Metazoa > Chordata > Actinopteri > Blenniiformes > Blenniidae > Blennius > Blennius ocellaris. Next base: position 22,054,949 of record NC_137661.1, read on the forward strand.
GGGAAGCGCTTGCTGAAGCTCTGCTCCTGTGTAGAAGATTGTTTCAGCCTCAAGCCATTCCCTGAGTATAGTGCCTACCTGGACTCAAGCCTCACTACGGATTCCCTGACTCAGGTACATGCCATGTCACATGTCACATGTCACGACCACTGTTTGACCCGCAGGTGAACAGCTTCCAGTGACATTGTCATTGTTATCTAAGTTTTTTTACAACAATGTTGTAACAACAACATATAATTGTCTCAAAGGCTGAGATCAACCAGTTATTCTTGAACCATGACAAGTCTATTCACATGAGCATAAGGGCAGACAAGATGAGTGATATTGTAGGCTTTTTTAATTGTTTACGTTTAATTCTAGCCAGTAATTAATTCATGTTTCTGTAAAGATGTGGGTGTTTTTTTTTTTTTTTAGTTGATAGATATATTTAGTTTGATAAGGAAAAGCAACGGAAAGGTATTCCATTATTATCTTACATCTTGCAAATTAAATAAGATTATTCCAATTGACTTACCTATAAATAAACATCATTATTCAAAAGTGTTCCATTTCTCGTGCATGTTTGTTTCTCTTAGTTCTGTTCATATCCATCTTCACTGTACAAAAATAAGTATCCACTCAAATTCATCTACATTTTCTCTCCCAATCAGAAACAGTTTCCAACCAGCAGTATTCAGTCACACTCAAAGGTAAAGTACTGCTATTCTGAACAATCGTTTAATCACAGTGCTTCACCCTGACACAATTCAGTTCCCTCCCTTTAAGGTGAATATAGACAGCGACCTTCCGTTAGATGAGAGCTTCATCCTTCCCCACGGCATTGAGAGTTACTCAACAGATGGCGACCACTTGCCACTTCCCCCTGGTCGAAGAAAAGAACTGGATCAACTCTTTCACGGCGAACTGTGGGAGTCAGACTTTAATCCACACAGTGGCTACAAGAGGGACCCTCTCTCCTCGCTGCCCTTACAGGCCCGCATGCAGGCTCACATAAATAACCACAGGTCGTGTATACTCCAAAATGTCTTCTATTGCTTGGCGGGAATGCGGGTGGATTTTGACAATACTTTTCTCGCAGACTTCATGCCAAAAATGTGGGATGGGACGTGGCAGCCGTTCTGTCTCTGAACAGGGAAAGTTTTGGCCCCAAAGGACCTTTTGAAGTCAGTTCTGAACTCATGATTCGGTACGCTTCACGAGGCGATCTGAAGGCGCTGTCTCAAATTCTCCAAACGGGTGACGTCCACCCTGATGTAGCAGACGCATCGGGACACACTGCGCTGATTGCAGCAACGGTAATGCATCCCGGTCATTATCTTTGCTCTTTGTCTATTCATATTCACATTTGAAAGGTTTTAACGTAGCTGTCCACGTAGTAGTCGTTTCACAGACTTTATTTGTTTGTTGCGTTTCCTCACCTGTTAGTTAAAGTGCCATGATGATGTGATCCATCTATTGTTGGATATGGGCAGCGATATTGACAAATTAAACCATCAAGGAATGTCTGCGCTCGCTGTGAGCCACATCCTCTACTACCCTTTCCATTGTCTCGACACAACTCTGACTGAACCGTCCTCCAATGCTTTGGTAAGCTTTCTTTGTTTATATTGATCTCTGTCAGCTGGCTTACTGCTTCAGCCAAAACATGTCTCCAAAAGTTCTTGTATCTAAATATCCAATTAATTGTTATGAAATTCTTATTGCTGATGATTTCATGATTGTGTTGCTCAAAATCTTTCCCTCCATTGTAATACAACATCAGCTGCCGGAGTCTTCATCTTTATGCGGTAACGGTCAGCAGATCAACCAAGATTCTGCTGTTCGCAACAGACCTCAGACGACTGACATTACCTCGACAGATCAGGGTAGTCAGCGCCACTCCTCTCCCAGGTAAGAGTGTCGCTAATCTCACCTCTGACATCACGCTGTACGTTCTCTAATATACTTCTGATATCCTCCATCGGCAGATAATGAGACAAAGCAAATCAGCAATAATGGCCTTGAAAATGGTGTATTTATAGATTTACTATTTCTTTTGCCAAATGATTACAATAGTTGAAGGTATTTCTGTTTTTTAAAGGGCATCAAGCGAATCAGCAGAGCAGATCTTACATCCTCGAAGTGAAGTGTTGGATGACGATAACATTTGGGAAAAAGAAGAAATAGAGGTGAAATTTATGGAGGGGGAATTTGAAATACAGGAAAATAATGAGATTCGTGATGAGCCAGAGAAAAGCACAGCGACCGAGTCAAGAAACGAATCAATAGAGAAGGGAGAGGAAGATGTTGAGAATATAGAGGAGGCGCCTGCTGAGGAGGGATCCATTCAAGTGTTGGAGGATCGCAATGCGCTGGGCCACGTGCAGTGGAGGGAAGCTCAAGCTGAGGTAAGCGGGACGAGCTTTCGTTAATTGTTAAGAAATCATTTTGTCTTCCTGGTTTGATTGGTACTGGTTTTGTTTTTCTTTTATTAACTTTTTTTCTGCGCACAAGGACAAAGAAGAGGATCCGACCACGGAAAAGGCCTTTGACTCAGCTGCTTCAGTCACAGAGGAAGCGATGCAGCGACCGGCAGAAGCTTTGAGTTCTACTGGTGTCCGACGAGACTGTGACACACAGCGGACTGTCCGAAAAATGGCTCCCATGAAAATTGAGTCAGTTCTCTCTCTGTTCTCCCATTTCACCTCCTATTTTTCTCTGTTCGGACCACACTGATGTTATACTCATATTTGGTGTGTGTGTGTGAAATTATGGCATGTTTTTGCTGACCTGATCAGGCGCCGTGTTCGTTTGAATACCCTCAAGCTTCTACTGGAACGGGGAGCCGACCCAAATGTATCCAGGGTGCCCATGCCGGTCCTCTTTCTGGCTATCATGGCTGCCGACATCGAAGCGGTAAGGAGACTGCTGCTGTGTGGGGCACGAACTGACATCGCCCTTCCATCAGAGGTAGGAATTCAAATTTTCTTTCCTCTGAGGCAGGTCTTCCAAAACCTGCTCCTCAAACTCAACTGCCCTGCATGTTTTAGTCTCCAACACACTTGACTCATATAAAAAGCTCATTGTCAGGATGAAAACCCATTTATTTGAGTCAAGTGTGTTGATTGGGAAGGACTGCTTGGGAACACAACAAATGTATGTAAAAACATCTGTGTCCCTCTTAGCATTTTCTCAATGATTTATTTATTTTTGGAGAAAAAAGGTCTGTATCCGCTTCACGTGGCTGCAGCACTTCCAGGACCAGCAGGTCCCAGAATCACAGAGCTGCTGCTGCATGCAATCACTGACCCAGACTCGCAGGCATGTGACCAGGATGAGAAATATGAGCAAGATAGGGTATATGTCTTTTTTTTTCTTTCACATTAAAACTCTCAAATGGATTCATCACTGACATTACTGATAAAGGAAATGCTGAATCAGGGAAAAGTATACGCCTGAATTTTTTTTAACAGATTGCCATGAAGGCGACAAAGTTATTGTGCAGCGACGACGACGCACACCTGAAAGAAGGAGGTCGAACAGCCCTGCATGTGGCATGCCAGAGAGACAGTGATTACCAGGTCAAGTGATACTGTCATACCCATCGGATCCGTGACTCAAATAGGATGTGTTGCTGGTGTACTTTGAAAACCTTTAAAGCACGAGATAAGTGGTGAGTCCAGTCAGGAGTGACACAAAGCTAATGAATGAATATTTCATTGCAGAATGCCAGTGAAGTGGTTGCGCACTTGGTTTCCCACAGAGCCGACACCGACCTTCTCTGGAGTGGACACTCGGCCCTCTCGTTGGCCATAGCGAGCGGAAATTACCTGGTAACACTCCTCTCACTCACACAGTGCACCAAACCTCACTTTGTCTGAGGCATTTTGTTGTCACTGTTGTTACTCAGGCCGTGGAGGTGCTTTTGAATGGCGGTGCAGATCCCAACATACCCCTGGGTCCCGGGGTGGGCAGCGCTCTCTGTGCTCTCTGCAACATCAATTACCACTCAGGTGGCAACCAAATCAAACTGGTACACAAAGAAGCTATTTTCCTAAAACTCCGAAATTAAGTCTTGTTAGCAAACCCAGTCAATTTATCTATCCGCTGATGAACATATATAACATTTATTAAGTACTTGTAAACCTTTTCTATGTCCTCTTCCTGTGTCCACTCTCAATCACACATTCTAGTACAATAAGCCAGATTTCAGATCCAAGCCAATGTATTTGTATCAAGTGATCCCTTGTGTTCATTTGTCCAGAGGTGTACCTTGAACTCGTTTGTGTTTTTGATCCAGTTGAAGATGTTAGCCAATGCTGGCGCCGACTTCTTGATGTCCATTAAAATAGGCGATGTTGTGGGAACTCTGATTGACTATGCACACCACTCCTTCAAACAGGTAACACTGCTGTTTTATAATCTCTGCACATCTCATATTGCCCACTGAAAAAAAAAAAAAAAGAAATAACACAGTTGTAACATTTTGATGTAACTTTTGGATTCTTATTGAGCTATAAAGTAAGGTTTTACACCATTTTGTATGTTTTTATGTCATTTATTAGGATACGAGAATTGCCAAAACCCCTTTTCATGCGCTAAACGTAAGTGAGAGGGAAACACATAAAACACGACATCAGCTGCTGACCATGATGGGAAAGTTTGTCAAAGACGCTGCTGCTCAAAAGGAGAAAGAGAATTCAGAGAGAGAACGACTAAACTGTAAGTATCTTATACCACTTCATTCATTTGAGGGTCACTGAAATATCTGTTTTATTCAAAGCAGAAATTCATAAATATCTTTTATATTTTAGCTGTGAGTCATAGAATGTGTTTTTTACTATATTTGCCGTTTAAAATAGTCACAGGTAGCAATACAGCAAAAGAAATTGAAAAGACTGTCGACCATGGAAGACCACCAAAGAGAGCAGAAGCCCAGAGGTAAGCATACAAAGACACTGACGAAGGCCATCTACGCATTCTGATTTGTTTTCCTTTCTATTTGCTCCAAACACTGTGTTTCAGAGGTGAATTTCCATTTTGACACTTGTAATCTTTCTCTTAGGAAGCCACTGTTTAAATTTTGCTATTACTGCGGTCGCTCTGTGTCTGTGAAGCTGAGCGAATGTAACGCCTGCCACAAAGTCCAGTACTGTTCCACTGCCTGCAAACGAAAGGCGTGGGATGAAGGTCACAGGGAAGAATGTATGAAGGCAACAGGTGGGGATCCTATCCAACAATTACATATATATATATATATAAAAAAAACATAAATTCAAACATTTTGATCATAACTAAATATTCTTATCATAAAATTACAGTGAGAGTGTAACTTTGAGTGTTGAGCGTAAGATTCATTTCTTTGCCGAATAACTTTACGCTCTATACAGCCATTTTTAATGCATACCTCGAAAATCTGTGTTTGGTTTATAACGTCCATCTGTCTGTCTTTCTCAATCCACCATCAGTTGAAGGCCCCTCAAAGGGAACGGAGTTGAGACCCTCGAGAGGCACAAGACCTTTGACTGCCATGCTGACGTCCAAAACAGCTCCCAGGCCACCGAGTGACGCCCCAAAATCCCAGAGACTCACCAAGCCGGCCGGCAAGGATGAGAAGCTCTGGGAGACCACAATCAACCTGAAGGAAAACTACAGCTTCAACTGATGAAATGAAATAGATTTTTTGCAGAGAAGGTTTCGTACCTAATAACAATCCACATCTCTGTGCCAAGATCAATTCTTTGTGACATAATATTGGTACATTTGACCTTGCCGTAGAAAACTTTTGACCTTGCCGTAGAAAACTTTTTTACTTTTTTTTAGTTCGTTTATACCTAAATCTTTAGATAAAAACAAGTTGGTTGAACTGTATACAGTAAAGTATGACAATAAACATAAACTAGAAAATTCTAGAGGAAATCTTGTCTGCCTCTTGTCTGCTTCTCCCATCCACTTTGTATAGGGCTTTTTTTTTTTTTTTTTTGCAGTTTTTTGGGGGATTTATTCAGAAATGGTAGGTGAATCGTTAACAATAGTTACAGCAACATATTCCTGAACATTTCAATGCACTTTTATGTGTCCCAACGGGACAAGATCGCTCTGGTCTACTGTCATCTTTTATGGAGGACTAAATGTGCCAAAATGAAATATGATTAGATTTAACATAAAAGTGTGCTGATTCATCAGTGTGAATATCTAACATTTCTGCATTTGTCTTTGAATCTTGTATCATAGATATTTCCAAAAGAACAAAATAAATTAAATGTGTTTATTGACCTTATTCCATGCGAACAGTAAGGTGCCATATTGTATAATCTTGTCTTACAACTTCCAGTGGATGGGACTACTGTAGTGTTGTATTGTTGCTCACTGATGTAGCAGTTCACTCTGGATGGTAAATGAGATTGACAATTTATCTCTTAATTAAAAGTTTTAAACATCACTTGTGTGGATTGATGCACGGTGGCTCGCTGTATGGGTTTATTTTTTGTTTTTTTTAAAGAGTCAAAGATAGGAATCAAAACAAGTCATGCTGTTTCAAAGACTAAAGCTCCATAACTAGACCACCGGCAAAGCTGCAAATTTAAAAGATTCTTAGAAAGTGTTGGTCACTTCTCACTCATTTTACCACGAGTTACCTGCAATTCCTCCACTAGAGTAAAAGTTTCAAACTCGTATTCGTAAATAATCAACATAATTAATTTTGATTCTTAATTGTTTGTTAGCTTCAGCTGCTCACAAGCTGGTATTTGTGACTCAGTCTGGTTCTGTGACGCACTGTCTCAATCAGCACCAGCCAATCAGCTCCAAGCATCTAAATTACATTTTTAGAAGGGCTTCAGGCTTGGGCTCGGCATCAAAATCACGTGATCTGAGTGAATGGAGCCACTGCCTTGAGCATGCGCACTTACACTTGACTTGCCATACAGTAGCAAACCCACCGATGAGAAAATAACCTGAAACAGCAAGAGGAGACCAATAACCAGGGAGTTCAGTCCTCACACAGTAATTATGTGCTATATAAGAGGAAGTTTTATTCACAGACAAGAATACATCATAGATAATCTTAAAGAATTAATAGCATGCTTTGCATGCAGCCCTTTCTGATGACACCAGGTGGGGCTCTGGCCCACCTGCCCCTAATGACCAGTGTCACCTGAGTGTTGCGGATTGTGACATTAAAGTGAGGAGAGAGCGGAGGGTCCACTGCCTCTTGGGTAACTCCAGTGTAATCTTATGATCGACTCCTTGTTTAAAAGCCTATAGGCCGAGGTTGCAGTGGAGCTTGTTGTATTTGCATCATGCAGCATGAGACAGTGGAGGGCTGGACCAGGAAGCGACTGCTGGAGAGAGAAAAAAACAAAACAATCTGATCTGTCACAGGACAAACACATCAGTTAAAGCAACCAAGAGAAGAACGTCAACCTTCACCTCAACTTCAGCAACTATTTTTTTAATTCTTTGTTTACGATTATAATTTTTTTATTTATTATTATTTTATTTCTTGTTGTTTTTTTAATCGTTTTGTGAGAAGTGTGAGTGGGAGGTGTGGTTTACTCCCTGGCTCGTCTGAGGACTATGAGTATAGACCTGGAGGAGCAGGAAGATGAACTTCTCGTCCTCCAGAGTATCTTCGACAGCGACGAGTTTGTTCGGGAACAGTCGAAATTTGCCGGAAAGATCCGAGTGTGTGCTGAGCTTCCTGCGGATTTCACTGTTGTCCTGAGAGAAGGTATAAACAAGGCATCGATACACAACTGTGGACAGTTTGTCTGAGACACGACCTGAACACTATTTAAACATGAACGTGTGCGTGCGTGTGGTGCATTGACTGATATATATTTCACTGTTAATCTAAGTGTATTCATAGTTAATATAGCCGTCAATACCTATTTGATTTCTTCCCCGGTTGTTCTTTGTTTGTTCATTTTGCTCATCGCAATTACTTTGTTTCCCCTGATGTTATCTCCAGGTGATTCTCAGAGGCAGTATGGGATTTCCTTCCTTCCACCTCTGCTGCTGACCTTTGAGCTCCCTGAGGACTACCCATCCTCCTCCCCTCCCTCCTTCACCCTCACCTGCAGCTGGATGACTCACACACAGGTAAGAGCAATGCATAGGCCAGTTCAGATGCACAATATTTACCTGCACCATCAATTCCTGTTTGTGCCACAGAAACTGAAAGATATATTGTTAATTACTGGCAGTAATTCACTTTTACTTAAAGACAATTGTTTTCCCTCTCCTTTACAGCTTGCCGCACTGAGCACTCAGCTTGTCGTGCTCTACCAGGCCACTGGGGGCGCTGTGGTGCTTTTCTCTTGGGTGCAGTTTCTGAGGGAAGATACCCTGAGGTTTCTGGGTATCCACAGTGAGCTGGAGATTCCTTCTGATGGAGGCGGCATCCTGCAGGTTAAACACAATGCTGCAGCTTCAGACGTGAAGAACGATTCTCTCAGTCTAGAATCAAAACCTGCAGACAAGCAACGTGGTGATGAAGCAGATCCATGCAAACTTGACATTTCTGCTCCTGCCACCGTGCTCCCCTCAAACTCCTCGGACCAACTAAGTCCGACTGCAGAAGGAGCTGCGTCTCTGCTGGTTGAGTCCGAGGCCTCCTCTCAGGATGAAGACCACCACTTTTCTGATCTGTCTTTGACTCCATCTCAAGTTCTGATGTCCCAGATTTTAATCTATAATGCGTCTGAGAAACAGAGAGTTTTTGACAGGACGGCGTTTGACTGTGGTGTTTGTGTTTTGAGTCATCTTGGTTCAGAGTGTGTGCAGCTGTATGAGTGCGGCCACATCTTCTGCCGAGCCTGTCTCTGTGAGTTTTGTAAACTCCAGATCACAGAGGGGAACGTCCGCAGTGTCACCTGTCCTCAGGCAGGCTGCACTGCCACCCCGACACCTGCACAGGTACACATCTCACATATATTTCTGGTTTATGACCAAAATTAAAAAAAATAATAATAATTTTCTTAAAAAAGTTTGATTGTGTAAATTCTTGGCCAGGATGCATTTTACCTTGCATCGAATCAATTAAAACACCTTTTTTTTTTGGCCCTTGTTGCGTCTCTATTTTTCTGTTTGGTAGGTGATGACTCTCGTAGGGGAGGAGCTGTTCAGCCGTTATGATCGTCTCTTGCTCCTAACTAGTCTTGACAGCATGCCCGGTGTGCTTCCCTTTTTAAAAATAGTACATCTTGTACATTGTAATTTACAATTACTAAATGTTTTTTTTTCTCCCATCAGATGTGATGTACTGCCCTCGGCCTTCCTGTGCTTCAGCCATCATCGCGGAGAAGTCCAGCGCTGTCGAAATGTGCTCTGTGTGCAGCTTCGCCTTCTGTGTCAAGTGCAAGAAAACCAACCATGGCATAGATGAATGTGAGGATGAGAAGCTCAAAGCGATGTGCCAGGAAGAAACTCTCGGCTACGCACCGCTACCACAGTCAGAAGGTACTCAAGGATAAACGGTGTATGTGTGCATACCTGTAGCTATGTAGAAACATATCAACAAATCGTGTTCTATATAGTGTTACAGTGAAACTTATTTGCTGAAAGGCCACTTTTCACCACTTAAAAGCAGAGACGAGGTCCTACTGATGGGATGAATAACTGATAAAAAGTAATTTGTCTATTTCATGTAAAGTTTGAACTTCAAACTGTACATAATTGTATATGTATTTATTATTATTATTTTTATTACTATTATTATTAGTAGTAATAGTAAGCAATAGTTGTATCTGCCAATTCAGCATTCAGTCGTGAAGACTCATTGATCGTAACAAAAGTGTTATGTAGTTGGAAACCAAACATGAAAAGGATGTGATAGGATTGGATAAAAAAGAAACAATACACACGCACAGGCTTCACCATAATTAGCAAAGGTAGAGAAAGTGTACCATGTATTACAGCTGTCTGTTGGAACTGAAGCAAATAGTAAGGGAGATAAAGGACATCCCTGCCGGATATTTAGATTTGTTTTGACGGTATATGTACAATTCATAAATACATAGAATTGCCTGTGCTGCTGTTTGTGTCTTAGAAGGGCAGTTGGCTCTTTGCAGTGACTATACCACCGGCAGTAAGGAGAGGAAGTGCCTCCTGGAGAGCAGATACGGTCGCAAAACCATGCCGCTTTTATTGGAATCACTGAATAAGAAATGGCTAAGCAATAACACCAAGCCCTGTCCTCACTGCTTCACCAACATAGAGGTACTTATTTATTCACTCACTCACATTTATTAGCACGCAAACAAATGGCCTGAATTCCCATTTTGTCTCTGATGATTTTAGACAAATATGGTTCATTGTTGTCTTTGTGTTTTGTGTTGCAGAAAAATGGAGGATGTAACGCGATGTATTGCACTTGGTGTAAAAACCCTTTCAGATGGGCCTGACTCACCACATATACATGTAAAAATACTTCCACTCAGTCTCAGGATGGTTGTTGTTTGTTATTCCAAGGTGTTTTATTTTTTTCCCCATTTAAATCACAAACATTTAGTCCCTTGATTTTTCTAATTGAAAGAAAATGGATTAAAAAAAAAAACTTTCAACATCAAATATGACTGCCTATTTGTTTTATTTTTGTTTTGTCTGTTTAAAAAAAAATCTGTAATAATGGAAAAATAAGAAAAAAGAAAGTAATAAAGGACTATATAAAACTAACCATATAAATGAGAGTAATGAAAATATAAACAATGTTCATTACAACCTGAAGTTTCTTTTTTCTCAAATCATCATTTGCCAAATTTTGTTTATCTTCAGCCTTATACCCTATTTAATTTAGAACAATTTACTGGAAATTTGATATATTTATATTTTTATATTTATATTGCAAAATAGAAATGTCTTGCCATTGTTTGATTCTTAGTACATTATCATTGTTTGATTAGGAAGGAACTGATCTTATTATTTATGGTGTAAATTGCTGTATTCAAGAAATAAAATGTGGTGTTCCAACTTAATCAATCAATAATTTATCATTTCTTAAAAGTAGGCACTTTGTGAACTCGGTAAGCTTCCTCTGCTGTATGTTCAGGTTGTTCACAGGGTTGTGTTCATGCCACATACAGGTGCAGGTGAGACACTTGCTCGGCCTGTTCTGGGGATTCCTGCTGCAGCCCTGCAGAATGAGGGCACGGCTGAGTGTTGTTCTTGACAACACGTGTGGATGAGTCAGCAGAGGAGAAGATCCCAACCATTGGTAACGGAGACAATCTAACACTGTCTGTAAACACAACGGAAACGCTCTCGGTAACAAACAACACACAGGTGTGAGTGGGAGGTGTGGTTTATTCCCGGGTCATCTGGGGACTATGTGTGCGGATCTGGAGGAGAAGGAAGATGAGATTCTTGCCCTCCAGAGCATCTATCCAGAATGAGTCGAGGTTTGCTGGAGAAATCCGAGAGAGCGCTGACATTCACGCAGAGTTCATAGTGTTTCTGAAAAATAATAATGTAAATGAAAAGCATCACACCTGCATCAGTACAGGACCGATTAGCCAGTCAGGTCCTTCATAGTAACCTTTTTTTTAGTTATATGAACATAAAAACATTTTTTTTACTCTTTTCTTTCTATTTTTTAAACTTGATTCCATAAATGAAACTGTATAAAACATTTCTTCACAAAATGTATGGATATTGTTTCTCCAATCTGTTTTGAACTTTACAGTTAAATTTCATGTGTTGATTTATTCCTCTGATTGTAGTTTTACTGTTGCACAAATATGCATCTGAAGTACTGCTCCAGTGCACAGATTTGGGCAGGCCTCTGCAAACTTTGCAGCCAAAAGAGACGTTATTGTGATTTTCAACCAAATCGAATTCATCAGAAGCTGCAAAACATGATTTCATCTTTAAAATGAGGCAAACACAGCTAAACAACTAAAGTTCCATATATACAGTAGTTTCGAAGCAAGAAAATGCTGTATTGTGTGTTGTGCTCCACCACGCCACTGGGGGGCACTGTGGCGCTTTTCTCTTGGGTGCAGTTTCTGAGAGAAAATGCCATGAGGTTTCACAGTGAGCTGGAGATTCCTTCTGATGAGCTCAGCACCCTGAAGGTTAAACACAATGCCGCAGCTTCAGACATGAAGAAATATTCTCTCAGTCTAGAATCAAAACCTGCAGACGAGCAACGTGATGATGAAGCAGATCCAGACAAACTTGACATTTCTGCTCCAGCCACCGTGCTCCCTTCTACCTGCACAGATTCCCAAACCTTGTTTGGTCAAACAGATGATTTATTGCATGAAGGCGATCTTTCAGCCTCAGGCCCACGAGAACCAAGCACAGAAGGAGCAGCATCCCTCGTCGAGGATGAAGACCCATCTCTCGTAGTTGTCTCTCCATCTGAAGCTCTCCTGTCCCAGATTTTAATCTATGATGTGTCGGAGGAGCAGAGAGTTTTTGACAGGATTGCATGCATGAAGCCAACACAACATCTAAACTGTGAGGACTCTCAACTCACAGGGAGAAAATTCTGATTCACGTTCAATATTCAAGCTCTGGCTTTGTTCAGATTCAAATCAACAACACACTATAAAATACTGTGTTCCTGCCACAACTCCCCTTTTCAAAGTAGAAGCACAAAGGATGAATAGGTTATGATTATATGGTTAAAATAGAATATGTTTTCATCTTTTCTTTTCTTAAACTAATTAATTTGAAGCTGTGGGTTGAAATTCCCCCTTTGTGCTTTCCCATAAAAACCAATGGATTGAGGAAGTTCTTCTTCTTCTTTTTTTTTTTACATAAATATAAGCTAATAAGGTTTGTTGATTTGTCTAAAGTATCTTAAGTTGCCCAAATATTTAGATTCTTCCATGTCGTTATTTTACGCTTTCCTACAGTCAGAAGTGTTACTTTCCTCACTTAAGAACAGTCACAAATTCCAGACTCTATGCCGTGTCAGCATCACTGGAGGGCACTGAATGACAAGAATTACATAACAGTTTTGACCCCGTTGATAAGAACCTGGCAAGAACTATATGAATACATGAATCCTGAAAAGAAAGAGTAATTGTTTTGGTTTAAAATGAACAAACTCAGTGTTTTCTTAATTCCAAAGACTATGCCATTAAGAACTGTGATTCAAGACAGAACACACCTTCAGAGTTGACCCTGTGTAAAATCTAGATCAGCTTGATTAAGTAATGAACACATCCCGTTTTCTTGGAAATATCATCACATGTTGGAAAATCTGATCCCAGTGGAAGAATGTTAATTCGTAAAAAGCCATTCACTTGTAAATCCTGGAGCCTATAACCCTCTAACCCTCGCACTGCACAGTTTACGGATATTTCCCGCCTCCAGGTAGCTTCTGAGCGCTTGGCGTTCATACTCACTGGCCGACTTCTTGTTTTTGAGACGCCCTGCTCCCTTCCTCCACTGTTCTATCAAAACAGTGAAACAAAGAGCAGCGTCGCGTGAAGCCCGGCTCCCCGAGACGCGATTGTAAATCCACGGCCGCCTCGCATATGAAGCCGCAATGTTTGTGTTCCTGCGTCTCATCCAGGGAAGATCCGGTTTCCGCACGGAGGTCACCACTTCCTCGTAATATGTCCAAACAACTGCTGTTGCTTTCATTCCCAGTGGCCCGACAAGGCTTGCGGGACTGTAACTTACGGTGGTACTTGTCTTTGTGTTTGTACACACTCTGGGCCGTGAAGTTTAAAACACAGAAAGTCACAGAGAGGAACACAATACAGCAATTGGGCCTGGTGTGCTGGTAACTCTGTGAAAGAATTCCCACTCACGAGTCCAAAATGTTCCCATGAACGGAATAAACATCTAATAAGTTCATTTGTTCAGATTCAAATCAACAACACACTATAAAATATTGTGTTCCTGCCACAACTCCCCTTTTGGTAGTAACATATTAAAATAAGGAAATAAGTTACACACTTACAATTACTGAAGTTGAAGTGAGTTTGTTACTCATGATTATTATCATACATGAACAACATGAGTGTTTTTTGTCTGCTTTCTGAGCTGACCTAGCATTAGTACTGGCATTATTTGCGGCAGCTGTTGTCTCAACTGATGCCGTTTTGCTAAACTCCTCTTTACCGTTGGAGAGACGTTTTATGATTCCTGAAATGTCCTTGGGGAGAAATTTCTGAATAGAAGCATCATTATCCTGAATCCACAGTACATGTGACGCATTAGCAGCCTGTAATACAAGTCAGCTTAACTTTATAACTGCTGGATGCATCTTGGTAAGCTTACATCAGTATTTTGGTATCACTTCTTCTCATCAGTTCTCAAGTACTCTGTTACTTCAATATCTGATAGAATAATCCACTACCTTTTAGGGGAATAAATGTAAGAAATTCCAACAAACTGCTCAGTGAGCATAGCATCCCTTAATTCCAATCAGCACTTTAAACGTCACATTTATATTAGCTTTGGCAGATAGATAGACTGACCACAGAACTTCTACACAGCAGATATTTTGATTTATGACCGCAAAAAAAAAAAAAAGCAAAGGTGAAGCTAATTTTGCTAATGGCGTTTCATTTCTATTAAGTGTCTCTGTGAGTTAGACTGCAGAGTGCAAGGATCTGACACCGACATCCATAAATGCAGTGCAGTCAGTTTTACCACCATCAGTTACATGAGTGCTTTTGATACTATAGCAAACCAAAAATGCTTGAGGCCAAGCAAAGATATGTTAATATTTCTCATATGGACCATATGGACCAGTGTGGGAAAGAAGAAAAACAAAACAGCAACAAAGAATGATTGTTTTACAAGGAAAGATAATTCAAATCAAAACAAACAAAATAACTTAAAGCATTTAACTTTTAATGTTTTTAAATTCATGTTGAACCACATGCGGTTTATCACTACAATTATTTGCCCTCCCTTTCTATCATTCCACAGATTTCCTCCTTTCTCTTCCAAATGTGTATGAAAACGGTTTTAGGTTGCACCCTATATCAAGCCTGTCCCCCCTCTTGACATTTGAAATACCTCGGATACTTAAGAGAACTAAATATTGATGATGTTCATTTAACAGGCTGTATATTAATGTCTAACTAATGTACATATTTTTCAGTTATGAAGTTTGACTTTCTCTGTAAAATCATTGATTCTTCCTGGAGAACAGTGGCTGATGCAAAAAAAACTGTGAGCTGGTCTGTTTACAAGTGTCATATTGAACAAGTGCAGTTTCTCCTTAGATTTAATGAGTAAATCCCATTTAAAGTCTGACTGCGGTTAACGTGCATTAATAATTGAAAACCTTTGTCATAAAAGAGCTCGATGAGGTGAAAGCAGAGGACTGGAAATTTGGTTTGCATTTTTTTTTTTATTGCACGTGTCTATTTTGCCTTAATGTCAATAAAAGCAGTATCTGTACAAGAATATTGGCTCAGTTCAAATAGGCTACAACAATTTGCAGAAAATGGAGCTTGTGGCTTCTCGCTAAAGACTAATACTCTAACTTAACACACAAATTTCAGGCAATCTGTTCACAAGGTTGGGGGAGTTGCCCTGCTGCCAGATAAACAACCTACCGAAAGGCACAAAAGACAGCTTTCTTGGCAGAGGTAATATAAAGAATAATGAGTAAAGCCTGGTTATCAGTGCGGAGGAAACTAGGCTACGGGGAGCATCTTCGCCCTGTGAGCCAATAACAGCGTCGGCGAACAGAGGGCTGATTTCCCCTGGAGCGGTACAAACTGAGCCGTGGAAGAAAACACACGAGACACACATTCACTGTAATGATCATCAACTCGGGTCGCTTATTGTCATCTGCACAGTTTATTCATCTGTCAGAAAACGCACACGCACACATATGCACACATACGCACGTACACACAGCTTCAGAGATCAGCACATCAGTAGTCCAGGCATCCAGGCATCCATCCATCCATCCATCCGTTCATTCAGTCAGTGAGTCAGTCTCTTTGTGGTGTGTTGGCAACATTGTTCAGAGGCACTGAGAGTGTGCTGAGGTTTTCACAAAGATTACAAGAGAAGGTATAGACTTGTCCTGCAGAGGTTCTCCTCGGAGCTGTAGGGACCCTCACAGTTAATGGAGGCAGGGGAGGAGGAGGAGGAGGAGGGGGGTGGGGGTCCTGAAATATGTCAGCATACAAGACCGACTCCAGTCTCCCAGATCAGGACACATGGGCTATTCTGTGAGGCCAGTGCTATCTGTTCTAAAAATGGATTAACATCAGCTGGAAAGCACAACAGCTGAAACGGGCAGGCACAAACAGCACATGGAGGCAAAGTAAATATGTTATAAACTCTGTTTAATCACTTGTAAGCCAAGAGTTTAGCAATTTTCTGATCTGCGTGCCAAAAAAATAAATGTGGGACTGGTGGCTAATTAGAGTAGCTTAACATAAATAGAAAAAAAAGAGTCAATAATCTATTCGTCCATCTGCTTTGTCGGGTCAAAGGGGCTGAAGGTTGTCGAGGATGTTTACACACTTGTCTTTTATAAGGAAGTTGCCAGCTAATTATGATGATTTCTTTTCTGCGGCTCATACATGTGTTGTTTATTCAGTTTTCCGAAACCATTTGATCCTAATCTCATCTCAGCTATTTCACATTTAAGAACGAGTTTCCACAGATGACGACATGTAGTTTTATGGGGATTTAAGTGCCGTAACCATTTCGTTTCTCCTCCCTGCCTCTCGCCAAGACTTTGCTGACAGTGACTCAGCGAGATGCTGCGTAAAAGATAAAGACAAATACTGTAGTTAGCTGCACTAAACAAAATCCTCCCAAAACCACAAAAATGGCAAAGAAAATGACATACACATTAATAATTGGCATGCTCTCGAAATGAGTTCCTCTCAGTTTAGGCTATCCATCTTTCCAAATGGTTTATCTCTTCCATTTGTGTGTCCTACTATAGAAATCCTGCAAAAATAATCTCTCATCACCTGCAACATCATTTCTATTTGTAGCCAAATAATATTTATTGGACTAAAAACTCTTCTTCTATCAGAAATCGTAGGTTTGTGATTGTGATCCTTGACTTTTAACCTCATTTTAACAGTGGCGTATCTCACTGATGAGCATTGTTACGTATCAGACTTGAGTGAGGAAAAGTAATCATTTTCTTCAGTGATTTTGGTTGCGTTTTATTATTTTCATGGAAAAACTGTGGCACATGTTAGACATTAATGGTGTTTCTTCAACAACAGAGAAATTTAAAGTCAGTCTCTCTATTCATCTATAGATTTTCTCTTTATCTATTTTATTGAGACAATAAAACTCAATACAACTGCCATGAAGGTGACACTAAATCCTCTTTCATTATTTGTCTGTATTACACTTTCATTATCAAGGGTTCTTCTAAAAATAATTGTACTTAAAGACAGATGAGATGGAACATATGATAGTATTTCTGTTTCCTGTTTTACCTCACAGTGTCGCCCATTTGCCCCGATCTGCTCAGTCCAACAATGCAGCACATGGATGAACACAGAATTACAGCTACGATACACATCCGTAATAGTTTCAGTTTCTCACCTCGTGAACGTTACAATAAAAATTGTTGAGAGGCAAAGACACAATGACCACGATAGTAAAGTCTTTCCTCAAACTGAACAACGTATGGGTATATCTTACTTTCCCTTATAAACACTGGTGTTTCCTCTGTGCAAAGTTGTGATCTAATCAATTCATCCAGTCATATAAACCTTTAAAAAAAAAAAAGTCTTTCATTTTCTTTCCATACTAGAAACATCTCAACAGTTAGTAAATATAACTTTACCCATGCACAAAATATACCAGGTACAATTTATATGGTGCACTATGTAACACTTCTCTCATTTACAACAACACACTGGAATTCAACTCTTAACTTATGGAGCTCATGGAGCAATCAGATTACAGTTTGGATTAATAATAGTGAAATAAATGTTAGTATATTATAGTTACTGACCCCCCTGTGGGGTCTAGAACAAGTAAATATAAAACAAATGGTAACAGTACCTTGATTATTTGAACCTTTTGAACAAAAAGAAAGTCCAAACAACTCAACGGGGTTTGTGTAAACAATCTAAGCCAAATTAGTGACCACACAGCAAACAAAAGTGCAGTTTGCCACACTACCAAACTCATTAACAGTTAATAGACAATTTATGGAAATACCTTCAATTATTTACCATAGTGTTTTCTTAATGTTGGGGTTTTAAAAAAAGAAAACAAACATTTGCTTTACTACATGTAAAATGTTTGTTTCTTTTCCACTCCTGAAGCATCCAGGTCTGATTAAGTGCAGCACTTTACCGATGGTTTGTCAGGTTACGCCTCATTAGCCACTAATTGTGTTTCACTCTTATTTCAGGCTCATCATTCTATTTTGGGTTGGATCCTGTTGGCTGTTAAGATTTCTTAAATCACGCAAAGAAGGCCTTCAAAGTTGCTTTTGGTGCATTCGTTTACTTGTGAATGAATATGGAGACTTTGTGTCGAGTGTTGTTTATCACAATAACATGGATTTAGTTTGGTATAAATCTTCTTGGGGCCTGAGTCCAAAGCTATTATACATCTTAACAGAAACCAGTTGCAAAAATTTTTTTGGGGGGGGGGGGGTAAATAAATAAATAAATAAAATAAAAATAAAAACTGACCAAAATGGCAAAGTCATTATGTTAATCCTAAAACATTTTTTAAATTTTTTCCAAGGTAAAAGAAAGGGCCAATCCATAGCTTTAACTGACTTTGCAATTGTCTTGGGGAAACATGTACACCAAAGTTGTAAATCAGTCCTTTAAAAGTAATGCACTACTCTAATATCTGTACTTATGGCAGTAACAAATTAATAAAGTACTACGCGTCTGAAAATTGTACAGTATGTTCTGAACTATAAACAGCATTCAGGTGAAAAGACAAAAACATCTTTAATTTGCACTGGTGTATAAATTGTTGTTGTCACACTGACACCATGTGGTGCCAGATTATAAGTACTGGTATACAGTGTTTTAATATATTGTGATTATCTAGTCTGGAAAATACAGTACCGTTCCGACAGTTTCACAAGGCTATTACTATTTGTCAGTTGTAGAACTGCAAATAATGAGGAAGGCTAATGCCATCCTTCCTGACAGCTTGTCTCCCTTACAAATTGCGTTCCAGTTTCTTCCTTCTGGCTTTTAGTTCAGACTTCCTCGTATGAAGATCAACTGGTGCATGCGCCGGTTGCTCCCTAAAGCCATTTCCCTTCTGAATTCAGGCCAGGGTAGGAGGAGTCTCAGCTAATTTGATTATGTGGCTTCTTACAAGTCGGCAGGATCGTATAAAATGCACTGATAGCACTTTGAAAATCTTGATTTTAATATTGATAGGCTGTTGGAGCGAACCTATTTTAGTTTATTTTACTATTCAATTGAGTCACTGCTACTGAGGTTAAATGTTGTGTGTATGTATGTATGTATGTATGTATGTATGTATGTATGTATGTATGTTTCATACTTTTCTGCAACAGAAATATACAAAAAACACAAATAAACTTAACTGTAAAGCAGCAGTTACGTTCCCTCGTAAATTATTTTTAACTTGCAGTAACCAGTCATGTCACTTTATTAATTGGTAACGGAGTAGCTTGTAATTGCCGTCAGTTGCTACCTTCTAGTGACTTGCACAATGCTGGTGTCTGAACAAACCCAAACGTCTCCTGGCATCGACAAGCTCGGCACTTTCCATGAGGCTTGAACAGGCCAGAGGATACGGAAGTGTTTGGTGATCTATTCACTTATGGATTTGAGGTTTTATCACTTTGTTGCATACAGTCACATTACATTTCAATTTATATTTGCTCCTCAAGCCCTGTAATATCCATACCATCAAGGTCCACGTTACGGCGAATGGACTGTATTTATGTAGCGGCAGCTAGACATATTCTAAGTCAGTGTGTTCACAAAATATCAAGCCTTTTGTGATGAGTTGATCATTTCTTGTACAAAGAAGTTGGGATCTGCTTCTGCAAAATAACCAGATATTACAATGAACAGTGCCAATAGGTTTCCAGTCTAATGTTGTAATTGGATTTCTTTTTAGCTTCGTACCATCTCCTCATTTCCTTCACTGCATTTCCTGCCTTTGCTGACAGTGTTCATTGTAGCTGCACTGAAGTGTGGCTCTCATTTTGAATCCAGGAGCCTGTCAACATAATAAAAGGTTATACTACCAGTGCTTTCAAGTAAGACAAAGCGTATTATTTCTGGGAGAAGGAGAAGTGCTATTAACAGACCGCAACTCTGTCGAACAGGAAAAGAAAAGCTCCTCGACGAGCCGTGCCTCTCTCCACACAGCTTTGGTTATAACTCCCTTTTGTCCCTTTTTGATTAAACTGTGCAGCACAGTGGGCTAATAAACAGCCTGCCATTTGATTTTTCATCAACCGTTTGTCTCTCCCTCTGGCTTTTGAATTCCCGCACCAGCACAGTGGTCTGTCCTCGCAGTGCTGTTCCCCTGAGTGTCCTCGTGTGTTTGGTCAGATGTGTGCATTTGTGCTCCAGAGACAAACACAAGACGTGAACAGCTGCCTCAGTCCGCAGCATGCTGAAGCAACCGCAGAGAAAACGCCAGGATGACGACGTCCATTTCACTTTCCAGCACGTCTAATTGTGTGGACTGAACAGGCCCTTGACTTATTTAATTGCGTGTGTGTGTGTGTGTGTGTGTGTGTGTGCGTGTGCGTGTGCGTGTGTGTGTGCAGAACTTGTAAAATTAAAGGTGGAGGTGTTTCTCTTATTTTTAAAACAATAAATACACTTTATTTTGATGTTGTATAGTTCAGACACACTGGAAATCATTTTCACCATGGCCTAAAGTGACTTTTGAAGAATAAAAATATTTTTTTCCCCCTATTTAAAGGATTAAAAATCATGAGAATAACAATTTTAAAGACAAGCGTTTTATGATCGATACCATAAATACATTTAATTTTTTACCTCGTCATTGTTATCTTCAAGTGCAGAGGAGATCGTTGCCAACATTAAAGGCACAGTGCACATTTTTTTTTATCTCCCCCAAAACATGACTGTAAACTCCAGATGCCTCATGACTGCACTATGTTTATCTCAGCACTTCTAAACTCGCACAGAAAGACAAATAAACAGAAATAGAATAACCAATTTGATTTGGAGTTATATAAGCGATCCTTTCTGGATGAGCTGAAGACAAAAAAATAAACAAATAAAAGAAAACAGCAGGACCCGGGTCATATGAGGGAAATGGCATAAAGACCAAGCCCCATTGGAAAATTAAATCGTATGTCTTACAACCAGAAACATTCAAGGAGCTCTGCAATTTGCCACCTAATTTGAAGCTCGGAGTGAAATGCTTTCAGCTGCTTGCGTCATGTTCCGTGTTTCTCCCTCGCAAAGCCAAGCGTGGTTATTTTCCAAGATGGAGATTTCCGCTACCAGAAGTCGCTTCACCTCCAAAGGCAGCCTCTCCTGGCATGTGTTCTTCCACAGCACGGTCAAAAACGATGAGCACTAGCAGCTTCTAACGACACACTGATGGTACCAGAGTTACCCTACGGATCAACAAAGGCACCACCCAAAGTGGCCTGGAGGGTCTAACAGTGAAATCCACGCACAAACATACAGTGCTGATAAGTAGACATTCAAGTCAGTGCACGCTTTGTACAAGATTCCTGATAATTATTAAATAGATTATGATCATTTACAATAAACACTAGGCTAACATTAACCAAAGAACCAACAGGATTCAAGTATATTATATCCTTTTTACAACTATGTTATTCAAGAATATTTTCATACCATTTGTGTGGGTTTAATACGACAAGAAAGATGACACAGAATATATATTTTTAGAAAAAAAAACCCCAATCGACACTACAGATTGGTTTCCACTATTGCCAAAATGGCTCGCCAAAGCTTAGTCTTTAGCCTAATTCCATTCAAAGGCACGGACAAGGCAAGCGAGGGCTTATCCTTTAGCCTGATACACACCAAAGGACCGGTAGGAGGTCAGCTAAGGCTCACAGGTTCCTATAATGCCGTTTCTACCAGATAATGTTCATTGTGCTTTGTGTTTTCCTAATAAGCAAGTAGAGGTTAGATTTTAACGTCACTCTCAGGGTTTAAAGATATCAAATTTACTCGACCACAGTCACTGGAAGGCCCCCTGAGTCAGAATTCAATCTGCACCCACAGTATATGTAGTGCAGTGGTTCCCAATCCTTTCTGTCCCCTTCCCAGATTGCTTGTAAGAAAGGCTGCAGACTTCCTATCTGACCTCTGATTTGCCAGAAAAATCACAATGAAGCCCGTCCGTGCATATTCCCATTTGTTCAGGCACGATGCGTCTCAGTGTGATTGACCAGCCAGCCTCGCCAAGTCCACTGGAATGGATGAAGCCACTTGGATTAGGGGCAAAATATCTTCCATATGACCAGTTGACCTGATTCAATTACTTTGAGATCCCAGTGAAGCCAAATCATGAACGGACACACACATAATCTCACCAACAAACAAACAAACCAAAAGCCTTCAAATAAAAGGCAGGAAGGCTTTCTAGATTTCCAAAAGCTTCTTAATATATGTATATATTATTTTTTTTATACTTGCAAATTGAGTTAATGCGACGTCAGAGCAGACAACAGCCTCAGACCTTCCTGTGATTTCTCGCACATCCTGAAGGGGGTCCTGGACTACAGGTTGGGAACCACTGCTTTAGAGGAAAACTGACCAGAAAGAGCATAAGAAAAGATTACAAATTCCACCAAAATAGTAAAATCCTATATTCTCTGAGGAAGATTTTTCTATAGTGATTTAACTCCTTTTGGCAGAGGTGGTCCACCCATTAAGTGGCATGCCTCGAAAGCACTTGAATATGCAGAAAGGAGGCATAAGGACACAAACCTGGTCTAATAAAATGGGGAGTAGCCCAGTGACTGAAAAACATACAAACCTAAATGGTTGATTTAAATAGTAAATAAATTGCAACAGGATCTTGAGGCCTTATGGGATAATCATTTTTGTAAATATGCCTCTCAATCAACTGAATACACTTGTTCTCCTGACCTGCAGCAGCCTCATACTGCCCCGTCTTTGACTTCCTGCCCCCAATCCCCTCTTGTGTATCTTAGCTGTAGCCCAGGTTCTCCATCTCATGGCGGTATCTCAGCTCTGACACTTTGGCTTTGTGCTGCTTGCTCTCCAGATGTTGCCTGAAGTCCGTCTCCTGCTCGGCTCCACAGTTGCACATGGAGCAGTAGAACTGTCCGCTGGGAGTCACACACATAGCCAAGTCCCTGGGGATGCGCTGCCTCGGTCTGGGGTTGTAGTAAGGCCCTGAGGGGCAGAAAGAAGAGAAAGAGCACGGGGGGGGAGTTAGCATTGGCTATACATTAAGCATTAAGAGGCTAATTCACTCGAGATTAATCTACCGAGACAGCGGCCAAGAAACTCTCACATAGGACCCGAGGTAGGCGAAGATATGAGAACAATGCCTATAGGCATTATTCCAAACGTAACCTTTTTTCCAGTTAAATTATTCAGTGAAGTAGAACGTGCAGGGGTGGAAAGGGAACAATTTGCAAATACTCAATGTCAATTAGTGAATGTGGTTGTCTGTGTGTGTGTGTCTGTGTGTATGGTTCTCTGTGTCTCTGTGTTTGATAAATCACTCATGCCAAAGAGGTGAGGATTAAAGAGTTAAAAAAAATCACTGGCTAAAGAACTGAAACCGAAACAAAAGTCATCTAGATTAACCATTACATATTTGTGTATGTGTGAGTTAACAGAAAGAAGGAGAAGGAAAGACTGAGCGAGATAAAGAAAGAGACAGCGAGAACGCCACCGCATGGGAGATAGCGCAGCTATTTTGGGGTTTGTCCATCAAGCAAACTGATTAAATCAGCAGAACATGGTGTGTGTGTGTGTAAGAGAGAGAGAGAGAGAGAGAGAGAGAGAGAGAGAGAGA
Source organism: Blennius ocellaris (assembly GCF_963422515.1). Taxonomy (NCBI): domain Eukaryota; kingdom Metazoa; phylum Chordata; class Actinopteri; order Blenniiformes; family Blenniidae; genus Blennius; species Blennius ocellaris. The sequence continues at coordinate 22,078,868 of NC_137661.1, forward strand.
GAGAGGGAATCATTTTTGCTTTTTACTGTACGATTTTTGCCTTTGGACAAACAAAAGGAGCCCGACGCAGCGAGAAAGCGATGGTTGTTTGACGTCAGCAGAAAGTGTGATGTTACCTTCTCTGGATCTGTTTTCACACGCACACATAAAACCGAAAGCAGACACTCACAGAGGCACACTGAAAACAAGGTTTAGTTCATCAAAAAACTACATTTGCAAATAATAATGAATCCACTAACCTTTAGCTTAGATTAAAAAAAACGATTAAAGTTTCTCTCACTCGCATTGAGATGAAGCGTCACAAACATCAGAGATGTTGTGATGCTTAATTTGATCCAGTTTTGTTTCATCATAGTAGAACTAAAGCTAAGAAATAAAATCTGAATTCTTGAGATAAAAATCTTAATGTGCTCATCAGTTGCTCGTAGTTGAATATTACACACTGTAAAAACTTTTTGTGCAGCAAATCTATCCCCCAAATAAAGTATCAGAGTTTCCCCAACCAGAAGACATGGCTGAACAAAGACATCCGCACCACCGCCAACAACACAGGACTCGCCACCGTCAGTGGACATGAGTGATGACATCGCTCCAGCCAACGAACTTAACATTTATGTCGCTTTGAGGCTCTCAGCTGAGACGTGCACCGTGACGGAGCATGAAGTGAGGCTGACGCTTCAATGAGTGAACACCAGGGGAGCTGCAGGACCTGACGGTATAACAGGCAGTGTCCTGAAAAACCTCTGACAACCAGCGAGCACTGGTGTTGACGGAATTATTCAACCTCTTGCTCTCCCAATTCATCATCCCCATCCACATCACCGTCCCGCATCGTATGTGATTATTTCATCCCTTTTTTCAGGAATAATTCAGGACAAGCGCGTCAGAAAATAAAATCACTAGAAAACGAGAAATGTGGCCTTTTTCAAAGAGAAAATCTGCGAATACAAGCTGGATTCAAAATGTATTGGAAATAACTACCATCAACTACCAACTACCATTTTTGGTGCTTGCCATCTTACCTATGTTTTTGGAAAGTGGTTTACAATTAATTTTTTTTCTAACATCAACCAATCAAAGATTGGCTTTTCATCAAATCATCTCACTGTCACTGTTCCTCCCCGAGGAATCATGACTCTGGACTGCATAGTGCCTTTATATATACGGAGAAAACCAAAGGATTGCAGATACATTGCATTTTGTGGTTGGTAAACCAGTTTACTGAAGGTCAAATGCAAAGGCCAGTGAATTAAGTAGAAACAATCACTGACATTTGTCCATCTGTCTCCTAAACCCACTTTATCCAGGTTCAGATCGCAGGGATCAAGAGTTCAACCAGCTGACTGTAGATGAAAGACAGTTCAGCCCCTCACAAGGTCGACATCAAGAGACAAATAGTCTCACAAACACACACACGCCATCACACCGTGGGAAATTTTTGTGTCACAAATTAACCCTTTATCTGAGAAATTCAAAAATTTGATATTCAAGCACATTTCAAGACTACTTCTAATGCTAACTAGATACAATAAAATATGTTAAAATATGTAAACAAAATCTAAATATTTCACACATTTGGCTATATTTAGGTAAAAATGGTACTATTTCTTACTGGATTTCGAGTACCCAACAATACAATGTGTAATTTACAACACAAAACCCTGAACATAACTTACGAGGTAAATTAGCCATATGTTTGAACATGAAACTCCCACCTGCATTAGACAGGAAGTTATCAGATATGCTCACTTGCTTAATAAATGGATAATGTAATTTGATTGTTGGAAAAAGCTATGAAACCAGGAGAAAACCCATGCACACAAAGGGAGAACATGCAAGCTTCACACGCACACAAAAAAGGCTCAAAGCCCAGAGTCACTGCACTGCTCTGCCTCGTTTGGTGACATAATGTAACATACCCTCACTTTTCATAACCATCAGTTACACTGGTGTCCTCTACTAAATGTAATTTATTTTTAATATTTTACCAGGCATTGAGGCAGGTATCTGTGGGCTGCGGCGGTTTTTCACCAGTCGGTACTCACTGCCATCCTTTCTGTTTCTTCTTGGGGCTGCATCATTGCTGCCTTCTCTGTAAGAGCCAGAGACACAGTTACCACAGTATGGAAATAAGTATAAACAAACTGTATTTACTTATATAGCGCACTTTAGTGGCGACTATTTAAAGAATTGATTAGTTTGTAAGCAATCAAATTAAAATGTCTGCCTGTTTTGTACTTGATGGGTTGCTCGGTCAATGAATCCTTCAGTTCACTGACACAAAAACAATTATTTCTCTGATTCTTTAGTCCTCTAGACTAAAAACCTTTGATTTTCTAGTTTCTGTAGTGTTGTTAGTCAGAGTAAAACAACATATTCGACTTCCAATGTGTTTGTAAACCAAACGTAGCGCAGACTGAAGTCTGCGGCAAACAGCATCCAAACCTACATGTGAGTGGCGTTCTGTTGGGCCTCAGCCAGCCGTAGTTTCTTGGCATGGTTCTTGCCCTGGTAGTGGGCCTGCGCGACTGCTGGTGAGCTGAAGGAGGCGTCACACAGTTTACAATAGTCGTTCTCTGTGGCCAGGATGACCCGCGGCGCTCCCTTATACAACGCCTGCACAAATCAGACAAAGCAACACAGTGTTTGTGGTGAGAGGGGTCAGGAAGTAAACACTGAGGCATAGAAGAAATGAACATTTAGGTATTCTAGTGGGAGGGAGGCAAAGGAGAAAAAAAAGCTCACAAAAAGCTGTAATGATTTATTCTATAGAAAGGTACTTTTTTTTGTCCCCCAGTCTTTTTTTTCTTTGCTTTTCATACATAACTGAATATTATTAGAACAACTGAATTGTATTGAAATGTACATTTTTCAAAGTTTTGAAACAATTTATCAAATCTATATTCCACACTGCCCATATTCATTGTATTTCTGTAATACACGGACATTCATGTCCACAAACTAAAATTGTGTCTTTATGTTTACACTAAAATGTTTATACTTCTGTGTCTTGTTTATGTGACTGTTGTGTTACATATAATAATTCTCCATGGAGGAACAACTTCAATACATAATGATGCTTTCCAACTATATTTAAAAATTTGATATAAAGTTATAACCCCATTCATGTATGATGTTTAGGTGACTTTTTTTGTTAACCAATTATTTGTCCCAAGAAGGCTATTTCACAAATTCGCAAGTTAAAATCTCAAATCTTATATATGAACAAGTAGTACATTATATAGGGCTTGATTTCTTTTAAAAGCACTCAGGGAGTGCACCTGCATTGTGAGAATATTATCTGGATTTCAGAAAAAATTTATTATTTCTCCCTTGTTCCATTAACTAGCCTTTCATTTTCTTTTCTTTTTTTTAAATAAAAATCCATGTTTCTGAGCTCTCCAATCAACCAACTGCAAATGAAAACATACTTCCTCAAAATGTAAATAGCTAGTTTCCACTCTACATCAAATCAGATTTTTGTATCACATTTTTGTGTTTTGACTTGTATGATCAACACAGCGAAGGAGGGTAAAAGTACAAATGCGCAAACTATAGACACACAGACATCCTTAAGAAACCAACAACTCTATTGCATGCACCGTGTACAATAATTGTAGTTTTATGCACAGTTTTTAAACGAGCTCTCACAAGCTGGTGAGAGCCACATGTGGCCTGAAGCTCAGATCTGATTCATAATGTCATGATGTGTAAATAACCTTTATATCTACAGTATGGCAAACATGCGTCACTTATGAGGAACTGCGTTAAATCACAAAGCAAATGACATAATCCAGTGAGTGACACCATGTTGTCTTTTGTTTTTCATGAAAATTATCTTTGGGGTTACTTTACTTATGAGAAACGCCATAATCGCACATATTTTTTTTTTCTCAAATTCATTCATTTGTTTAGAATTTCAATTTGATGGTTTTATTCAAGAAAACAATCAACATTGCACCATTTTCACATGTGCCTGTGTTAAATGTGTTGCAATTGCAAACAGAAAAGAGGTACAAAAAAAAAAAATACAGATTTAAATTGCTCATAGACGACAGAATGATGCCGGCGTTCAAATGAAACACAGTGACTCTGCAGTTTTCCACCACCTCCTCAGAGGACCTCTATCAGCAGAGTGGCCACTTTACCAGCAGCAGCGGTACACCCACCTCCTCCACTGAAACTGTAACGCCGAGGCGGGTTGGAGCTGAGCTGCCAGCTCTGGTACTTTACCTGCCTGCTTGCGTCACCGTCGCTGGATCCTGAGCTGAGAGATGTCTGGCCGGCCGTCTCGAGGGCTTCTGGGATCCTGATGGCTGGAGGCTGCTGACTGCCAGCATAGAAGTTTCTCAGCTTTTTACTGTGGTTCTTCCCCTTGAAGAAAACGAATAAATCAGACAGTCAGTCCACCAATACATTTCATGCAGGTCTGAAGTTAAGATATTTAAAAATTGGTAAATTTGTATGCAAAATTAAATTTACAAACAATACTTGGACAGACCAAGACTAAAAATGATGTAAAAAGTTAACAAATTAATAAATACAAATATAGATTTCTTTTTAATTATAAGGCAGAATTATTTATTCAGTTTGTATTATGTATAGTATGTGTGCAAGTGAATTACCACTGACCTGGTAGTGAGCTTGTGCCTGCTGGGCAGAGTTGAGGGTAACATTGCAGAGTTTACAGTACAGTGGTTTACATAGTTCCTCCAGCCCCAGAGGGTCCTCCTGCTCCTCCACCCCCAGCGAAGAGCCTTCGTCCTGGGGCTGCTCGCTGGCTGGGGCGGCTTGGCCTGGGAGAGGCCCACAAATGAGGCTGGACACCGGGGCTGGCATAAGAGGCGGTCCTGGGGGCCTTGGATGCAGCTGCGACGGGTCAGGGCCTGGAGCAGGGGGTAAGGACAGGGGGCTGGGCGGGAGGGGAAACCTTCCCGCTCCAGGCGCCACCAGGGGAGGTGGAACCAGTGCGTGAGCAGGGTTCAGATGTGGAGGCCCCAGTGGTTGTGTGAGGTCCATGGTTGGAGGCACTATTGCTTGTGTGCGATCTACAGGTGGGGGCCCCAAGGTGTGTGCCATTGGTGGAGGTCCCAGTGGCTGAGCTGGGGGCATTGGAGGGGGGCCTAGAGCATGTGGTGGAGTGATTGGGGGAGGCCTTAAGGTGTGAGTAACAGTTAGAGGAGGAGGAGGGCCTAGATTCTGGGTAGGTGCCATAGTGGGCAGTCCGATTGCCTGGGCGGGGGCAATGGGTGGAGGGCCAAGAGGCTGTGTAGGTGCCATTGGAGGAGGTCCCAACTGGTGCAAGGAGTCCATATGATGGAAAGGTTGCTGGGGGTGGCTGAAGAGACTAAGAGGTGGCTTCAGCATGGTTTCAGGGCCTGTGGACAGAATGAAAACAGACATAACGCCAAAGCAGACATCCCAGTACATTGGTAAGTGTTAAATGAACATTACCAACACGAGACATTACTACAAATTCAGAAGTCTCAATGTACATCCCATATTTAATCACGTTTACCCGCTGAAACATAAATGATAACAACATGAGATGATTACACACCATTAAGAGCAACTTGGGTTTCAGTGAGTCACTCACTAAACAGCCAAGCTGCTTCACCACCTTTAGACACTCCAAATAAACTGAAACCTGGTCATTTACTTGTTTCCTCTGAGGTTTGATGTTTTGATGTCCCTACGGACCACCTCTATGGACATTTGTTCAAAAATACTTGAGGCCATTAGGAATCCTCCATAGATACAGTAATAAAACATATTTAGGTTCATTATTATTTTTAGCGATATTCATATTTCAAAATGTTCCCATTTGTTCACAGCTTCCACTTAATGGTGTTAGGACTTTATTAACTGCCATGTATTTTATTAAGGGCATTGTGCTTTTGTGTGAGATATCTAAACAACTGCTACGATTGCCAGTAAATGTGATTCAGGCACTTGTGTTCCTCTCAGGTTGAATTTCTATTAGGTTATGCTTAGTTAAGTTATCATTACTTATTCAGTTCTTCTCTTGAGACAGTTATCCCGAGTTAGTTCTGTACCAGTACACACATTGATTTTTTTTTTTTCTTTAATGTAAAATGTCAGAAATGAAGCTCATCTTCAATTGCGTCCCAAATGTTGCTATGCACCATACATTGTGATAATTGAAAGGCTTGCTTTGGAGTTGTGGAGGAAAATTTGTGGAGTAAATTTGCCATAGATGAGATTACGTTTAATTCTGACAGCTGTCTTGAAGCAAAAGATCTAGAGAGATGAGTTGGCACAATGTCGTATACAGATCTGTGTCCTTGCTGTTTAGACCAGTGGTTCTTGAGGTTTGGGACCTTGTTTAGGGGCTGCGTTTGTCAGTGTGACACACAAGTACTCGCTCTCACTTTGAAGAGCTAGCTGGCAGACATGTTCATATCAACAAATGAGTGTAATGGAAATCCTTAATTCAAACCAGAGGCTTGCAGCTCGGTGTATGCTTGTGTGGCACAAAAGATCACATGTAGTGCCTCGAAGGCTTTGCCTCGTCTGATGTTGTCAAATTCAGATTTACACATTAAAAATGAAAAAAAAAAAAGACACTTTGTAATCCAGGGAACACCTGAGAAACTTTTCATTCTGAAGAGTCTTGCATCAGTTTGTATGTGATAGTGGGTGTGGAAATGTGGAAATCAGCATAGTTTATATTACAAACAAAGATTATTGAGGTCACTGGGTCCTTGGCAATCAAATAAAAAACCCCGTGGAATTACACAATTCTACATGAATAAATATGAGCCATATGGACAACCATGAAAACGTGATGCCTATGGCTCATTGCTATACAAGTGTGTTGGCAAAAAAAACAAAAAAACCCTAACTCAAACCAAGACAGATTTTTTTTTTTTTTTTTTATGTGTCAGATTTGCAAAGATTCAGTCTATTGACAGATCATCAAAATGACATAAAGAGAAGGGAACTTGATGAAAATCCAATTATGCATTTACAGCGACTTCGGGAAGTCGCTTATTTCTCGGAGCCCCGAGGCGGGAGAGATTTAAAGAGATGGGCAAACAGAAACACATTCTCGGACAGAGCGGCTTCACACTCCAGTGGGCATCACAAAGATTAGACTGAGCCTGCAGTGCCTGCAGTCATGCATAGGGGACGTTAAGTGTACATCCATGCGTGTGCCTCCAACACACACATGCACGCCCGCACGCACACATACATACACACACACACACACACACACAGGAGCGGTGATGATGAAAACCCTCACAGCCTGGAGTGTGACAACTTGGATAAGCTAATACAAAGTCTGTGTGTGTTTCTGTGGTTGTGCATTTATTACTGTTGCGAGGACTTAAATCTGTTTACAAACTTGCCTTATGGAGGCTGGTTGTCTTTGTGTGAACACATTGGAAAATCCTGATAAGGAAATTCATGTTGAAGGCATATTTCGGGGTCAGACTTGGGTTAACGTTGGAGCAAAGGTGTGTGTGTGTGTGTGTGTGTGTGTGTGTGTGTGTGTGTGTGTGTGTGTGTGTGTGTGTGTGTGTGTGTGTGTGTGTGTGTGTGTGTGTGTGTGTATACTGTGAGGTCAGTAATAGGCCAACAACTGTGCCAAAACTCACTGTGCTGGTAGCTTTCATCTGGAATCCAATCGGACCCCCAACGACTCTGAATCATACGCCCAAAATAACACCCTGGAGTGTTTTTGTTTCCAACTGCTGCTCGCTGTCAGTCCGTCTGTCCAGTGTGTCTAGCTGCTCCCTGTCAGTCACCTGGCCTGGTTGACCTCAGGAGATAGATATGCTGGACAAGACTCTGACCTTACTACAGTCCTGTCAACTGCAAGACCAGCCTGTGGGACACTTAGCAGGAGTTGGTTTGCAGCCTCTTACTGTTATGAAGATTATGCAAGAGTTGCATATAAACCAAAATAGATTACACTACTTTCCGGTATTTTGTTATTGCATTTATATATATATCCCCCTCATGAGCGGTTTTATATTGCTAGTTTTGGAGCTCCTGTGCAGGAGACTCTCTCGTCTGTCCGTGGGGAGAATCCGCAATGAATTATCTGTAGTAAACAGAAAACGCGTGAGTTAATATTGACCACTGTGAGTCAGGGAGTGGTGAGTTAGAGGGAAGAAGCTTTCACAGAACCTCAGTGTTCATTAACAAAAAAACAAAACAAAAAACAGACTTCACAGTTGAAGGAACACAGAGTCGATGTCATGCTTTTATACCAAAAATAGACTCACAGACCTTTAACAACACTCCCTGTCTCATCAGAAACGACTGTGCTGTTAAAAATGCCCCGAAGTCTCCATCTATGCTGTCCAGAGCCTCATCCACTAATCACACACTGCAAATCATCAGTAACATCATCAGTGTCCTCGTGAGGGCCCTTTGATTATAACTGAGACAACAGCAGCAGCAGCAGCAGCAGCAGCAGCAGCAGCAGCAGTGGCTCAGAAACAACACTCCAGGACAGCTGACCCCTTTTTGCTTGATCCATTAATCAGCAAACGCATTGTGCCGCCGCACAATAGACGCGAGCACTCACCGGCACGCTTAGCATTTAACTGTGGAGGTTTTCTAACCGTGGAAAAACGTTGAACGTGGCTGTCAGCCGTTCCTACAACATCACCTCTGTGCATGTATAATAACTTATCTCTGAGTATCTTGGAAACATTTGCATGTACCAGAAAAAGCAAAAACGATGACTTATAGTCGGAAAATCTTTCATACAACCTCATTTTTTCCACATATTCTTTAAACAAAACCTCTCAATGCTACTTTTATGTCTTGTTGCTGTGAATATTATCTTTTCACGTAACATTCATCTCTTGACGTACTCTCTCTTTATTTCTCCGTTCGGCTGAGCCGCGCAACCTCGCAGACCTCCACCCCCACATCTGTGACATGAAGCCACTCATTTCCAAGGCTTCCACCATTAAAGTAAACCCTGAAAACAAGCTTGCACGTCGAAGCCCTGAGAGTCACTCCACTTCTGAGCACGGGAAGATAAAAACATCAAGCAGCCTTTTTCAGTGACTTCTTGTACTTGCTGGCATTTTCAGTTCAATTACCATCTGCCTAAGGGCACCTCAGAGATGATAACAAACAACAAAAATAAGAGTTATCCATGGGTATTTCTTATTGTGGCCCACGTCAGACTCGAGCTTGGGTGGTGAAGTGGTTTGCGCTCACAGTGAAACGCATCCCAGGTTTGATTCTGGATTTCTGCCTTTCACACAGAAAGAAAATCCACAAAATCCACATGGACAGGTCCAGACTTTGAATTGGGGTCTCCGCACCGTGAGGTGTGAATGCTGACCACCATATCACCTGCGATAAAGCCAATTTTTAATATGAGGAAGATGGACACTGAGCAACAATTGATCAGGTTTGAGGGGATTTCACTTCATTTACGACGCTCATCAGGCCACATTTGTGAACCTATTGGCTGTTTTTTTTTTTTTTTTTTTTAAATCACAGGTTGAACTCCTGCAGTGATACACCAGCATAAATGCTATTCAGTAAAAACATGGAAGCAGCCACAAAACATGAATTATTAGTGGAGAATTTGTGAACATGGCTTCCATGTTCATAAATAAATAAGTTTGAAAAAGATCAGCTTTTCACACAGACATGACAGTGAGGCTAAAAGAGATGTTATCATGTCTACTACGACACTATATTAAAACACAGTTTTTTCAGTCTTCTGTCATCATACAAGAACATAGCTCTTTGAGGAAAATCAGTGCCTGTCAGTTGTTTTACTGTACTTTGGCTCTTTCAGTTTCCCACATATTTAATGTGGCCGAGATAAGCAAAGGTGAGTTTCTTTCTCCTCTCAGATAGAAAAGCACACACGTCATTCACATCAGGAGGGGTCCTCGTTGTAAAATCAAAACCATTTGTTTTTGTGACATTTGAGGCCTTAAAGATGGGTAGAAAGTTAACTTTGCAAGTCAAAAGCCAGCTTCGATCAGTAGCTCGAACGAAGTACATTAATATTCACCATATTTTGGTCACAAGTCTTCACAAAGTTGTAAAACAACTTAACAGTAATTGAGAAGCCATACATGTGCATGCTAGATTTATTTGACTCGGGAGCTCTTGGTTTTCCAGTTTATTAGCAAAGCACTAAAAAAAAACTTCTGTCCCAGAGCCTGATAATCTCGCAGCCTCCACTGAGAATCTCTATATAGGCCAAGTGTTCATTTTCTCTTGAGTTTCTCTTGCTGTACTGTGTTGTGTCACATCAATTATAGAGTGATGAGAAGCACATGCCTCCTGCACTTCCTCCATCTGCTTCACTGGGCACTGGATGAGCACAGCATGCGGTGAAGACCAACTATTCTACTGTATATTGCAATCTATTTAGTGTGCCATCACAGCAGCTTTCGGCCAGTTTTAACAGCTTGCACACATTAAGGGCACATATTAATAGAACTAACTGTAATCTGGGGATTACCTTTAATTTCCAACATACCCTAGGTCTTCAAAGTCATGAGATGGAGAGTACTCTATCACCATAAATCTATAAGCTTTGACAGATGTTTACAAGATAGCTGGGACACAAATATACATGCGACATGTCACATGCGACAGTCTGACAAATCAACTTTTAGTTTCTCAAATAAGTAGCGCCATGATCAGTATATAAAATTATATATATATATATATATATATATATATATATATATATATATATGCTAAAAGGTGAATTTGTCATGTTAAAGAGGATTTACTCAAAATGTTTTTTTGTTTTTTTAAATTAAGGAAAAAGACTGACGGATGTACAAACGGCAATTTTTCAGTTGATTGCACCATTATTCAGGAACATTTTCATCTTGAAAGCGTTCACTTTCCCCCTAATTGCAGCTGCATTTGAATACCATTCTAAAGTCTGAATGAGGATGAAAAGAGACAGTCTTCTGAGACAAGTCTTGCTCAATGGTTACGCTTTCAGGGCCGTAAATCACAAACATACTGGCTACAGCAGGCACCTAAATCCAACTGGAAAGCTCGTTATGGCACGGATGAAACGCCTCCTGTACATTTGCCACATGTCACCATCAGCTGTGCAGATCAAGCCAGGAGTGAAAGGTGCAACACTCGAGGGATGAGAGTGCAGCTTTGCATTGAAACACTTGTTTCATATTACGGCCAGGAACCAAACCTGGCGTCTCCCTTTCCCCGTGAGGCACGTCGCCCTGATGCATGTGCAAAAGACACGCCGGGCTACCTCTGCAACCTCAGATTTTGCGTCGCAGCATCCATGCTCTGTAAAGGTGGGGGGGGGGGGGGGGGGTGGAATGGTAGCGGGTGCACCCCATCGGCATGACATTACGATGGTGAGGGCGATGAGGACAGCAGAAACCGGGTTTCCACATCCGCCTATCTCCGGCTGGATTTTCTCCATCCATGCACACTGGCGCACAAGACTGCTGACAGTCAAAGGTGGAGGGGAACCGAGCCTGGCAAAAAGCCTCCCGTCCTTACCTGGCAGTCGGGCAAAATAATGGCTGCTGTCACCGTAGCTGACAGGCGGCGAGGTGTAGTTTCTGCAGTAATCTGCGCTCTGGTAGTACGCGGCATCCCCGCTCTTGAGCTGCAGCGCCATCATCGCAGGATCATCCCTCTGCCAACTTCTCCTCTCCAAAAAACCGGGTGGCCAGGGCAGGATGACAGCCTCTACCAACGCTCAGGCGCCGAGTCTCTCGCCGGAGGGGGATCCGAGGAGGAGAGCGAAATCCAGAGGGGCGTCGACAAGCAACAATGCGCGTCTTTCTTCAACAGTTATCCACATTAAATGTATTAATTTGCACAAAACGTCCTACAATGCATTCCTCGTGGCAGAATTGTATTACCGAGCACGCAAACCTTGGAGTGTCTCCTTCGACGTACCCTGCCTACTTGGTACGGTCCATTTCCGATGCCACTGCTGCTTCTTTGCATGGGTGGTAATCATGACACACTGTATAAATATGTTACACCTCTGTCGTACACCCGGATCACCCGGCTGGCAGTGTATGAGTCTGGGAGTCTCTGCAGATATAGCAGGCGATTCCTCCTCGTCATAATCAAGTAGCAATATGGACAAAATTAATAGTATCCATCACCAAGCTGGAGAAGACACAGAGGCAACGCATCAAGTACCAACAGTTAAAGGTTTCTTTTGACGGGTGTTGTCGTATTTATTGCTACATTTTACTTCGTGTATTTTCTTAATAAGCAATATAGAGTAGAGTACCTAATGTAGGCTTAAAATATTCAATAATACCATTTATTTGTATTATTATTTGATAATATAAAAATTTGGAACACAGAATAATAAAAAAAATGCACTATATGACAATATTAAGAATAATTAAAAAAATATATAGTGTTGAATAGTGCAAATACACAGTATATACAAGGCAATTTGCCGGGTCTATTGTTTTGGGTTTCAGAGGGCGGGCAGCCTGAAGTAAGAAGCTCCTGTACTATCATGAGACAAACTGATACCCTTTTCACTGATTAATACATTTGCACTTAATGTTATGCCATACAACTTTAACGAAAAAATGCTAACCACCAGTCCTTCTGAACTTAAAAAAAAAAAGTAAAGAAGTGTGTTTTTGAGATAACATTCCTTTGCTATATTATTGCTTCTTGGCACTAAATCTTTTTATTGTATACCCTGTTGATGAGGAGCAGGGAGGAGTATCTTTTCTCAAGGATTCTTTTATTGTCACACCAGTACATTGTCACATGACATGGTATGAAACTCTCCACTAGAGGCCCAGTCAACACCAAAACATTACAGGTGGATTGGATTATTGCGATTTGAAGGAACAAGACATAATGGAAACGTGTCATTTTCATAATTCAACAAGGATCTTCAGTAGCATGTGGAAGAACCATACACAGCCTGGCACCTCTTCCGCATGGTGGCGTCCAGCTTGCTCACACGTTGCAAGTGGGATAGGTTTCGTTCTTCAATCGACATTTGTCTTAATGCTTGCCAACCTGGTTGACTTGCTCAGTTGAGCACAAATGGCACTCCCAGACTGGTCCCATGAGTGTTTACTGAGGTTGAGGTCAAGGCTGCTGACAGGTCATTTCATCATCTGATGAACCCGCTCCATGGAGCATTGCCATTATTGAAGACATGAAATAACCCCTGGTTGTAGAACATCATCTCATTATACCTATCTGCAATTGAGACATACCAATCAAATTCCTGGGAGCTCAACACAACATTTATTATCAAAGAAAGGCTGTTTAACATTGGCAGAGCACATTTGGCAAATTGTCTATATGCACAACCCACATACTCATCTCTACTACTCATCCCACAAATTAAGCAAAACAGTATAGAGAAATTGAAAAAAAAATACAATCCAAAGGAATGATATTAAATGCCAAGATTAACTGAGAATTGTCAATGGCTTACTGACTGCCCTGCAGGAGCAGACGCTCACCAAAAAATGTGATAATGTAATAATGTAAAAATGAAAAAGGCATATGCACTCTCTTTACAAAAAGATATATTAGCAAAAAAAAAAAAACAACAAATATATAAATGCAGAATTTGACCGCTAAAAAAAATGTTTATGGCAGACTGATCTGTGAACTCTGTGCTACTGTAACGTCTGACTTTTCCTCCCAGTGTACAGTAAAAGTCTTATCTTATCAAATCATGGCTTGTTTTTGCCAAAAAAACAAGTTGTGCGTCACGCCCACTAACGCCCGAGAGGTTTGACCGCGTCTCTTTTAGCAGCTTGTAAAGCGATAATGAGGGGAAAGTCAAAGAAGAAACAACTGAAATGCCTTTGTGGTTTGTGAGGACACAGGTGAGAGACTGCACCTTTCAGCACGTGTGTGCGCGCGCGCGCGCGCGTGTGTGTGCTTGTGTGTGTGTGAGTGTAGCTCTCCTCCCTCTCTCCCTCCCACACACACACACACACACACACACACACACACACACACACACACACACACACACACACACACTCACAGAGCTTTGTCGCAGCGACAAGACAACTCGTCCGGTCGAGCGGCGGCTCTAGTCTCAACGTCCCCCCGGGTTCCAGTTAGCCTCTGCCCGCCACACTGCTCCGTCTTCACCGCCCCCCTTCTCCCTCTCTCTCCCTCCGCGACCAGGCTCTTCCCACCCACCCCCCTCCATCCATGAGTATTTATTTATCCTCAGCGTCGGAGGTGCTGCCGTCACGGATCCCCCGGCGCAGGAAGCTGACAGACGGAGAAACAGCCTGCTACTATCCGGCGCCGGGAGCGACCTAACCGGGCGTTGGGAACCGGAGGGGGGTGGGTGGCTAGCTGGGAAGGCTAGCTGACTGGCACTAGCCGGCGTACATCCCTCCCAGTCCGGCGTCCATCACACACGCAGGCAACCCACACCGCGGTAGGTTATTGTGCCCATCTCTGGGGTGTTTCTTCCGTTTTATGAGACGTGTGTCTTGTTGTGATTGTTTATTTTCCAGCTGGAGGATGACAGGTTCAACATCTCGTCGTCAGATATTGAACAAGAGAGACAGCCATTCCCAATCTAGATTACTTACAAGCACCTCTTGCATGATTACAGTGGTTGTTGTGTATTTTTTTCTTTCTGGATAATTCTTGGGTTTATCACAGATTGGTATAATGGAGTCGAGTGTTATTCCCACACAGAAGGGTTAGTTAGATCTGCTGCTGGCCTGGGTGAATCTTACTGTTTATGTTGTTTGTGTTACAACCCCCCCCCCACCCCAACACATTTTCTTTTTCAGTGACAACAACAAGATGGATTGAAATATGAAGGGTGGGACTGTGTCATCATCATCTTCCCCATAGGAGGGTGGCTTTCTTCGGGTACGTCTCACTCATCCATCCCTCACTCATCCCAGTCCACTCCTGACAGTCCACCAAGAGACACATTCACATGGTACCTTTGTAATTCTTCTCGCGAGCGACAAATCACTTTTCATCTTGTGCTGAAAAAAATTAAAACAAAGTATTTCATTACAACGTGCATCTGGCCAAACCTATCTCCTCTATCTCTTGACCGCAAAGCGTGTTGAGCCGAGTGCTCGCGGCGATTGGGCCGTACATGTTTGAGCTTTCCAATTTGCCCATGGCCTCGCTCACACAAACTATTGTGTTAGTTGTGTGTCAGTATTCAAAGCAAGCTTGTGCCGAGGCCAACGTTTCGCCACTCCCCACACATCCTGTGTTGTGAGGAAGCTTCCTCTTTTGTCCAAAAGTGCTTAGCTGCATCCTGATCAGGGTCTCAGATCGCAGAAATATTCAATGGGTGGTTTGTTCTAAATCGGGGTTTTCTGCTTCAGCTTGTTTTGGGACAAGAAATTACTGGTGTATTTCCTTCCTTTTTTATTAACTGGTAATGTTGTGTATTTCCGTCTCTAAAGCATGACTCTCAACACTAACTGGCTGGACAGTTTTCTATTCTATTAACTGAAGCTTCTCCTTTGCCTCTTTATTCCCCAGGGCTTAGTCAGTTTTTGTTTTTGCAGCAGGGAAGGTTATGCGTCCCAGGCACTGTTTTCCTTAGCAACTTCCTTTCGCTGGGTACCTCTTCCTTTGTGGGGATTTTCAGCAGTTTTAAAGCACAGTTTCTATTAGTTGTTGAAACCCTGAAAGAATATTCACAATTGTCAAAAGATTTTTTTTTTTTTTTATCTCAAGCCCTGTTTGCACAAAAACTGCAAGACACTGTGCGACAGGAGCTTGTCTGCTCCTCGTGTGTATCCGTTAACTTCCACCATCTACGGCCTTGTTATATTTAACAGATTTATTTTTTTTTTCCATTGGAACACTTTTGACAGATACTGTCCACTACAAATTAGGAACAACCCACAAGAGCCGATGTTCTGGAGATGCTCAGACCCAATTATATAGCCCTCACGTTTTAGCTCCCGTCAGACTCGCTTCGCTTATCCATTTGTCCTGCTTCTAACACATCAGATTCATGGGCAAAATTTGAACTTACTATCTAATATATTGCAATAAGTTACAGGTATCATGATAACGTTTTTTTTTTTTTATGTTGGAAATTAAGTAAAATATGGCTTCACCTGCCAGTTGCCATGACGTCATAGCTGGCGGTTGTAGGGTTATTACGGGATCAGGATCTTGATACACGACACAATGTCGCTCTCTTCTGAATGGGAGGTGACGGCCACCAATACACACTTCATTAGGCAAAAGCAAAAACATTATCCTTTACATCATATATATATATATGTGTTCAGGAAGTGAACAAAGAAAGTGTGTGGTTAGAAAATGTAATTGGTTAGAAATTTGAAGCGGACGTGTGTAACAAGGAAAAGCCAGCATGATACCTACAGTCATTTCCCTTCTCATCTCCTCTGGGAAGTCCTACACTTTCTATTTAAGTATAGAATGTCCCGGGCCAGAAGTAACTTTATTCGGTGCGCCATGGTTGTAGCGTGGTGGTTGTCGTATGGCTGATTTGTGAATATGTTTTCTGCTTCATTTAGGGTAAGAGTGTGGTTTATCATCAGGTTTATGATCATAATGATATGCTCCATGATCTGGGCATCTGGGCACACGCTTTAGTCCAGGTCCAGGACTCGGGAAGAAACGTTGGTTACATGCCTTGACGTGTTGGGTGGAGCAGAGGAATGTTAAAGTAATATTGTAAAATACAAATAAACGTTATCCGGGATTCTATATAATTTACGTATGTATTTTTTCCCCCCTCATCATCGGAAATGCTTCTTCACAGTCAGGTGTTATAACATTGTGAACTTACTTGAGTGCTCTTATGGAATTAAGCAGACAATTAGAGCGTTCACTTAATTTAATCATACCTTAAGTGCTCAGAACATATCGAATAAGTTTACCATTGAACAAAGTGAAAATCGTCCCTTGATTAACTTAACTTTTTTTTTTTTAGTGCAGGTTGGCCCTTTTGGTAGCCTTAAATTATTATTGGTCAAAAGTTATTAGTCATTGCAAGCTTAGTTATACCATGCCATGTTGCAGAGTTGCAGAGTCGATATATCTAGCTTAGTTATACCATGCCATGTTGCAGAGTTGCAGAGTCGATATATCTTTGAGGATATTACTACTCAGAGCTTTATATAATATTGAGCCACTGATATTTAGACAACAAATGAAATGCAGCTGGATGAGCTCTTTAGTTTGTTTTTATTCACTGTGTTGACCAAAGAGGTCATTAAAACATTACTGGAGAGCAGTTTGATGAATAATAATGCTAATTCTAGCTTTTTCTGTCATCCAGATTGTCTCTGGGAGGATTGTTAATGGTCATAAATTGGCTGAAACTTCAGTGAAAACATACTGTTGCAATTTTCTGAGAGCCGACACACACACACGCGCACACACACACACACACACACACACACACACACACACACACACACACACACACACACACACACACACACACACACACACCACAGTTTCCCATCTCTGTGTCTCAATCTGTGGTTGAGTCACTGTTGTTTCATTTTGTTTGTAACTGTTGGACCTTTGCAGTCTGTCTGAAGCGATTGCGTCATTGAGGTCCCCACAGATCATTATTTCCCAATACTGCATGACAAGTGGTTGAATGAGATAATCCTGACTGGTCAAAATCCAGCCCCATTTTCTTTGCTAATTTTCCTTGTGGAATATGAAAAACAGAACAAGTATTGTACACTGTGTTGGCTAACAACGTGCAAATCTGCCTTCTGGTGTATTTGTCAATCAATTAAATGCCAGTGAACATGTCTTTTTCAATCCTGAAATGACAAAATTATGGTCACACATAATTAAAAACACAATTGGTCAAAATCGATGACTATTTCTACGGTTCTTGTTATTCCAGTATTCAGCGCCATTCTTATTTTAAGGTTGTCTTCGTAGGTATGCTTGAATTAACTAACTAATTCCATAGAAAGGCTGGGATGACACTGTAAAATCACACACACACACGCACACACAGTGTGTTGGACACCATGTTGGACGGCTAACATCAGTTTTCTACATGTGCTACTTGATTACTTGTGAAACTTGTCAGAAGCACATCGCGTTGTTAATGATTATACTCAGAAGATGCGTCAGTTTTATTGTTTACTTGGAATAGCTTGTATCTATACATAAGTAGTTCCTTGAGTTTTTTTTCTCAAGAAAGTGAGATTACCTCGACGAAAAGACTGCAGACACCCACTCCGTTCTCTGATTTGCAAAAACAATCCAGCATAATAAGACCCCATTTTAGTTTAAGAAAACTAACAAAATACAGTTATATAGCTCATGTAAGCTTTATTTTGTCACATTCAACATGTATCCCATGAAAACCTGCAGGCTGTCAGTCAATATATACAAACTGTTAGAAATAATGGCCCCCAAAAAAATGGTGACCTTTGCTTATTTATTCCATGGCGTCGATGCTCTGCAGTTTGTCACTTAACCTGTTTTAGTCCCACTAAATCAAAGTTGATTGACTGTGCTTAATCAGGCACAACTGAGCCTGAATGGTATTTACTAGACAGGAATATAGATTCACTGATCAATACAACCAAACGTACTATGACTTGTATCATCCCAAAATTTGTTTGCATTAAAAAACTTTTTTTTTTTACATGAATTAGCCAGATTAAGATGACAAACTCCTTATGAGTTCCTGATTAAGGTTACCACATGAATTTGCATTTGATTATCGCAGATTGCTGCAATTTACATAAACCCTCAGTGTTGCTATTTTGGGTGACCCAGCGAAACCTCACTTTGCACATTGACCTTTGAATAGCATGTGTTCAACTTTTGAACAAGTTGCGATGCAAACGTTTGCAGACTGATCGCAAGCTATCGGCAACATGCGTTTCAATGAACACACAACAACTCGCTTGGATTTTTTTTAGCAGTATTACCACTGGGACTTCAGTTGAAATGGGCCTTTTAGCCAGTGACTCACACTATGAGAGCAGAGAGAGAGAGAGAGAACTCCCTTTTTAAAGGTTTGTTATTTCCTTTCAGGGTGTGCTCTGCCGCTTAACGGTGTAACTGAGCTGGCAGACAAAGAGGAAGATGCCTCCCAGGCCATCATCAGGGGAGCTATGGGGCATCCACTTGATGCCTCCCAGGTAGGTCACACTGGATTCTCTTGTGGATATTTGAAACTTTATTGCACACAAGATGTAAATGATTTGATTTATTTCACGCTATAGCAAAACAAACGTTATGCAAATGCAGATCCATTAATAATGTGGTTTTTTCTTTGTCTGTTGTCAATATTATGTGATTTATTGCAGGATCCTGGTAGATTGCCTGTTGCCCAATGGGATGATTCTGACCCTGGAGTGTCTCCGTGAGGCCACGCTCATCACCATCAAACATGAGCTGTTCAAGGAGGCCAGAAAGTATCCCCTCCACCATCTCCTGCAAGAGGAGACATCCTACATCTTTGTCAGTGTCACACAGGTACAGACTGTCACTTAGTGGAAATATAGAATTTCAAATCTCACAAAACACATTTTAGCTTTTCACTTTTCCAAAAACATCCATTTTAGCCCTTCAGAACAAGAGGCACTTCACACATCAACTCGTCTCATTTTACTTTTTTATTGTGTCTTCTTACAGGAAGCGGAGCGGGAGGAGTTTTTTGATGAGACCCGGAGGCTGTGTGACCTGCGACTCTTCCAGCCTTTTCTCAAAGTCATCGAACCAGTTGGCAACAGAGAGGAAAAGATCCTCAACAGAGAGATTGGTACGTGGTTCATCTGGTGGGAAACGCTTGCGTTTCTCTTTGGGTAGCATGGCTCTTTTAAAATGTGGACAACTATGCCCTCACTTCTGTCCTATAAAGCTAATTATGTTCAGTTTTGCTGTCTTCATGGTGTTAACAGAATGTTACAAGTACAAATTCTAACTTACAAAAATTACGCACAGTCTATGAAATGATCAAATTATGAGTAAAAATGTTATTCCACACATCTTAGTTATGACAAACTTTCCAGAAGAAGCGTTTTACACAAGATTATACTGTACAATTGTGCCGCATGAAATAAACTTCTGCTGTGTACATCTGTTTTTTGGAGGATTATCTTTTCATGTTCATTGAAGAGAAGTTTAATTGTTGCAAAATGATTAATTATTGAGTATTAGTAGTACAGCAGTTAGTATTGGTTTGTTTTCAATAAAGGCAAATTTGGAAATATACAAAAAACAAGTTTTAACTGAATGAATTAAACTTTCCCCCTCTCTCAGGATTTGCCATTGGTATGCCAGTGTGTGAGTTTGACCTGGTGAAGGACCCTGAGGTTCAGGATTTCAGGAGAAACATCCTGAATGTTTGTAAAGACTCTGTGGAGCTGAGAGACGCCAGTGGACCCCACAGTAGAGCCCTGTATGTTTACCCACCCAACATTGAATCGACACAGGAACTTCCCAAACACATCTATAGCAAACTGGACAAAGGTGGGAACCAAGTTTTTTTTTTTGTCAACTTCCAAACCAACTTGTATCACACAGTTTTTGAGGAGAAACAACACCCCTGATAAAAAAACAAAACAGATTTCTTTTCTGTTTTTTGGTTTCGGTACAAAATGAAAACTATGGGAACAGTGGAAGACACCAACATTTTTAAATCTTAAATTTAATCAATCGCCACTTACCAACCTCACGGTTGATTCATAGTTGTGAGTTTGGTTATCAATTTATTGATTGACGTTCGGCCAGTGTGACGCTATCGTATTAAGACAATTGATAATAAGCGATCAATTCAGCAGCTTGACAGCACTGAATAATTAACGTTGGGTTGCTGTTTTCTTGTTGCTACTCCAGGAAAATGTGTTTTATCGATTTGTTTGTTCTCAGCACGTGTGCCTTGTTTATTTTTGTCTTTGTCTTGCAGGTCAGATTATTGTTGTGATATGGGTGATTGTTTCTCCAAACAATGACAAGCAAAAGTATACACTGAAGATCAACCATGACTGCGTGCCTGAGCAGGTGGGGCGAACACGAAACTTTGCACAATCAATGTGAAAAGCACTGAAAAACAACACTATTCCTCTATAAATAGTGCTGTTTTTTTAATATTATTATTGCACATAGAAAAAGAAGACCATGCATTGTTTAGCGTACCAGATAAGGATTAAATACAGCCCTACTAACCTCCAAGGCGCTAAACCTTCTGCGTGTATCTTATCCTAAAGGTGATTGCGGAGGCCATTCGTAAGAAGACACGCAGCATGCTCCTATCCCCGGAGCAGCTGAAGATGTGCGTTCAGGAATATCAGGGTAAATACATCCTCAAGGTTTGTGGCTGTGACGAGTACCTGCTGGAAAAGTACCCCATCAGCCAGTATAAGGTAAGAGACACATGGACAAATGTCACGCCAAGACACTCCTGGTTGATTATGAAACACACTTACGAAGTGCATTTGTGAAATCAGTTGGGGTAAGAGGATGTGTGACTCACGGACCGAGAAAAAGTAACTGCATTATCGCTGGGTCATATGAATGGGAAAAATTGGACAATATTTGTCGTGAGGTTCAAAACATCCGAAGCAGAAGACGCTTTATTTATTTTTAACCCAAACCAGATCAGAATCACACTGACCAACGCTCCAGGCTTCTCAGTCAGATTGTTTGGTGGTCCCACTTCCACAAATATACTACACTAGCAGAGCAGTTGCACCATATTTATTTCAAAAGCAAACACAACATGGCAAGTGTAAATGCTTCCCTAAGGTAACTCTTAAGTGAATGGCAATTGGGAGCTTTATTGCAGAAACAGTTCACTACATGTGTGATCAACAGACACGATGACTATGAAGTGCAGTTAATTATTAAAGCAACATTTTTTTATTCATGGTGCCTGTATTCTGCTTGCCTCTATTTATTTATATTGCCTTTTTGTAAACCATTTGTATATATGTTTGGCATATATGTTATTTTTATTGTTTGGTATGTATGTTATATGTTTGATAGTGCGTTTAATCTATTTGTATAAATTGGCACATGGGGTCATCTCTCATATTATGTTGATTGTTTTTACTCCATGGAATAATTTTTGTATTTATTGGCCAATATACATCTGCCTGTTATTTATGTTTGTTGTCAGAGCAGTTAATTATAAAAATTTTCTTCAGGATCATTAATGTTTTTTTTTTTTTTTTAATAGAATAGAATGACAGAATAGAAGAGAAATACTTAAGAACTGTAATGCTACTCTCATAAGGCTTTTGTGCCCAATGAAACTGAAACAGGAATCTTTGACTATTCAACCTGTTGTAGTTTGTAGTCTCTAATACTTCAACACCTCATCTGAAGAGCTTTCTAAAAAAATTATACTAAATGAGCAATTGTAGCCAAATTCTTTTTAATGAAACACGAGCAAACAAGTGTCAAAACATAATTTAATCATTCAGAGTGAAAGACATTTTGTGTGTAAGCGAGATATTTTTCTACAGGAGCCCAACATGGACTTTGTAGTTGGTGCAATTTCATATTTGTCTGCAGACATTTAAAATGTCCATGATCAAATCTCTGAAGCTATTTACTCATGTGCGACTGTCCTGGCTCTGAAGGGATTTCTCTCAGCGTGAGCTTAAGTAGTAAGACGTGTACCCACGTGCCAGTGTTTCCTCCACCTCCTGCTTGGCAGCTCCTGGAAAATGCCCAGTTGACATCATTGGTTACACTTCGGCCCCGTGTAACTCGAGCAGCTCAGTGTTGACTTTCTACTCACAGTCTGTCTTTGTGTCGTTCGCCCTCCCTGTCCCTCCCCTCCAGTATATCCGTAGTTGCATCATGCTGAGCAGGATGCCCAACCTGATGCTAATGGCTAAGGACAGCCTGTACACCCAGTTGCCTACAGACAACTTTGTCATGCCATCATACTCTCGACGCATCTCAACGGCAACGTCCTATATGAATGGCGAGGCAGCTGCCAAGTCGCTTTGGACCATCAACGGGACTCTGCGGATACGAGTCCTGTGTGCCACCTATGTTAACGTCAACATTCGAGACATAGACAAGGTGGGGTAATTCGGTGCGCTCAGAAACATAGTAGTGTTCATGCATATGACATGGAGCAATATAAGTTCTACTGTGATAATCTTCATACAATCCATCGCAGACTCATGCGTATAGAGACATGCATGTTTTTTAGTCGTGTGCACAATCCTCCAGCTCTCTTGAATCAAGGTGGAGGTCTTGTTGAACGTATATTGCTTATGTGGCAGGTGATGTCATTCTGCTGTCTGGATTCATATTCGTAAACAGAAATAGGCTGTCATACTGCATGCCACTGAGGAGAACCGAGGATTTAATTTGACAGCTGTTGCAGTTATTTACCTTTTGAGATGGAGGCTAATCTCCAAGAAAAATATAATTTGTTGTGATAACATGTTGTTTTTTTTGTCTGTATTTCTATTGTTTTTTGTTTTTTTGTTTTTTGATTGACTCTGCCCTCCTTCATTATTTGCAGATATATGTGAGGACAGGCATTTATCATGGAGGTGAACAAATGTGTGACACTGTCAACACACAGAGAGTCCCCTGCTCTAATCCCAGGTAATGGAGCGCCCCTTTAAATTCACTACAACATGCCACAAATATTGAATCTTCTAAAAGTGTGCACAATGATGACGAATCATTCAACTATAGTACATTACTGCTTAGATTCACTTTTCATTGTATTTGACTGAATTAGTCGTTTCACCAATTTTAAACTCTTCATTTACATTAACCAGAGACAGGAGGGTAAGTTGACAGTTTAGTGCTGGACAGTAACACTAAGCCGCAGTGTTATATTACTTCGAACTCGTCTTGGTCCCGGCGCTTTCTTCACACTGTCTAGCCGAATGCAGGACTTGACTATTAAGATAATAATTCCTGACCTCCGCTCAGTCTCAGATAAACACTTTCCCTGTTTTGGCTCATTTACTTTCTTAAACAGAATGAACCATAGGGAAGACCTCAAAATATTTTCTTTTGCAACTAATCTTCTTTTGTCTCATTTTCACTGAAATTGTACACATGCCCAAGAGATAATTTGTCATTTCCACGTATAAGAGATTCACCAATTAAGTATCTCTGTGTCTGTTATCACAGGTGGAATGAGTGGCTCACCTATGATATGTACATCCCAGACATTCCGCGTGCAGCCAGACTCTGCCTCTCGATCTGCTCTGTCAAAGGCAGAAAAGGAGCAAAAGAGGTAAGACGGAACACAATGATGGAGAACCGTTCATTATGCACCTTAAACTCATTGAATGGAATTTGACTTGCAAAAACATAGGGTGTACCACCAGGATATTCAAACGGAAATATATGTGTAACTTTGAAATGTTCACGAATAAAACGAACTAAAATCATTGGATTTAATAGTTTTTTTTTAATCCAATTTTTTTTTAATCTGAAAAAGTATGCACAGCAGTATGCAAATCAACCCTATATGAATTAATTTCAGGTTTATGCCCAGAATTGTAAAGGCGAGTATGTGAATCCTGCTATAGCAGCCAGCAGCTGAATATAGCAGATAGTAAGCAATCTGTGTCTAAACAATGGCTTGCTAGCCCCCTGCAGAAGACCAAGAAGGCTTATATAGGCGCCCCCACAATGCATGAGCATGACGCACGAACCCGCTCACCCTGCTTGTGTCAGTCTGTCTGTGTATACGTGCCCAAGGTAAATGGAAGCTGTGGTATCGTCTTTGGCTCTGTTTAATTACTAATCAGTCATGGGCACCGTGGTGGCATGAAACCATCTACAGACACACGATCAGCTGAACTGACTTCACCATTGTTCTCTGAGTGTTTTTCCTCACATGAGCCGTATCAGGAGATAAACATAAAATGAGGACTCTAATAAATGAATAAATGTGGCGGGGGGGAAAAAAGTTCGAGCGGTGTTTATATTTTAAATACTAAAAATGCGTTTACTAGATAAAAGTCTTCATTTTGCTTTATATTTAGAAATTGTGGTCTAAAATGATTGGAGCATGTCAATGTTTCTTGTGCTCTGACGCATGTAACAGACACCCACACAGATCGATTTTTCTTCCGTCCTCTAGTAGTGGAAAAGCTGGAAGACAAGAGGTGTGCATGGTGGGTGTGGGTGTGGGTGTGGAATGTATCAATGAATGCCAGACATGGATATTGTAACAGACACCTGAGGTGAGTCCTGCCTCCTGCCGTGTCATGCCGAGGCGAGGTCAGGTTAGCGGATGCTCTTTCATGCTCCACCTGAATTAAAGATAAACAGTTTTCTTCAGCAGCTCTTTGTTCCAGCACTTACTATTAATAGGTGCGTTTTGACTGGCTGTCTGCATGTAACTCTGTCTCTGTCTGTGTTGTAATATTGTCACCTCCATTGCTTCCACTTAGTGAAAACTCACTCTGCAGATCAAGACCTCATCGAGGTGTGCAGTTAAATACATTGTTTTGTTAGACATATGTTATAATTCAAGTTGTTTCTTGCCATTATAATTATAATGGAATGGTCTTATTCAAGCCTCAGAAAAACTTAATACTTTCAGAAAATATAACGGAAATAGTCAAACATTTTTGCAAAACAGCACTATAAAACCTTTCATGAGTTATAATGACAAAACTTATGATTGCTGGATATCAAATACATTATCAAACCAAGACGAGAAGCAAAATAAATGACATTCAAGAAAAACAGTCTTTACTGTCTGTCTCACCAAAAACCCAACGTAACAGTTGAAACTGTCACCAAACCGCCAGTCACAACCCGTATAGAGTTTAATGTCATAAGCAGTTCCCACTTTTAAGAAGAGGCACCATAATATCCAGACGAGAAGGTGCAACTTTTTATACCCGCTTTGAACCCTGTGGCTTAAACAATGACTCGGCTAATTTGTGGACTTTTACGGATCAATGAGCTTCATGCTACTATGCATGCTTTACATGCTGCGTACAGGCACATCACATAACTCACGACCTTTCTTTTTTGATCCCTTTTTAAAATTTGGCTGGTGTAGCTTATATTCAGGGATGCTCAATAGTACGGAAATTACAGTAGCAAACTCAACATGTTCACAATTGTTAGCTTCAGTTTTTGCAAGGAGCAGTCTGCAGTTCTCACCATTGAGCTCTTTTGTAGGAAAAGTGTACCGCATTCATACAAAAAAAAGAACATTTTTCTCAATCGATGAGATATGAATCTGTCCATCATTCTATTTGTCTCACCCGGAATAATGGGGCACTGGAACTGATCCCTACTGAGGCGAAGGCAGGATACACCCTGGACAGGTCACCAGTCCATTACAGGGCACACACAAAGAGACATACTCGTCTTCACACCTGCAGGCAGTTTAGAGTCTCTAATTACCCTCAAATACAAGTTATTTAAAAAAAAACTAAAACAAAAAAAACTCAAGACTTTATTGAGGCACAAGCGCTGTCACCAAACCCTTCTCTTTCCTGTTATGGCCTCACTGAAGGAAACAAGAAAGGCTTTCTCGTGTGTTTTCTTGTTCGAAGTGTTGTTTCTAAAACAAAATGTATCCTCTGTGTGTGTTCTGTCCTCTAGGAGCATTGTCCACTAGCTTGGGGAAACATCAACTTGTTTGACTACACTCACACGCTGGTGACCAACAAGATAGCTCTAAACCTTTGGCCTGTGCCTCACGGCCTGGAAGACCTCCTCAACGCCATCGGAGTCACCGGATCGAACCCCAACAAGGTATTCCAATTCGCGTCATCAAAACGTGTCCGCGTCAAAATCCAAACATAAGAACGTAAAGAATTTGAGATGGTTTTTAAAATCTGCCTCGTTCAGGAAACGCCGTGTCTGGAGTTGGAGTTTGACCATTTCAGCAGCTGCGTTAAATACCCAGATATGAACGCAGTGGAAGATCATTCAAACTGGACCATCTCAAGGGAAATGGGGTTCAACTACAACCTCTCGGGACAGGTAATAAAACATATGGCATTTTTTTTCTCTGTAAGGAAATTATTTTTTAAGTTGGCATGTCACTAATAGCACAATTTCCACGTGTTTATATTGTATGTGAATCACAGTAAATTAGATTAGGAGACCACTGGTTGGACAGTTTTTGGTGATGGGTATATATAACAGTAATACAATAAAATATTCATACATGTATTATTTACAATGTTATGACCCATATAAACATTGTGATTATCTCAAATTCTCAACTGAAATTTTGCACAAAACACAAACTCAAGCTAAATATTTTCTTTAAAATGTAATTTTGTTAGGATGGTCGATGTATGAAGAACTGCTTCACCTTTCCATTGCAGCTGTAGGTAGGCTGAGATGTGTTGACGTTGATTTATGAGGTCCCAAACATGTGTGTCGTCAAAGGCATTTACACGTAATGGGACAAGCTGGTAAATTAATTGAGATAGTAGCCGGGAGATACAATCCAAAGCAGATAGTGTGAAATGAGCACTCCTCACGCCTGGCACACACAATTTGAATAAATTAACACATCATCTCACATGGTTCACATCTTCTTGCTTGTAAGCACAGATGAAATATGTGCTGTGCGAGACACCCTCGTTAAATTACAGCTCTGAATTATTATGCCTTTAGTGTACATGTTGAATAAAAAATTAAGAATGTTTACTTATAGACATTTTCCCCCTTTTATATAAAAATATGTTTGGCAGCACAGTTACACCACACACGACTATTTGGTTTGATGTCATTTAAGGGATGTTTTTTTACTCTGTGGGGGGTTTCGGTCAAAACGAGTCATGTAGTGAACTAATAAATCTCCACTCACCATGTGAACCATCCTCCAAAGCAAGACCCATTGTGTCATTGTCACATGTTAGTTTTGTTCAACGGGACAATCCCAGGTAGCAGAAAATCAACTATATTCCTAATTGTCTTCGGTTTTTCTTTTCTTTAACTATGTTAAAGATTTTCATAGGAGTTAAAGTAAGTTCATAAAAGCTTGGATAATAGATTTGATTTGCAGAACAATGTCAATACTTTTCATATGAGGCAGTAGCGCCAGTGTATGTTACCGTCTTCAGTTATTCATGGCGGTATAGATTATGCTGTCTTATCAGATTTCCAGATGATGTGTGGCACTGGAGCTTTGACGCCCGAAGTACCGTGACATTTTTGTTGGAGTTGCTGCGCCCTGGTAGAGGATCGAATAGTGTAACGCCACGTGTTAAAAACTTGTAATGTGTCAAAAATGTGAGGAGTGGTGAGGCGCAGGATTACTATTGCAGCCACAAATCATCAGGGTAATACTATGTGTCACATGGTTGCATACTCAAATTGCATTATGAGTTTGTAGAAACACAATCTAACACTTGATACATGCATGATTTAAAAAAAAAAAACAACTAAAGAATTCAAAGGTGAGGTTGCAATGGATGCTTGTGCTAACTATAATGAAACCTCCTGCTCAGACCCCAAATTGTAAGGATTGTGCTTTCATAGTCCATATTCATTCTAAAAATGAAGATTAAGCAGGATTTTTCCCTTCCGCTGTGGCTTGATCCCAGTCTAACAATCACTTTGTCTTGTCTCAGGCATATTTAAATTAGCAAAGTGGTTGTACCGACAGAAATCTTACTTGCTTTTGCGAAGGAAGGATCTGTGAGCAGTGGGGAAATTAAGCTGTCGACAGACTTCCAGCTTGTTTTATCAAAATGGAAATCAAATGAAAAGCTTAAATTCGGGATCAGGAGACATTGTGTGGGCTGTTAGCAGCCGAATGTTCACTGTATCTGGATGTGTTGTGTTCAGGCTGCACTCTTGCTTAATCTCCGTGCCTGCTGTAAACCTTTCAGAGGTCCGAAGCTGCATTTACAAAATGTGCCGTTTTTAAACATTTGAGGTGCATTTGCACATTTAAAATTTGATTTTATAATAAAAAAAACTTTTTGTATCCAGTCTTACTGTTGACTACATTTTCAACTGTCAACGTCAAAGCACACCTGCTGACGTCAGCCCTTTTTCGCTGCGTCCTGAAAATAATTGCATCTGCAACGTGGCAGCTTGATTATGACTTCTCCATTCTTCATGTTTGATGTTTCACGTTGGTGATGTCGCTGTAACATTGTACTGTTTCAGAGCAACCGAGTGGCCAGAGATCATGCCCTGACAGAGAGTGACACTGAGCAGATGAGACAGCTCAGTAACCGGGATCCTCTGTCTGAAATCACTGAGCAGGAAAAAGACTTTCTCTGGAGATACAGGTAACTCTCTCAGCCAGCAGTCATGGGACTTTTATGATGCGGTTGAAGCAAAGGTCGGAGCTTCACTTTACTAGTGCAGTGCACAAACTTTCAGACCTTGATGTAGATATAACTCTTGGCCCTATGAGCTTGTAAGAAAACAAAGATTTGTTGGAATGAGTTCTTCTCACTGACTTGCAGGTTGTAGATTTGTAAAAAGAAAACGATTGAGACTCGAGTTGTGACACAACACTTGGAAATTCTTTTTTTTCTCACAGACACTACTGCATGAACATCCCCGAAATCCTCCCTAAGATCCTTCTTGCTGTGAAGTGGAACTCCAGAGATGAAGTAGCACAGGTAATAATAACATGTTATTTAGTTGTTGTTTTTTTTTGTAGTGAAGCCAGTCACTGAGGAGCACACCTGCTCCCAATAGTATGCTAAAGCAGAAGCCTTCAAAATAAAAGCAATGTGTATTTTCCCAGATTTGCATTTGATGGTAGAAAGATTCCTGTCATGGTTTTCTCTCACATGTGCAGATCTAACACTGGCAACCTTAGACCAGACGTATACTCAGGCCCCACTGGTGATCTGTGGCGCCTCCCTGGAGGGTCTGAGTATATTGTTCAGTTTATGGTGTAAGAGGCTATAATCGTTTCAGTAATTAATCATATGAGTGTTTTGGGCCCTCGCATTAAAAAATATATTAAACAATTAACATGCCATCTATTAGACTTGTTACGAGCTACGTTGTTTGGAGAATTGCTATAAAGAAGGCGAATTTGCAAAACAAAAGTGAAGGACGTAGTGTGTACCAACCAAAGTGCAGCTTTGTGACAAGTCGTGTGTCTGAAGATGTGAACTCACGTATACACATAATTCAGAAGAAGAAAAATGTTCCATTACTATGAAACTGAATGAGAAATATGTTTCAGTAATCTAAAAGGCTAATTACAAAGTGAAAAAGTCCAGAAAGTTATGGAAAAATAATTTACCATTGTAGAAAACAGATGTATTTCAACATACACCTTTTAGGTGGGTCTGGTTATGATAAAGAACTGTTGAAGACAGACTGTATGATTCAGGAATATATTGAATAATATGTTTGGATAAAGAAGAAGTAGGATTGAATCCGATTTACTTCATCATTACTTTTGTTGTGCATCTGTGGTACAAGTGGGTCTATTTACATTAAAGCTGTATGAGTACAGTTATACATATAAACTGTATGTCATTGTGTATATATGTACACATGTAAATATATTCTACATGTTTTTATAACATTTGAAAAGCAGTTAACACATCTTGGACTATTTTGGAGATAGATTTCTCGAAAAAAATCTGAAAGAATGTGTATATTTATCAGATTTGGTTCATAATCACAACTTCTTTTTGTATAGATAATTACTTTGATGGCACATTTAAAGAAGTTGAATAAACCCCACAATGAGCACTCATGCTGTTTGTACTTACCACTATTTGTAGAAAATGGCCTGCAGGCTTCTCACTGTTGAGTACTACTGCTCTAAAGACTTGTGTCTACTTTTTAGTTGCTGCGTTCTTTTTTTTTTTTTATCTTAAACAATCCTGTAGCAGAAAAACGTTTGATTTCACACTTTTTTTCCCCCTACTTAACTACACTTAAGGTTTCTGTGGCTTTGTAAAAGAAACGAAAACTGGTGACAGTGTTCTTCAATCTTGGTTTGTGTGTTTTCTAGATGTACTGCCTGTTAAAGGAATGGCCGTCTATCCGCCCTGAGCAGGCCATGGAGCTGCTGGACTGCAATTATCCCGACCCCATGGTCAGGCACTTCGCTGTACGCTGCCTCGACAAATACTTGACTGATGATAAACTGTCACAGTACCTCATCCAGCTTGTACAGGTAGGTTTAACCTGTTGTCGGGGGAGGTGGGTTGAAAAGAGACACACTAAACCATCTCACAAAGTCATCTGTAAAGTACTTTTTCTTTATCCTGAGTGTCCTTGACAATCCATTTTTAAAGCTGTTGAAAATAATCTTTTGTTTAGCCTGTTCTTTGTTGAAGTCTTTCTGGTCTGTGATGCTGCAGGTTGTCTTTCTGTACTGAGAGACAGGATGGTGGTGAGGGGGGGGGATGTCACAGAGTGTGAAATGACTAATCCGGACCTCTGCCTTGTTCTTTCCCTCCTGTCTTGCTTTCGTCTCCTGCATTAGGTATTAAAATACGAGCAGTACCTAGACAATCCCCTGGCCCGTTTCCTCCTCAAAAAGGCCCTCACCAATCAAAGGATAGGACATTTCTTCTTCTGGCATCTCAAGTGAGTCACAATTCAGACTGCGCCTGCTTCATATGTGTTTTGTTTTTTTCGAGAGGGTGGAAATCTCATCCCACCTCCTCACTCCACCCTCTCAAAGTCATTGTTCTCCTTCTGGCTTCCTGCCAGGTCAGAAATGCACAACAAAACAGTGAGCCAGAGGTTCGGGCTTCTGCTGGAGGCTTACTGCAGGGCTTGTGGCATGTACCTGAAACACCTGAGCAGGCAGGTAGAGGCCATGGAGAAACTCATAAACCTCACCGACATCCTCAAGCAGGAGAAAAAGGATGAAACGCAGAAGGTAAAAATTACGCCAACACATCATTTACTATCCTTGATGCTGATCAGCTCACTTCAAAACCAATCAAAGTTATTTAATATAGACTGTAAACACTATCGATTATCAGCTAATACACAACTTGATTTTAAATATAATATAATCAGAACAGATGGAAGTCTTCTGATTGGTACATCTTGCTTTATTTCATTGTTATTGAAATGTAGCATTGCACAGTCACTGTGTCGTATGACGCTGTTCTGATTTATTTGCAAATTTGTGCGTTGTTGTTGCGTACGTGTGTCTCTTGTGGAGGTCCAGATGCGGTTCCTTGTTGACCAGATGAAGAGACCAGATTACATGGACGCCCTGCAGAACTTCACCTCTCCTCTCAACCCGGCACACCAGCTGGGAAACCTGAGGTAAGGAGCAACGTGGTAAGGCAGCGGGGCGGCCGGACGTGCGGTTGGCGAAGAGGAAAACGAACATTTCAAAATAGACGTGTTTTAATTTGTGCGCAGGTTAGATGAGTGCAGGATCATGTCGTCTGCAAAGAGGCCTTTGTGGTTGAACTGGGAGAATCCTGACATCATGTCTGAGTTGCTGTTTCAGAACAATGAGATCATCTTCAAGAATGGAGACGGTAACACACACACACACACACACACACCCAATGTTGTTATTATGACTTATTAATTTGTGACATTTTCCTAATAAGTCATGCTCAGCTGCTGAGTAACATCAGAAACATACATGTAAAAAATAAATGTATTGTCAGAAAGAGATTGCTTCTCAGCTGCTCGTTTTTCATTTATGGAGAAAGCCTGTTGAAATTTGAACACATATTTTAATGTTTGTTATTTTTTTGTGATTGTCAGAAAACATTATAGCTTAATTTTTACTTAAAAAAAAAAAAGCACTCTCCCCAATTTGTGCAACTCAGTGATGCACAGTGTTATTCCAGTAAAAGTGCCGTTTGGAGGCTGCGAGAGCTTCCCGACAAGCTTGTTCACTTATTACAATCATAAATGACTCATTTGTCTGTAGCGAGTTTAGTGTGATTCTTATGCAGCCTTGACTTTATTCACCTAATTTCATTGTGCATCTGTATGTTGTAGATTTGCGGCAGGACATGTTGACGTTGCAGATTATTAAAATCATGGAGAATATTTGGCAGAATCAGGGACTGGACCTACGGTATGGCTTCCCCTCTGGTTATCTCACCCTCACTTCTTTATTTATTTATTTTTTTTCGCTGTTTCACTGTCTCTGCTCTCACTTAGTTTTTCACAACACGACACATGCAAGCTGAGAAAATGTGTTTTTTGTGTGTGTGTGTGTGTTTCTGTCTGTCTCCAGCATGTTGCCCTACGGCTGTTTGTCATTAGGAGACTGCGTTGGCCTCATCGAGGTGGTTCGCAGCTCCCACACCATCATGCAGATTCAGTGCAAAGGAGGCCTGAAAGGAGCCCTGCAGTTCAACTCCAACACTCTGCATCAGTGGCTCAAGGACAAGAACAAGGGCGAGATGTGAGCGCTCGCCTGCTGCGATTCCTAAACCATGACGTCTTTCTCCACGTCATCACACAGCATGGGACAACACTTCTCATCTGCATCTGTTGTATCTTTACACGAGATGATTACATTTAACCTGGACTGATATCGAAACACTCAAACTAGTGTTGTAAGAGTTAACCATTAATACAGCTCTGATTTTAGCCTCAGTTGTCATTAAAAGGTTAAAAACAAGGATATGAACACCAGTATGATTACAAATTTACTGGTTTTAGCTTTAAATGGAATATATCTGATGGTGCTACTGGCCTATGATTATGTGTGTTATTAGTTTATTGAAAGTATTCTGAATGTGATTAACTTCTGTGTGTCTGTGTGTGTGTGTGTGCGTGCGTGTAGGTACGACATGGCTGTAGATCTGTTTACCAGGTCCTGTGCTGGCTACTGTGTAGCCACGTTTATCCTGGGAATAGGAGACAGACACAACAGCAACATTATGGTCAAAGACGATGGACAGGTAATTTCTCCATACATACACACACGGCGTACATTATAAATAAACTTACCGGTTTACTGATGATGTGTAGTGCTTATCAGAGTTTTACTTGCTCTGCTCTCTGTGGTGGAGAACAATGGTGTAGAAAGGTTTTATCCTATCAGTGTTTTTTTGTGAGACTGTGGTTTTTCTCGATTTCTTCCTCTGTGGTGCCCCGGAGCTCAGTATAACCAGGTTCAAAGCTGCAAACTACTACAACTGGCGTTTTTTGTGTGGATGGAGAGGGATTCACACAGTGATGTAAAGTAAAACAGGACTTTTAGCAGTTTAATGGTCCCTGTAACAAGTGAAGACTAAGTGCTGCCTTCTGCGTCTGTTTATATGTGCTGAGAGCAGATTCTCCTGGAGACCAATAAGTGTTTATCACTAAAACACATCCACACATTGGCAATTAGAGCAGTTTTTAGTTTTTTTGTCATTTCTTCAATTTTTTTTTTAATATATGCACATTTCCGTGGTCTCACTTTTATATATTTATTTAACTCTATTTTTTATTTTCCTTTTTTCAACAATCACGAACACCGATAAACAAAAATGCAGTGGGGCATCTCCAGTATGCGTGTTTTTCCTATTGTTGCTCGGGCTCAGTTGGTACAGTGGGTTGTTTCCTAATCAGAAGTGTGTGGATTTGAGCCCCCATCTCACTAATGCAGGTTGATTGCTTTAAATGGCAACTGCGACTAATTATTGATGGGGGAATGTGGGTTACAGACTGTTGGCTCAGTGAATAGATATGCTTCATTTACTCTTTTTTTTTTTTTTTTACCACATCTGTGGCAATGAAGTTGAGTACTTTATCAAACTAGCCTACAGAGTATATCAAGTCGTGGGTAAATAGCCATCAGGTTAAAAGCATCAGACAGGAGTGCAGGCGTTGTGCGTTTAAAAAAAAAAATAGCTTTGTGGTTTTCTGTCAGAGTACATTTTAAACTGATATCCTCACATGTTTAGCTTTTGTTAATGTCTTTTGTTAATGTCTTCTAATTACCTCT
This sequence comes from Blennius ocellaris, assembly GCF_963422515.1. Lineage (NCBI taxonomy): Eukaryota > Metazoa > Chordata > Actinopteri > Blenniiformes > Blenniidae > Blennius > Blennius ocellaris. The sequence continues at coordinate 22,113,687 of NC_137661.1, forward strand.
ACGGTCTCATTGTTTTATACTAATGCAATTTGTTTTATTACATTAACAAATATTTACAAATCTCTTGTTTTGTATTGTTTTTTTATTTTCTCTGGTTGATGTGTAGAGATAGAACAGGTCAGTACAGTGAGTTGATAGGGATTATATACTCTATTTCTGTGTTAAATTAGATTCCCAATAAAACAAAGTATTCTGGTGGTGCTTCTGTATTTTGTAGAAATTACCTCTCCATTTTTCTCATTATCTTTATATAGATTTCTTTTTTTACCCCCACTTAATAATAATAATGATGATAATAATAACGTAGAAAAAAATACTAAGAGTAATGTGTTATTCCCAACCTACGGATTTAGAAAATACAAGCGAGGTTGATGGTTTGCGACCTGCAGTAAATCACCTGGAAAGTGTTGGTTGACAAATTGATGCCAGTGTCTTCTGTTTTCTTCCGACTTCAGAGGAGGCTTCAAGGAACTAAACTTCCTCTACTCCTCTTTGTTCTGCTGCTCTTCAGCTGTTCCATATAGACTTTGGCCATTTCCTGGATCATAAGAAGAAAAAGTTTGGCTACAAGAGAGAGCGGGTGCCCTTTGTACTGACACAAGACTTTCTCATCGTAATCAGCAAAGGCTCCCAGGAGTGCACAAAGACCAAAGAGTTTGAGAGGTACTGCAGCATGGGTTTTTTTTTTGTTTAGTTTTTTGTTTGTTTTTTGTGTTGTTTTTTTTTAGTTTTAAGTGAGGCAAACAGTTGAGCTCAAACATTTTGAAATACTTAGTATTGAGGTAATCGGTCACTGATTTTTAACAGTAGTTTTTTTCTTTGTTTACTAGTCCTGTTAATATTTACCTTCCTTGAATGATACTGGTACACGTTTATATTTGTTTTATTGAAGTGAACTGGCTCACAATTCCAGTAAAATTCCACATGTGCAGTTTCACGAATTTAACAGATGTGGAGGCAACATTTGCATCTATTTTGTCACGAGTTCATGCGGTTCCCCTTGCAGTATTATCTCGTGATGCATCTCACTAGTAGCAGTTTATCTTTGACACTGGTAGTGAGAGAAAAAAAAAAAGTTAGTTCACAGGTTCTCAATATGTGGGAGGATGAGCATCTGGATGTCCTAAGCAAGACAGAGGCTTTGAATTCTTTCATGATTTTATTAATAATGAATTCAGTTGATTAAAATAAGTTTTATTTAATCAAAACAGTAATTCATTTTAGCTTCCACTAATTTAATTTAATTTAATTTAATTTAATTTATTTTTTTAATTTATTTTTATTTTTATTTTTATTTTTATTTTTATTTTTATTTTTATTTTTATTTTTATTTTTATTTTTATTTTTATTTTTATTTTTATTTAATTGAATGTATAATTTTTATTTTTTAATAAAAATGTCAAAAATGTCAATTAAAAAAACCCTCTTGTGACAGATTTTTTTACCTGAAGCTGCCCACCCCACAAATTGAGAGCCGCTGCTTTAGTGTATGACATTTCCTTGTGACTCCAGGTTCCAGGAGATGTGTTACAAAGCTTACCTGGCCATCCGGCAGCACGCCAACCTCTTCATCAACCTGTTCTCCATGATGTTGGGCTCCGGCATGCCTGAGCTGCAGTCATTTGATGACATTGCCTACATCAGAAAGACTCTCGCCCTGGAGAAAAGTGAGCAGGTGAGTGAGTATTGCTCCATACTCGTCTCCTGAATTTTCATAGTGTGGGAATGTTAAAGTATTCTAGGAAGTAATAATAATAATAATGCATTTCATTTGTGTTTCACTTTACATTCATGAATCTCAAAGAGCTAAAAATGACAAAATAAGTAAATATTTAGTTTTTTTTCCCTGAATGGTGCAGGAGGCGTTGGACTACTTCATGAAACAGATGAACGATGCTCACCATGGCGGGTGGACCACCAAGATGGATTGGATATTCCACACTATCAGGCAACATGCACTAAACTGATCTCCGACTCCTAAACAAAAAAAACCACTGGTCCAACAAATTTAGCTTAACGTATAGTCTTTTGACGAATGTCACCCTCTGATGCAGCAGAAACCACAAACAGTTCGACTGGTGATGGAAGTTTGCAGCTTTTTTTTTTTTTTTTTTTCTTCCTGAAATTTATTTTAAACGAGGTTCCTGTTTTTCTGCCTTTTGATGTGGCCGGGTCTGCATGAGACCGTTCTCTTCAAATTGTTCCCCAACCGGCTCGCGCTTGTTTCCCAGCGTTCTCTGCACTTTGTTTCTTCCCGCTGAACTCGGCAATTGTGGAAATTCTGCCTTTTTTAATTTTTTTAACTGTGCTGCTCATGGAGGAAAATCACACATTGGACAAAACAGTGTAAAGAAGACGGTGTCTGCCAAGGTCTAAATGTAGCCACAAAGCAAGTTTAACTTGCTGCCCTTCCGCAGTGTTCATGCTGCGCTGTGGCTTCACTCTGAACACGAGCGATCTGTGAAACTTTTTTTTTTTTTTTTGTAAATCTTATCACTGCTGAGGATGCAAGCAGGCACAACAAGCTGTCAGAATTATCTTATGTATATTTAACTATTACAGGATCACTGGTCTATGGGAGCTTCTATGATGTCTTCCGCCATCTTTTTATAAAAAAAAATAAAATGACCCTTCAGAGATGAATTGGCATCAACTTGCCAACCTTTTAGCTCTTAATGTGAAAGCTTTGGAAAAACGACAGAAGAGTCCTTTGAGTTGCTTTGCGCAGCTCCACCATCTCCCACCGCCTCAACTAACCAGCGCTCCACCTTTGGGAACAGGAGCGGCGTTAAGACTTCAGGGTGATGATGCCTCTCCATCAAATATAGCACTTAGGAATACCTGGAGAATATACAGATTTACTAAGACTTTTTTTTTTTTTTTATAATTTATTTATGCACCTAGTTTCTTTCAATTCCAGCAAAGGCAAAAGTGTAACTCTGCCTCTTCGGAAACATTGCTGATGTAAATATATTTGGAGTTTTATGTATTAATGTTATGAGCGTCGTCTAAAAGCAACTGTTTTCTCCCGTCTGTCTCGCTCAGTCTCACAATTGGAAGTCTGCTGCTGTCGCCTTCTTTTTTCCAGCTTTTTTCACTGGTAAACACCTAATATGGCCTCATCAGCAGCCAACTTGGTTTTCATTGTGGCTAGTTTGCGGTCTCTCCGGAACAATTTGTTACGGTATGCAAAATGAAGAGCGAAAATGTCAGACTCACTTTTTTTTTTAATTTCAATTTTTTTGTAAAGCCTCTGAAAGTCTCTTATGTGGGCAAGCAGAGGCCCAACGGGAAAGTCTCGTCTTCCTCTTGGTAAAATGCCCTGGCGTCGCAGCACAATACTGTTCAGTGCCACAATCTCCGTTCAAGTTGTAGGAAGAAAACCATGATGGGAATTTAATGTGTAGAAGGTCAATTTAACTATTGGTATGCACTAATAGAATCTAAGTGTCTGTTGGGGTGATTATTCTGGCTTGTTTCTCACTTGAATGTTTGAAAGTTGTCGAAGATCTACTGAGCCGTAGCAGCGTTTGAATCATGCATTCCTTTGCGAGGGACGATCAAACCATATACTAAACCCTCGAGTTAAATCCTAAATGCACAGTGTGTGATGCTTCGAGTTTAAAAGCATACAAAACAGTGAAGGAAATGTGAGAATGCGGCGTTTGTGGCGACGTCGCAAAGTAAATCTGCTGAAGTTGGTAAGATACTCCAATACATCCTGGGCTGCTTCGGGCGCACCGCTCCAGTTACGCCACAAGATGGTGTATTGAGTCACTATCATGTCTTGGACTTAAATGAGCAGGAAACGCTATCGCAGTTTTGACAGGACAGATTATGTCAGGGAAGTTCAGCTGTCCAGCAAATTATGAGAAATTGACGGGATTATGGGCAAATACACTTTTAGACCACCGGGTTAAAGGTGAAATTGTATTTTTGACACCTTTGCTTAACAACTTTGTTTAAATTTCACACACATGCAGGCTCTACCGTCCAGGTTCACAGCACCGCTTTAGCAGCATACGTTGGCATTTATTTCCACCGTCAAATGTAGTTGAAGAACTTCAAGGTGGACTCCGCTGATCAAATGCACTTCTACACAGGAGTCGACTCAACCAGCAGCTTCTTCAAGAGCAAAAGTTAAATAATTCATACCTGAGCTGAGCTGAAGGCGTGAACAGTGTTTTTTTTTTTTTGTTCTTTTCTCATCAGCACAATCATACATCACACGATTGCCGATTAACTTGTGTTTATGATGCGAGTCGTCAGAAAGATTTAAGAGATTTAAAAAAAACAAAACAAACAAAACCAAATCATGACTAACCCGAAGCGTGGTTTACATGTTCTTGGGGAAATTTACAGGGTTACAAAACAGGGTTTATTCCATTTGAAGGATTTTGGTCCCACTGTGTTTAAAGAAGAGTGCAAAGCGACTCGAGCATGGCGTGCTTTTCTGCAAAGAAAACTTTTATCCTTCGTGAGAAATCGGGCATCCAAGTAGCTTTCCGAGCATCAAGCGCTCTCACGGTGTGTCTCCGCAAAGACATTTGGATGTGCATGTAGCTTGCGTGTTATGCGAGCGATCCCTGCTGTGGACGAAGTTAAAACAAACACTTGATTGTATTGAAAAAGCCAAAGTTGTGGTCTGTTGACACACACGCTTGGTGTCATATTAGGGCGGCATTCATGGACAGAATGTATTTTAAATGTGCGCTCATATTTGTAAAATTCCTTCACGCATCAGCCATGTTTGTTTCCGTGCCGCCGAAGACGCTGTTGTCCTCGTCCTTTGTTTCCTTAACTTTGCCAAATCGGGCGAATCGCTGACGCCTGACACAATTAACTGGACTTAAAAACATTAAGAGGAAGAAGAAGGTTGGCGTGTGCACTTAAGAGTTCTTGTTCTAAATGCCTTTTCTGTCCAGAAGGACGTTAGCCTAGTATGCATGTTTTTCAGGCAGCATAACCAGTGTGCGTGACGTACACGTTTTGAATATGCGGTGTGTATGTGCAGTTGCTGTAATCTCTTTTTCTATGGTCGGCTCCACGTGTGACGAACCTGTAGGTGTAGTTATCTTTACTACCTTTGATCGTATAACCTCCCGAAACTGTGCCAGCGTGTCCTGATTGATTGTCTCTCTGTGCGGGCTGCAGAGCTTCATTGGCAGGCCCCAATGAAAAGCCTTTGTACATGTTCATTTCTCTGTGTTACAACACTTTAAAAATGTTTTGTAAATCATTTTTTCATCAACTGCCTGTTTTAATTTTTTTTGATTTGGGGGGGGGGGTATATTTGTTTTTGCATTGTTTTGAAAGGAAACACAAATGAGAGGAAACACAACCCTCAACATTACATAACAGCTCTGTAGTCCACATCATTCTCTAAAGTAAAACTCAGAAGCTCATATTTTCATATGCATAAGCCAGACAAAATACTATGACCAATTGTCTCATATTGTGGAGTTTCCCGTTTTTTGGGGGGGGTTTTTTGTCCAGGCATTATCCCTCTGTAACATGCACTGGCAATACCTTCTTTGAATCATGAGAGTTTCAATGAGAAAAACGTGCATCGATAGTTCTGCTGCCAGTTCACTGCTTTTTTTTTTTTTTTTTTTTTTCGTGTCTTGGAGCTTTTTGGAAAGATACCCATTTAACTCCCCACAAAGGGCTGCAGTGTTGGAGGCGCTCTGACCACGTCATCTCGCCATCGCAATTTTGTGAAACTCTGCAACATCCTCGCACTTCTTCATTTTAATTGACACGTGTGCATTAACTGATAAAGCAGCGGTTTTGGCCTTCTAACCCTAACACGTCATTGGTCGTAATGTAATGGCTGAGTGGCGTGCATTCACTGTTCACCTGATGGGGTTTGTATTATTGTGTCGTGCATCAGCATGAGCTCTGATACTTAAATAACTTCTTCCTCCCGTTAGACACTCTGCTCTTTTCATCCACACAGTTGTATGTTATTTGCAGAGCCTTCGGCATGAGAGGTGAGCCGATAGAATGTTTTTATCTCTAAAAACCTGCAGAAAAATGACTAAAGGAATATGTTGTCAACTCAATCGAATTGCTGATTATTTGTTTACCAGTTTTTACGCTTGTGAAATGTCCCAAACCCTCAGAAATACCGACTTAAAGGTCTGTAGTTTCACGTTTCTGTCTGTTTGCATCACTCTGACCTACGTCACTGACGTCGTTTCTGTAATATGCCATGCTGTCACACCTGTGCTATGAATGTACAACAGGCCCGTTTCTCACAGCCTGCCTGCATGAAGTTTGATAAAGGTGAATATTCTTCTAATGTTTAGTTTTTATTTAGTTTTTTTTTTTGTCTGGTCAACAGCCATACAGATGTTTATAAGTTAATGTCTTTATTTTGTAGTTTGTATCAGAAGTCCACCCCCACAGTAATCTGCATTTTTGTTTCGGTTTTAATTTATAAATGTATATTGGGTTTTGTTTTTGTTCACTGTTTGCAGACTGAAAGTTTGTACCCTGACTGGTCATCTGAGTGTCCCGTGAAGAAGTACAAATAAATTTGATAAAGATTCACTCAGATCCCTTTGCCATTTGCAAGTTTTTCTGAAGACAACAGTCTTTATTTATCTTTAAAACAAATGTTACTTTTTGGTATTTCACCAATAAAATGTTGAAATTCCCAAGGACTTCTTTCAAAAAACACAAACGAATGAATCGCAGGAAAATTACTTCACATATTTCCTTTTTTTTGTGGATATATTGTTTTATTTTGATTCCAGGTGCTGTGCTGTGTAGCAGAGGGACAGAGTTGTTTAGTGTACAGAAGCCAGTTTTGTGACTCTCAATGCAGAAGCAGCCGCGGTGTCAGTCTGCAGGTGAGTTGTTTTAATTATAGAATAGTACCCACCCACGTTTGGAAGCATATTGCGTGTATTTTATGTATTTTCAACATTATAGTCTGCCCATAGTGGTGCAGTGTTCATTTATTATTGCCTCAAAGTAAAAGGTCCTCTGTTTGAGTCCAGTTGAAGGCCTTAATGTGCAGAGTTTGCATGTTCTGCCCAAAAACCTGTGTTATTATTAACATTATTAATATGATAGTCATAATTTAAAGACATACCTTCAGGATTCATGGCCTGAAAGTGTGCATGTGTGATTGTCTGCCTGTCCGAGTGCCTCGTTTCACCCACTGCAAACCTAACTTGGATAACATTGAGTAAAGATGGATGTGGGTGAATGTCATTGTTTTCATTACCTCACACCAGCGTTGCTCAGTTGTGGATTTGGCCGTCTGTGGTGCTGCATGTTTTCACACGACTGGTGTCAACAGAATAAGTGTCTTTATGATGACGCGTACGTTAGATTCTACTGTGTTGGCCAAAACACGTACGATGATGGTACGACAGGATGAACGCCACACCAGAAGGAAAAAGCTTTAAATATCATTATTGTGGGAATGATAAAGAGGTAAAAGCATTCACAGTCACACATGAAATCCAGCACAAGACAGTTTTTTTTATTTTATTTTTTTATTTTATTTAAGCTGTTATATTTGCATTGGTAATAATAGATTTCCAGTGATTAATCTTTGATATTTTAGAGAACACTCTGAATAAATCAAAAGGACACTGCTGTTTCATGATTAATAAGCTGATAAGATCCCTTAATCTTACAGTTCTGTCTTACTGTTTAGACTGGGTCTCCTCCATTTCAACTCTTTGCCCAAACTTTATGATTTTCACCTGTTTGTGTTTGAAACTTGCGATCTGCATCCGTGATGCTGAATCTTACGGAAGTAAAAGAAGAAGGAAAAAAAAAATCAAGGACGGATGCTATTCTGCAAAGCACACCAAATCTATTTGGTGAGCGACAGCTTCTCAGATTTTGCGAAAAAGCTTAAGACGCTGGGTCTGCTGCGGGCTGAGCGGAGACGTCTTCCACGGCGGCCTTCGTCGGCGCCACCTGGTTCGGGCGGAAGGCTTTCCAGGGCTTGGCGGGACAGTGGAAAGGGTTGTCATTTGGATCAGATGAAGGCTTCGGGACCAGCAAGTCTTCCTCGGACGACTCCTCCTTGCCGGAGGGAACGGTCGGGGCCGGTGCGGTCGCAGGAGGGTTGGAGGTGGCCGAGGGACGCTCGAACAAAAACTTCCTGAGAGGAGAAAAGCCGGGAGGACGACGCCTGCTGAAAGGCTGAAGAGAGGAAACACGGCGGGAAAATGAGAACGTGCACCTGAGCACAAGTTAGGTAACGTCTATGGAAAGTCCTTCAAAAGCCATGATGACGACGACAACAGTGGCGACGAGTTTCTTAAACGGAGAAACGTCGAGATCTTATTTGAATAAGTGGATAAAAGAGACAGACTTGAGACAGACTCACTAAACTTGTTCAAACTGTATAAATGAGCCTCCGGGATTAGAAGACGATGCTTTGTGCACGTCATTCTGCTCCCAAAGGTCACAGGTCAGACTCTTGTTCACCACAACTGCGACTGGCTGAAAGCCGTAGGGACACACAGCACAGCGCCCCCGTGTGGTACAAATTCACAGCACAAGCAAGAAAACTTTATGAGGATGATGAAGCCAAAAGATTAATGTGCATTTTACTTTTAAGTAAATCACTGACATGTTGCAGTGAAAACTGTGAAAAAACATTTTGAAAGTGGGTCCAAGTTGTTTTATTTGTTGTGATTGTGGCACGTTTCCCTCCTCTATTACCACAGCCTTTGAGTTGCACGTCGGGATGTCCCGTTTTCACACTGTGTTTCGTATCATCTATATTTAAAGCCATTTGTGAAATTTGCTGAGCAAACAGCAATTTAACGTTGCGTAATGAAGCCCAGCAGGTCGGTGTTTTACCATCGCGTGAAAGCCGAGCGCACGGTTTGGAAGGCAGCGGGTTATTGATTCTCACCTCAGAGAACCACTCTGACAACTAATGCATTATTTTTTGTGTATTTCAGAAGATGTTTGAAATGCCTGTGACTGTGGGTTTTTTTTTTTTGGTTTGTGACTGTGTCTGTAAATCTCACCGAGGCAGGCAGTGCGCCCTGTTCACACTCTATCTGGACCGTCGGGTGCTCCAGTCTCCACGGCGCCGTGTCGACTGTCGAGTTACAGTACGCCAACTCCTGCAACCGACAGGAGGCACAAGGTGAGAATCAAGCGCAGGCGGAAATGTGAGGCTGCGAAGCGGCCCGACGACGCGGCCGTGTTTTCTCGTTTACCACGTCCTCTTCGTTGGGGACACACAGCTCGTGGAGGTCTTTGTGTTCGGCCTTGGCGCAGATCGTCTTCTTCATGTCAAATTTCAACTTGTACCTGAAACCCGCTACGACCTGCAAGTAGAGGCGCACTCGGTGAGTAGGAGGCAAAATGTGATTGGTTTCCCCTCTTCTTCTTCTTCTTTCTTCATGAAAGCCAGTGTGTACCTGTCTGGTGGCGTGGCCGATCTCGTGCAGGGTGAACAGGTGAGAGGAGTTGGACATGGAGTTGTACTTGGTGAGGGAGGCGATGATGGGAAGCTTCAGGTCATCGGAGTTCTCATCAATGTCCTCCGGGCAGCCCATGCAGGGGGCTTTCTCCGGGACAATGTGATCCTCTGGAGAGGAGAAATCGGGAAATATAACGAATATAAATGGCACAAAACATGAAGTGAACAAGAAGCAGAGTGAAAATATACACTATAAACTTAAAATATATATAGTTTTACATTTCTTTATACGTAAACACTTTCAATAAATGTTCAGAGAGCTTAAAGGAAAATATCCGGGTCAATACTATACCTTGATGTGGTTTATCTAATCTTTCTTTTGAATTTCTATGTTCACATTCTGCCTGTGCTTTCTTTAAACCAGTACGTAGTTAGAGCCTTAGAGTACCTTAAAGAAAAACTGTATGTACATTCTGCAACCTGTAATTTTCCAGCACGTCACAGTGAAGCCAAACACACCCACACACACCAAAACACCAAAGCAGAGCTTTATAAAACATGAGCAGATCTTCTTTGGCCTTTCATTCCGCCACATATTTGGATGTGTTGCTTTATACCGGTTGTTTCGCCTTTTATGGCTGACATCCATCTATTTGTTAATTAAACAGTTATTACTAGTTCAAGCTGATTGCTTTGGATGACTTCCAAATCGATGTTTGTTTCACAGTATAAGGACATTTTCCATAATTGTTGCTGATCTGAGAGCTGTAGTCTTGTTGAGCGTTGATTTTGGACACGCTGCACACATTCGGTTGATTTGCTTTAGTGGATAAGAAAAATAAAGCCAAGATCCACATTTTTTTGTTTTGAAAACTTTCCCACAATCATCCAAGCTTTAAAAAATAAATTTGCTCAGATGGTATATCTTCAGACGAATCAAAAATACGTGAAAATCCACATTTATGTAAATAATAAAGCTCATATTAATTGCTCTTCTTGTCTTTTCTCCAATGACCAGTACACGCTGCTAATGGTTTCAATTTATTTTAATGCAATTAACAGTGAAAATAAAGACTGAGAGTAAGACTAAGAGTACGACTGAGACTAAAGAGATTAAATGTGTTGCTTTCTGTTTTTAAAATGTCAGTCTTCTGGGGTTCTGGCCAAGTCCTCACTTTAATGGCACAGACCTTGAAACTACAGTCCATAATTTTTTTTCGTTTTTTAGTTTGTGTGTACAATGCCACTTTACTGTTTATATGTTTATAGGGTGTATAGATTTAGATGTATAGATTTTTAAATCTTTATAATTGTTTCTCTTAATATATTATTAAGCCTTTGCACTGTGGGTCTGAGAGGACCGAAATTTAATCTGGGCTGTATGTCACGCATATCGGCACATTTGACAAATAAAGCTGACTTTGACTTTGACTTTAATGACATTTTTCCGGTTTATGGGGTTAATTGCTGTGTTTTTTTTAAGCATCAGTCATGCAGTAAAAATGTGATTCAAAAAAATGACTCTTCTGACAATACCGTAGCTAAACAGGACCTTGTTTTCTATTCAGTTTAACATCACATGTTGTTAAAACCACAGTGTTTACTTCTTTAAAAGTTGAGGCTGCACCAAAAAAAAAAAAAAAAAAAAGAACGAAGGAAACAAGTTTTTATCGGACTGACACATTTGAACACAAGTTGAGAATCTGTGAAAGTAGGATGGAAGAACAACATATATTTACTGTACACCCACACAGATTAAAGTCTGGAGCCGCTGCCTTTAATGGGGCGATAAGTTAATATTGAGCTTTTCTTATTTGCAGATGGTGTTGATACATTATGCAATCAAACCCCCTCTGTTTTCCCTGCGCCCGCCGGTGCACATTTTCCTCAATGACTCACTGTTTTCTTAATGATAAAAACAACAACAAAGTCCTCTTTCTGATAAACAGCTGCTGAAGCACCAGAAACCACTGCTGCCTGCAGGGCAACATTATGGGTTTCATTGGTTTCAGAGATGATTTCACTTCATTAAACGTTTATGTCTTTCTATGGATGATATCAAGTATATTTAAAATTGCCCGCTTGTTTTTTTAGTTATGGTTCTCAAAGTCCAAGTATGTCGCAAATATATAATGGTGATGTTATTCACCTTTAATAGTAATTGTTTGTATTTTTTTGTAAACAATCACGTCATGTCACTCACTTCAAATATCTTTCATGTTGCATTGTTTCATGCAATAGTTGTGATTATATTGCTTCAATGCAAGTTATAATAAAATATACAAGGAAAAAACAAATTCACAATTGTTGTTTGCGGCGATTGAAAAACAGGGAAACATGTTATTGTGTAACTCAAAGTTTAGATGAGCACATTGATGCCAATCAAATCAATGCGAAATCTTCACAAAGAAGATCTGCAACTATAACTATAACATTTCTTTATTTTAAGAGCATATTCATATTTCTATTAGATATTATGTAAAAGTGTGATAACCATCTTTGCAAATTTTACACAGGGCTGCAGGATTTATAGGCTGATTCTCTCTCTTTTTTAATCTATGTGACTCTACAATCTAATACTTGCGCAATACTGAACAAACAACATGTCTGCACTTTGGTTATTGTGCATGTGTGATCGTAAGATGTCAACACAGATTATTTCTCCTAAAATGAGATTTATTGCTTCATTAGCTTTTCTTGGAGGCTTACTCAGTTTTTAGTTCTGAAGATAATATGTGCAGCTTGAAATATTAAAATGCGTATCTCATATCTGCATATGAGATACGCATTTTAATAGTTCTTGGGAACTATCAGAGGCTTCATGCTGCACAAGTGGAGTCAGAGCAGATCGACCATTGGAGAAAAAAAACAAAAACACATCCTCTTATGCCTGCTGTTGACCTTTTGCTCTGCAAATAAAAGAGTTTTGCAGGTGAAGTGAAACTGTGAACTCAGGCGAGGTCAGAGGGTTCGTTTTAATCCACTCACCAATCTGACAATCCACCTGTTGAGTGTCGGCTTCCGTCTCTGTCATATGCACTGTGGCGTTGCATGAAATCGGCTTCTGGAGGCCCAGAAAGGGGAAAAAAAATTAAATAATGAAGGTTAAGGGCTGCTATCGATGGACAAATGACATTTTCAGAATTATGGATGTTTAAAAACAAAACAAAACATGATGAATAAATAAATTAAGTGTTGAGGTGTGTTCATTATTGCCACCTTGCGTCCGGTCGGCAGGTAGTCGCAGGTCGTCCAGTCTCTGTCGCTTCCTGCGGGACACTCGCTCCTTCTGCTGGTGAACTGCAGCGAATACGTGGAGTCTGAGCCGTTCTCCGACTGCAAAACACAAACGTCACCGCAGGCCCGAGGTCAATGGGTCACGGGCTTGTTTTTCCCCGAATTCAACCGCTGATCCTCAAACAGCCCCAGTTCCTCTTGTTTCATACCGAAAGGCCTTTTAAAGGAGCCATTTCACCAGTTAACAATTAAACCTCCGGCACATATTGACGCATTCACCCGACAAGTACTCTAAGTATAGATAATAATAACAATTTAAACAGTTTAGTAGAGAAAATTGTGTGTTAAGTTACAGTTTTAAAAACCTTAGCGAAATCACCTTGTTTAAAGGGTCAACAGAGGAGGTTGGCTGGATGTTTATGGTGCGTTTTTTTTTTTCTTTCAGGACTTTACCTTGCTGGCTGAATGTATCTGATAGAGGGCCAGCTTGAATCCAGTGACCACGTCCTCATTGAACTTGTGCAGAGCGCTGTGGACGGCCTTCTCCACCGAGGGGTCGTCACAGAAGATCAGCACGCCAGGCGGGACATCCACTGTCTCCTGGTCAGGACGGAGAAGGAGTAAAGCTGAAGACGATCTGGTGTGATTATTTCACGTCGATGACTTCGACACTGAATTTAAGCTTCTCTTAATCCAAGAGTTGCTGCATTTATTCGATGGTTTGGCACAATTGTGAAGCAGTTTCTGAACGGAGCTCACGTTCAAACAGATTTCTTTATTTTCTTTCAGGAAGTTAAAATACGTCGTTTTGCTGCTTCAGCTCATAGCTGCAGATTTCAGCCTCTTCTGCCACTTATGAGGAATTATTATGATCCTATTTGTTATTAATTTTACTACACAAGCATATAAAATGTATAATAAATGCATTTCTGTGTAAAACAGAGCCGCTACCCTGTTCAACTCGAGCGTTTTACTCTTAACCCTTTATTGGCCAAATAACCTTTTTTTGGCCAATAGGATAGAATATTGTAACTCCTCCCCTCCTCTGGATTCTTTACTGGTCACTTCTTCAAACACCCGAATGGAGAAACTTGTTTGTTTTCTATTAGAGACCCTTGTTTGTTTGCTTGAGTTTTTCATGGCTGTAAATTAGTCTCTTAATGAGTTTAATGTTTTTCTTTTTTCTTTTTTAATCTTTCACCACTGGTTCACCCTTCAGCAGACACACAATCTCACATCTTCTCTAAGTTTTAATGAAAGAAAAACAGTCAGAAGTGAAGTTATCGGGTAGTTCCTCCCTACCTGCCCCAACACTGAGCTGTGGAGGCCCAGCAGGCCCAGCAGGCCCAGCACACACAGTCCCACAGCTCTCCTCATCGTCGGTTCGCTGTAGAGGATCGGGTCTGATTCTGCTGCAAACCACAAAAAGAATGCAATGATTTTCTACGACGACTCGCCACAGTAAAAGCATGGCGTTATTGAAATGACCTCCTCAGGATGGACTAATTCACTCGACCCCTTTTGAGATTCCCTTAGATGTGTCAGAAAAAAAATTAAACAAAAACAAGTCTCATCACTTTTTAAACTTTAGTAAATTCTAATTCTACTTACGTGATGCCGGAGGCCTGAAGTGTCGATCCTGACGAGCTGGAAGAGCGAAACTCGACTCTCCTGGCCAACACAGACGACGAGCGACTGAGCAAAGTTCCCCTAAAAGTGGAGGTGGTGAAACTCAAGTAAATGTTTGCTCATTTATATACCCCACCTCCTCCACCCGTCCCACTTTCTCCACCTCCTCCACCCACCCCACCCCACCCCACCTGTCCAGACAAATGAGACAAACACAGAATAAAAGAAACTGTGCTTCCGTCTTCCTTGGTGGGAGACAAAACTATACATGAAGTTACACAAACAGGCCCATTGTACATTTGATTGGCGATGTGGTCTGGTTATCTCCACGCTGTATAGTTCGGGTGTGTGTTTGTGTGCACGGAGGGGTTTTTTGTGTGTGTGTTTTAGGTGGTACTTTGTTCCCGTCAAACTTTGGCCTCAGCCGGCGTAATTTCCTCACTGCTCGTCTGCCAATCAAGGTGAAATGTGCTCATAAGTGACACTGCATGCATGTGTATTATACCAACGCTGTGTTTGTCTACGTCTGCACTTGCACGAGGGAGATGCTCAGAGTTCACTAAGTGCAACAAAACCGAGCTCTCTCTCTTTCTCTCTCTTTTTATAGTTTTTATTTTGTGTGTCACACAGCAGAAGCAAAAACAATCGTCACCCGGATCTTAAGGGAAGCTCTGTTTTATGGTTTCTGCTTTTCTTATTTGGTGAAAGACTTTTCTTAATGTAGTCCCCAGAAGAAATTATGCATTTATTCACTTTTATCATATTAACACATTACCTTCTCTTTATGAACCCAAATAACATAAAGGTTGTTTTTATCTGTTACGTCCTGGCGTTGAGTATGCACGCTTCTCACACTGTTGAAGATTTTCTGCTGGGATTCGCTCCCAAACGATGAGGGTTTATAGTTTCTTTCCCTCATATGGGTATCACTGCTGCAGGCCTCCAGGCCGCTGGCACCTCTCCACTTTCCTGTACATTGTTTATTAGTGCTAAAATCTCATTCAAAACATTTTCATCAAATTCTTTGTACCTTACCTCGTGCCTGTCTTAGCTCCTCTACTTATAGCATTCTTTAACTCCTTTAGTGAAAAGAGCAAGTGAACAGGGTCAGAATTATCACAGTTTATACCCAGTTTAAACTCCTGGTTAGACAAAGTTTTATTCCTCTCTCGGAGCCCATCCTCCCCAATATTATCCCCACAATGGGTTCATCAGCAGCTAAAAACCAAAATACATACTACTGTAAATGAAAACTGGATATAAAAAAAAATACAAAAATTAGCCTTTTAATGGTTTCATGTGAAAGAGAACTTTAATCAAGGTGTGTTTACGTAGGTTTCCATTATGAACGGCTGTAGAGTTGCTCTAAACCGATAAAAATACAACGAGGATGCAGACCAGGAGATCCTCTATCCCCCCCTTGCTATTCATACTAGCCATTGAACCTTTAGAGAACTCTGAATAATCTGTAGGCCGACCAGCCGTGGGTTGTTTTTTGGGGGGGTGACTCTGCATTTCCTCTGCAGCTTCAGTTGGGTGTTTAGGTGTTGAACAGTTTCACATTTACTCGTCAAGACCACAGCCGCTGCTGTTCGCTCTGTCTCCCAGCAGCCGTTCACTCTACTTATTTTTTTCAGTATGGTGCAAAATGTTCTCATGAGTAAATCATCTCTGCTCCTGCTGCTGGCGACAATTTCAGGTGAGTCTTATCGTTCCTCTCATCTCATGGGTGATTACATTTAATCAAATGGATCTTTTTTTGTGTCTCTTTTTGCAGTCGTAAATTTCCACAACTTTATTGTCCACAGTTAAGATCTCTATAATAATAAACAAAAAAAGCTGCTGAAGGGATGAAACTATTTTAAAGTTGAACTCCTGGATAAAAAAAAATGTTTGTGTTGGAGCTTCTCGGTACAGGCTCGTTCTCTTCAAACCTGTTCGTGGTCACAAATATCAGAAATGCTTCTGTTCTGGCTTCCTGCCACACTCGGCGGTCGTTGGACACGATCGTTCTACACCTCCATTCCTCCTGACGCTGAAGCATTTGATTCAGACGCGTCCAGAAATAAAGTGAAAGGAGCAGAGCCTTGCTATTCATACTAGCAATTGAACTTTTGGCCATTTCTATAAGAACTCATAAATCCATCTCTGGAATAATCGTGGGTGAACGGGAACAAGGCCCAGCATCATATGCAGATGATGTAATTGTTTTCCTCAAAGACATAGGTAAATCCATCCCCGCCTTACTTAATTTGATAATTACCTTTGGAAATATATAAGCTTACAAGATAAACAAGTCTAAAACCTCAATTATGCTATTTAATGACAGAGAAAAGAAAACCCCACCAACAGAAGTTGCTCAATTTAGAGTAGTTGACAACCTTAACATACTGGGGCCTCCAAATAGTTCCTAACCTCGAGAACGTCATAGAAGTTAATTACAGCCCAATAATCGCTTCATTCGCTTATTCATAATGTATATATAAATACAATGACACCATCCCAGATTGTTGCAACAAATGTAGAAAGGATAAAGGAACACTAATTCACTCTTTGGCAATGCGATGAAATACAAAGGTTCTGGAGGGACATGAGGAGGTGTATCCAAGATATTAAAAATACAAATCCTTTTAGATGCGAAACTTTTCTTACTTGGTCTATACCCAGCAAACTGTACAATTAGGAAAACACAACAATCCTTTATTGATTTAGCTGTAGCGTTGACCCGCCAGTGGTTTATGCTGCCTTTAATCAGTTAAATTACTTTACTTTTGCAGTAGCGTGCAATTTTTCATTATTTTGAAGTGAATTCATTCAACGATGAATCGGCATTAGCACTCAGAAGGTTTGTTCCTCCGCCAGGCGTCCTCCTCGGGAGAGATGACAGCTCTGCTTGGCCTGATCTCAGCTCCACCGAGGCTCAAACCTACCGGCCGGTCCTGCGGCCCTCCGAGTCCATTCCCCCAATAGGTACACACGCAAAAAAAAAAATGCAACAGTTATATTTGATAAATGCATTAATGTTTTTTGAGTCTTTTATGCCGAATCAAATCCTGTGATGTGTTAAGTGAAACACGAAAAGTAATGAATAACATCTCTTTCCTATCGGATACTGTAAATGAAACGTTATTGCAATTAGAACTGATCGGTGCACAATTACCAATATTGTTTATATATATGTGCTTCATATTCGTGTTGTTTTCAGGGACCTACATGCAGAGAAACCTTGCAGGGCAGCCGTGCATCAAAGCCACTTTAGGAGTCGAGTTCATTGTGGTGGAGAAAAAGGTCAGAGGCTGTGTGTGCGTGTGTGTGCGTGTGTGCGTGTGTGCGTGTGTGCGTGTGTGCGTGCGTGCGTGCGTGCGTGCGTGCGTGCGTGCGTGTGTGCGTGTGTTTGTTTTGTACAATGTTCCTGGTATTTCAGCGGGGTTTTTTTTTTTTTTGCTTCATAAACAATGTGTGTTTGTTTTAACAGCACTTCTTGTTGAAGTGTCACAACAACTCAAACTGTCCATGAAACTCAAACAGGAAGTGTTTCTGTGTATCAGTCATGTCATCAGTTACATTTATTCGTTCATTCAAAATTTGCAGCATATTTTCTCGGTACTCATTTTTAGATAAAGTACGCTGGTCACATGGTAGCAACATTTTACAAAATGCTCACCAAATCTGATTCAGACTAACTTTTCTAATACAAACTGACACCGATGGGTTTTTCCTTTAAAAAAAAATTTAAAAAAAGAAATTTTTTTTTGCAGTAGTTCATGTATGATTTTTGCCACAATCTGAAGTTTAGCAGCAGAAAGATGCTTGAAAATGTGTCAGTTGATTTCTTAAAGGTCCAGAGTTCAAGTCAAAATAAGCAAATGTGACCAAATGTTGCCTTCAATATGTTGGAAAATGGATTGTAAATATGATCCTATCAATGTATCACCCATAATCCAAGGGTTTACATGTTATATACATATTGTGTGATCATATATATATGTAATCTGTCTTTTTTTCCTCCTCTTCTCACCTCGTTGTCCTTCTTTCCCCCAAACTTTCTATGCAATTTCATTGTCCCTGTTACAATGACAATAAATGCCATTCATTCATTCATTCATTCATATATATTGTATATTGTTACATGTTGCACCAAAGTTGGTGCTCATCTAAAAACAAACATAAAAAAGAGATATGTTTATATCTAACTTTTTTTTTTTTTTTATGTTTTCTCTCAGAGGTCGTGGTATTTCAGCGTGGATCCAGCCAGAGTCACGACCAGCGGATTCTGTAGCAAAGACTTGGCTCTTCTCTCTCTCATGCTGCCACACAACTCTACCAGTCTGCAGTTCATCTTCAGGAAGGTAAAGTAACCAATATCCATCCATCCATCCATCCAGGATGCATCTATCAGAAGGATCTACTTAAAATAGATCTACTTAGTCATAGTAGTCAACACGATCAATTACGAGCTGCAGGGTTTCTACAGCCTTATGAGAAGCTTTAACCACAGAACACAAAAACTATTCAAATCAATCCTCATTTAAGATCAAATTTAGTTTTTGACATGATTGTGTAACTTGGTAGTTTTCTCTTTTTCTATAGTGAACAACATACAAGAAATAAAGAAAGACGAAACATGCTCTTATGGATTGATATCATCCAGGGTTTATCTCCATCAATATAATGACACCAAATGGAGAGATGATGTTCACGTTTTCTATATTTTCCCAGGAAAATGAGTCTTTCCATGTCGACGAGCTGAAAGCTCACTTGTCTCCTCAGCCCATCTGTGAAAAATGTGCCAGTAAGTGGAAAAAGGCAAAATAAAACATTTTATTTGTGGAATTCAAAACTGTTTTTCAAGCTGTTCCAATGAATTGTTTTCGACTTCTCTTTACAGATAAGACGTACGCGGGGCTGCTGGCTCACCAAAAGCTCTTTGTCGCCGCAGACGGCCGAAGCTTCAAGTGCACATCTGAGAGTCTTCTTCTGACCTCGCCTGAGCTCAAGGTCAAGCTGGTTCCTCTGCAAATGCAGGCCTTCAGTGTGGCCAGAGGAGCGTATGGGCAAGGTGGGAGACGGGCGGCGTCCATCAGGTTTCACCACAAAACCTTTTTGGTCACGCTCATATGCTTTTCTTGAATTCTTAACTACTTCCTTCAGTCACAGCAGCAGCCCGTCTCATATGTCATTCTCCATCTCCTCATCCACAGATCATCCTTTTAAAATCCTAGCAATCTCAGTATCTTCATCTCTGCACAGCCTAATTTAATTTAATTTAATTTAATTTAATTTAATTTAATTTAATTTAATTTAATTTAATTTAATTTAATTTAATTTAATTTAATTTAATTTAATTTAATTTAATTTAATTTAATTTAATTTAATTTAATTTAATTTAATTTAACAATATATACAAAGGTGAGAGTCTCACCATCATTTCAGGAGTCCTTCATGCATTTTTATCAATGACCCGTGTTTTAGGTGACTGAACTGTACTAAAGAATGATTTTGCAGCAGCTGCATAACGGATCAATGAATAGAAGAAGACTGGGTTCACAGGACAGTTCACATAACTAGAGCTCGCTTAATTCAAAGCAAAATAAAACCCAAACAAAAACATAGAGGCAAAAAGGTCCACGTGACCAGTTGACAGTATTGAGTAACTCCTTCTCAGTTTGATGATGCCTAAAGAGCTGCACATATTTCTCTTTGCCTCAGTATGTGGTTACTTCTTCTTCTGGTCTGCAATCGAAAACAGGAAGACAGATCGTGACTCACTGCACCATCTAACGGTTGGAATTACAAGTCATATTGAGCTGAGCTTTGCCACTTGGTTTGTTTACATTGGTAGATTTCACTGATTGGTGATCATTTTTAGGAATTGACATTTACCAATAAGGGTTTTGTGTTTTTCTTTAACTCCTTTTAACTTCCTTGCTGCTCAATTACACTTTAATTTAAGCTGTTGCAGAAAAAAATAATACTAGGATTTTATTCCCCCTCTGGTTTTTATATCTGTGAGTCAACTGGACAGAGATCAGGATCTTGTGACAGATTAAACCAGGTCAAATCAATTCTAAAGTCCAGTTGGTGACGCTTGATTTATTGCTCAATAACCTGTGTGTGACACATGGGTTAAAATATATATATATTTTTTTTAATGATTTACTGTAATCTTTTTTTAATGATTTGATCAATTCTACTATTGAACTCACTTTAGGAACTATATTCTACTGCTGAGCATTAAGTCTTCTGACCCTTAATAAATCATTTTTAAAGTCATATAAACACAAGAAGTACAAATACAAAACATTGAAACTGCCTGAACTACATATCGAAGCTGAATTAAAGAAATAAATGTTGCTGCCTGGTCTTTTTGTTTCAGAGGTGGAGTGTTGGGCTGATTACAACAAGCGAGTCATTCCCATCGTCATGGGAGCCGTGGTGGTGGGTCTCGTCCTGATTGCTGCTCTGACTTTCTTCTTCGTCAGAGACCGCCGCACACAAGAATATGAGAGGCTCTGAATGTGCTCTTAAACTACAACTCAGATAGACTTCTTATGGACTTTAAAGAAATTCAAGTACTGAATTAAACAAGTAGATAACTATAATTTATTTGACTGTGTGTTGAATACCTTGAACAATTTTACACTGATGTTCTTTTTAAGGGTTCTTTTGTATTTTGTATTTTTTTTGTAGAAGCAACCTGGAATGATAAATAAAATGAATCTGAATCTGAATGTAATTTAATGTGCTGTTTGATCTTTCTTTGATTTGATCCATTCTTTAGGATTTATTTGTGTGTTTTCCTCATGTATTATGTCTCACTTGATATTTATCTCCTTTTTTTTCTGTTTGTACACCACAAAGAAACCTGGAACCTATGACAAATGCCAAAATTATCACATTAATTAAAACATTTTTTCCTCACATATCAATGATACAACTGATCAATCAAATTTGAAACAATACCATTTTAAATTACTTTCAAAGTTTTTGAGACACACCTGTTGCATATGTATTTATATGGAATGTTTTTGGAGTAGCATTTTCTAATAATTTTCAAAATAAAGATGACAATTATTATTATTATTATTGCTGTTGTTTTTGTCGTTGTTATAACCTCCAATGCTCTTTGTAATATCATGACTTTGCAAATGACTGCATTGAAAATTTGTATTTTATTCAATGAGGCAACGTTACTGTCTAACACGAATTGACAAAAGTTCACAATACATATCTGTCAAATGTCATCTAAAGTTTTATAACTATTTAAATGTTAATGGTAAAAATTGCCCTTTCTTACGTCAATGTTTTATTTTATATTATTATCAAAATAATTTTCTTCTGGTAGGTATTATATAAATGCGAAACAGGCTTACTTTGCAAATTGTAATAAAACTATCCCTTTGTCATTGCAAAATCTTGATAAAGGATTTGATAAAAAATGTTTTTAACAGTTGTTAATATTTTTTTACCAATGTGTGTGTTATCATCTTATATATATTCATTTTCATATTGGTCACATCACTGTACTTAGTAATTATTTCTGAGAAACTAGAATAATTAGTTGTTCATGTGGATTTTATTATTGTTGTATAAAGGACATACACTACCCCCTGCTGGTCATTCGTGGTAACTGCAGCCTCCTACCCGCCTCCTTGTCCAAACTTCTCATTGGCTGCTGACACTACGAGTCCCTGGAAGGCCAAAAAGTATATCAAATACATTGTATGCGCAGTGGCAGTGGTTTTGACTGCAGCTGTGACTCTGTAGTGGTCAACAGTATCTCCTTTTTGTGTCAGTGCTCGTTCCTCCGCCGTTTGCTCGTAGAATAAAAGCTGTTTTTGGTGTGTTTTTAATTTCCCCTTCGCCTTTCCGTCCTCAGCTGGTTCCGGCATATAGCCTGTTAGCACAGTTAGCCTCGGCTGCTGGTCGTCATGGCTGCAGTTATTCTGACTTTCCCCACTCTGCAGGGGCTGCGCAACTTCACACAGTGAGTACCACTAACCCAAAAAATACCCCTCGTGTTTTTTTCCAAGCACGTTGACGTTTGTTGATAGTTCTCCAAGTCGACTTGACGTCAGCTTACGTTTGTTTGTGCTAACAAGTGTTAACCTGCGCAGCAGCTAACCTCTCAGGTGTGTTTGAGTGGGACGTTTGTACCTTGTGTGCAGATGTTTGAGGGTCTGCGACCTGAACTACATACAGCTATTTAATATTTGTGCCATTAAAGAGTTGGTAAAAATGTTTTTTTCAATATGCGAGCTACAAGGTTAGCAAGGTTAAATAAAGGTAGCTGACTGAAAGCTAACGTGGCTAATGTTTTTGGTTCATTTAAGTGCAAATTGAACTATTGCTGTAATTTCCTAACACTATATTTATTTCAAAATGCCACCCCCGTCGTTGTGTTTTGCTCACAAGTGGAACTGAAGATGTTGTTTATGTTTCTTCAGAAAACTATCATGGACCAAAAGAGGCGTGAGGCTTGTGTCAGGAGGTGAGTGAACAATCTCAAAACACAAACTTCTGATTTTAACAGTCTCTTCACATGTATTCTTCCTCCCCTTCAAACTACAATCGTGAGAAAATATGTTTTCTTTATTAAAATGTCCAGGTAGATATTTGAATATTTTAAACTCTTGTGTTCACTTGGAAAAGCAACCTGCTTTTTAATCATAAATCACATCAGTTCAGTTATTTGAAAATGTGTCTTAAGTTGAGTTGGAAAAGTGATCTTTGTAATGAAATTACATCACATCTTGTGTTTTTATTAAGCTGGTCCGTCTTGTTTGAGATCAAACATTGAGAAATGTTTGTTTCTAATTCAGGACTCGGAGGCCTTTTTAATTCTGTCTTTGTCTTGGATTGCATTATCTCTTGAGAGTTCTGACTCCTCATAGTGTTACAGTCTAGTCCTGTTCACCCCAGAATCTCACTTTGTTGTCTCCAGGGTCGGGAAGGATAGAAAAGGTGCTGATTGCCAATCGAGGAGAGATTGCATGCCGTGTGATGCGTACAGCCAAGAAGATGGGTGTGCGCTCTGTGGCCGTGTACAGCGATGCAGACAGACATTCGATGCACGTGGCGATGGTGAGTTGAATTTTATTCCTTTTTGTACCGCACCGTTCTGAATTGACTTTCTCTCTCCATGCTCAAATGAATAAAAGGAGACATCGTGAGGCTGTAAAGTTGTTTTTACCTGGTCTTGCTTTTATTCTCTTAGGCAGACGAAGCGTACCACATCGGGCCTCCTCCCTCCCAGCAGAGTTACCTCTCTATGGAGAAAGTTTTAGAAGTGGCCAAGGCGTCAGGATCACATGTGAGTGCCGCTCCTCGAGGGGGAAGGTCAAATAGTCGGGTCTTTTTACTTGTTTCACTCGGGTTGTCTTTTTTTTTAAAATATTTAGTTGTTATTGTGCCTAGTTTATGCCTGAAATTGTGTTTGTTTGTGTGTAGGCAGTCCATCCTGGTTATGGTTTCCTGTCAGAAAACACAGAGTTTGCAGAAGCATGTAAACAGGAAGGAATCATCTTTGTTGGGCCTCCTTCCTCTGCCATCCGAGACATGGGCATTAAGAGGTGACACGCGCACGCACACACACACACATCAGGCAAAAGTAAGAATCACAACATTGATTTGATATTTACTTGTGTACTTTTTCAGCACATCCAAACACATAATGTCAGCTGCCGGGGTGCCAATCATTGGCGGTTACCATGGGGAGGACCAATCGGACGAGAAGCTGCAGGCGGAGGCGGCCCGGATCGGATTCCCGGTGATGATCAAGGCAGTTCGTGGAGGAGGAGGGAAGGTGAGGGGCAGCCGACAAGGCAAAATTAATTTAAATTGAACTGAAGTGACCTGATCTGCGTGTAAATATGTGTTTGTCAGGGGATGCGAATCGCGCCGACGGAGTCTGACTTCTTAGAGCAACTGGAATCGGCGAGACGTGAAGCCAGAAAGTCCTTCAACGATGATGTCATGCTGGTTGAGAAGTTTGTAGAGGACCCCAGGTAACTGTCACCCCCTAAAGGGGAATGCCACCGACACTATTGTTCATTTGTTTTTTTTATACGACCGGCCGTTAAATTTATGTGCCCGCCTCCTGCAGGCATGTGGAGGTTCAGGTGTTTGGAGATATGCACGGGAACGCCGTCTACTTGTTTGAGAGGGACTGCAGTGTCCAGAGGAGACATCAGAAGATCATAGAAGAAGCACCAGGAGTGAGCGAGTTCTTATGATAGCAGAGATGTGGTGGTTAATAATCAGAACAAGAGAATCTAGTGTGTTTTCACTTTAGGGTAAATGCAAATAAATGTATAAAAAGGTTTGCTGGTGAAATAAAAGCACATACTGAGCTTCTTTTCTGCAGCAAAAACGGCAGGAAATCTACTGACGATATAAAGAAAGTTCAAGTTGTTTAATCAATCTTTTTCTCAGTTTATTTAAGCATGCTTCCATTTTTGCTAAGTTCCGAGTCAGAAAAGTAAATTGAGCTGCTGTGAATCTATTTTCTTGGATTTTACAGGCCGATGGTTTGATTTCTGGTGCGCTCATTGGCATCTTTGGGTTTCTGACATACTTTATAAATAGATGTCAGCTTTTTATAAATACATTTCAAAACTTACTGTTCGACACTCTTAAAGTTCTAGATGTAGACTTTCTATTGATTTAAAAAAAGAAACACAGTCACTTATTAGTGATTGTCAAATGGCTCCTTTGTCTCTGATAGCTATAGATTTCGCATTAGACCCCCCCCAGTTATTCTTTTCAATAGAAAAACTTTCAATTCTTTATTTTCGAGGTGAGATTTCAATGGCTTTCCTTGTCTCAGAAACAAAAGCAGAGAAAACCTGCTTAGAGTGCAGATTGCTTTGTTCCCTCTACATGGATATTGGGGCCATAACATAGTTTCACTGCATTTGTCACAGCCTGGAATAAGCCCCGAGGTCCGCAGGAAGCTGGGAGAGGCTGCAGTGAGAGCAGCCAAAGCTGTCAACTATGTGGGAGCAGGTGAGAAACGCAATCGATCAACTCGGGAATCGGATGACGCCGCTTCAGCATCCTCGTCTCACGTGGTCCGGCCTCCTCCGCAGGCACGGTGGAGTTTATAATGGACGCGCAGCACAACTTCTACTTCATGGAGATGAACACCAGACTGCAGGTGGAGCACCCGGTGTCTGAGATGATCACCGGGACTGACCTGGTGGAGTGGCAGCTCAGGGTGAGACCAGACGAGTCGAGGTTGAACGCTGCCGGAGCGGCATGATGGGGGTTTCTCCGAGTTGCGCTGACACTTTGTGGAATCCTCCTCCAGGTGGCAGCAGGGGAGCGTCTGCCGCTCCTCCAGGATGACATCATCCTGAGAGGACACTCCTTCGAGGCTCGAATCTACGCTGAGGACCCAAACAACGACTTCCTTCCAGGAGCTGGACCTCTGCTGCATCTCTCCACGCCTCCGGCGGACCCACACACACGCATCGAGACCGGAGTCAGGGAGGGTAAAGACCGAAACATAACGACTGATCATTGGTTGAAAGGAGTTTCACTGCTTGACGTATGGAAGGAGGTGAATCTAGGATGAGATATAAACCAATGAAGGCAGAGCAGAAACAAGTGCAGACAGGCCTGCGTCAACGCTCCTTATTGTTGAAATACAAGTTACCCAGTAAGGTGTGAAATCAATCATTTTAATGGAAATCTGACACTAATAAAACCCCTTTTAAACTTTTGTCCAATTAGAAGAAACAGAAAAACAAGCTGACTTCCCCCGATGGACTTCCTCCCTTCGTAAAGCTATTGGTTTCAAAGACGTGAGACAGGAAGTCGATACTAGTGATTTTGATTTAATACCAATTTAACCCAAAGCTTCCATCATAGATATTGATGCTCCTTTAATGTGAAGGGAGCCGATCCCGGCGGAGGGTGAGGGAAGGCGGGTCACACCCCGAGCAGGTCGCCAGGTTTGAGAGAGTCCGTGCTTGCGCAGGGAGAACGAGCAAACTCCACAGTCACAAGCCCAAACTCACAGCGAGGATATTCTCACTGCGAGACAAAGAGCGCAAAGCTTTCAGATGACTTCTCATTCCTATTTTTTTTTCTGCGCCTTACAGGGGATGAAGTGTCGGCACATTATGACCCAATGATCGCCAAGCTGGTGGTTTGGGGCGAGGATCGCTCGGCTGCTCTAAAGAAACTCCGATATTGCCTGCGCCAGTACAACGTGAGACGCACAGTTTACTTCTCGCTACAATCGACAAACACGGAGAACCTCAGGACGGACGCCGTTGTCGCCGTTTTAACCTCCGTCGTCTCTTCAGATCGTCGGCCTGAACACAAACATCGACTTCCTGCTGAGTCTTTCGGGCCACCCGGAGTTCGAGGCCGGTAACGTGACCACCAGCTTCATCCCTCAGCACTACGCAGGCCTCTTCCCCGCGCCGCGGGCGCCATCTGGGGCGGTGATCTGCCAGGCGGCTCTGGGTCTGGTGCTGCAGGAGAGGAAGCAGACGCACAGCTTCACACAGAGCGCCACAGGTCAGATACACCGGAGACGAATAAAGTTTGTCAGAATTTTTACAAAAAAGCATATTTAACTGTTCAGTTTGTCAGTATTTTTCTGCTTTCATAACAAATGGAGCAGAAATTATTGATTAATTCACAAAAGCTTTGCGTCAACTGGTTATTCCATTGCTGCTGGGGTTGTCGTTGCACAATAGTGACGTGAGACAGAAGCTCAAATCGACTGAGTCGTTCGTCTTCACCGACTCTAAACGACAAGTCCCCCTGCAGAATGCCGCATCAGGATAAATCACGTTGATGCCACCCGGCTAAAAGGCAGCAGTCACTTTGTTCAACCTGTCAATTCATCTTCTCTACGACAGCCACTGACATGTCTTGCAGTTGTGCTTTGCAGTGATGGCGGCTGAGCGTTCAAATTAATTAAAATCCGGTAAAACTGCTTTGGTTTAACTCCCATGATGCTGAAAGGTTCATTATGAGGTTTACACCCCCGAGTTTAACTTTGGAGGGTCATGAAGCGCCGTAACAATGTGTGTACAGAAACATAGATGCATGACGTCTAAACGGATATTCAGCTGTGTTATAGGACAGATGTGGTGTGCAGCATTAAGATTTCTATTTCTTTTTTTCCTGGTGGAATTTCTGCTGCTATTTGAAGTGTGTGTGATTGTTGCAGATCCCGCTGCTCCGTTTGGCTCCAGCCTCGGCTTCAGAAACAACATCCAGCTCAACAGAAACATGACGCTGCAGCTGGGAGATAAAAGTAAAGCAAAAGACCCTGATGTATTTAATGACTGTTTGAATAATTAAGTTAAAGGTTGGTTTCCTCTGTGAATGTATTAATGGACGTCTCATTATTTAATGGTTCTATTAAAATTGCCGCAGAAATGAGCTCCGACTGTGTTGGCTAAAGATTCGAGTTTCGTCTCGTCGCTTTGTTTTGTTTTTCTCTCCCTGAGAACTTTTCTTGGTTTGTGTTTCCAGAAGTGCAGGTGACCGTCACGTACAACAAAGATGGAAGCTACAACATGCAGGTGAGCGTTTTACCACTTTCACTACTTTGTAGATCCTTTTTAAAGGAAGGTTTTTTTTTTTTATTGAAAACGGATGGTTGCTACTTTGGTGTGACCAATTTCTAAGACTTAATAAACGAATGCATTATGAAAAACAAATTATGGGATGATGGTCGTTTTAAACACGTTTCAATCTGGAATTATTCCAGAATGTTTGATTCTGGTTAAGTCAAATACTTGCATTTTGATCAAATGTGGCCGTTCTTTCCACACTATGAGAACAAACACCATGAAGAATATTTAATCTATTTATGTTGAATTGTTTGTATCCATATTTTACAGTCCATGTCTGAAATGCCCTTTATTCCATTTTAAAAATTAACAAAGGAAAACAACAGATTAAGAAATAGAAAAATCATGTCGCCCAGGAGCAGCTTCAGTTTATATTTCTGATCAAATGTAACTGAAAGTTCACGGTTGCCACTGACGACAGTGAGTACGGCGGTAGACCCTGTTTATCCCGTCGGTCTGGTTTTCTGTGGACTTGATGAGTGTGTTTGATTTAAAGCGACGAAAGGATCGTCCTGTGAGAAACGGCGTCACGTTGTAGCGGCGCGACCAGATAGAAGTGCATCGGGAGTGAGAAACGCGACGAGCGAGGTCTCACGTAAACTTCTCTCAGGTCGCTGGCGAGGCGTACCACGTGACCGGCGAGGCGGAGGCGGAGGGCGGAGCCACTTTCCTGCACTGCTCCGTCAACGGGGTGAAATCTCGGCCCAAACTGGTGATTCTGGACAACACGGTGCACCTCTTCTCCACGGTACGTTGCCGAAAACTGAAAAGAAGAATTGAGTTGAAATGTCGCCCGGTGCCTCCTGTGAGGAATTCGGATGTTCTTGCGTCGCTCGTGTGAGAACGAGGGATTTATACAATGTTCACAAAGTGAAACGTCAAACTTCCGTTGCCTCTGGAGCTGAAAACATCGTCCAGACGGCAGGAGGGGTGCTACATGAAAGTAAAGCATCGTGAGACAGACGAAAGTGATAAAAACATAAAGTTACACGTTAGTCATGTTAGTTAGTTAAACATAAAGTTGTTTTTTTTTCCCCCCAATGTGAGATGTTGAGGTCCTGAGAGCTGCTTGTCAATGTCTCCTGCAGGAGGGAAGCTCCCAGCTGTCCGCTCCGGTACCCAAGTATCTGGGAGCCGTGAGCGGAGCCGGGGCCCGGGGGGGAGCCGTGGCCCCCATGACTGGAACCATAGAGAAGGTCAGTCCGGCTTCACCTCGTTTCCCTCACCATCATTCACTTGTTTGACCACCAGGCTGTACAACAAACGTGACGTTTCAGGATTTTCTTTTGTCATTTTTTGAGTCCGAGCTGCACAGTGGACCAATTCCTTCTTCTTGCATGATGGAAAACCTTTTTAGATAAAATGTTGCTTTCTCCAAGTCAATATACAATTATAGTAATAAACTTGCATGTTGGAATTCACTTGGATTCTGGTAACGACATTTAAGTCAATGTTAAGCAGACGGACTTTCTCACTACATGTTGAAGAAAGTGTGAAATGATCTGATCGTGTTTTACCTTCACTTCATGAGAAAACCGTCTTATTTTTTAATTTTATTTTTTAATCCACCTCTGGAGTGTCTCACGGTTTACCTCAGACACACGGACGTGACGAGACAATCAGAAACCGAATGAGCAGGAAGAAATAAAGTTTTCACTTCACCGTGTGTCGTTAATCTGATTGAATTTTTTTATTTTGGAGACAAATGACGCCCGGATGTGTGTGTGTGTGTGTGTGTGTGTGTGTGTGTGTGTGTGTGTGTGTGTGTGTGTGTGTGTGTGTGTGTGTGTGTGTGTGTGTGTGTGTGTGTGTGTGTGTGTGTGTGTGTGTGTGTGTGTGTGTGTGTGTGTGTGTTCAGGTTCTGGTGAAGGCCGGTGACAAAGTGGCGGTCGGAGACCCCCTGATGGTGATGATCGCTATGAAAATGGAGGCGAGTCTCACACACTCTCACTTTAACGCCACAGCTACACACACACACACACACACACACACACACACACACGCACACTCTTCATCCTCGTTGTTTTCCTCCTGCAGCACACCATCCGAGCGCCCAAGTCGGGCGTGATCAAGAAGGTTTTCTTCAGCGAGGGCTCACAGGCCAACCGCCACGCCGCTCTGGTGGAGCTGGAGGAGGAGGAGGGGGAGGCGAAGGCGGGGGAGGGGAGCAGCAGCCAGTGATTTCTATTGGACGGAAGATTTCAACGCGAGAAGCTTCGACACGAGTCGATGGTAGACGAACACGAACGTAGCAGCTAACGAACCTAGTCTTTCCTCCAGAGGATGAAACTTCTGTCACGTTGCCTTTTCCCACAGCAGAGTTGCCTTTATCGTCTCATTTCTGTTAGTATTGGGTGTTTTATTTTTGTTCTAATGCACTCTGGCTGTGATCTCGATCTGAGCGTTTCACTAGACGGCGTTTTCACATTGGCTGCGGGACGATATGCTGATCTAGTTACTGAAAGCGGCAGGAAGTCGTCTCAACCTGTCGGCTTGAACGACGATCGTCGGTGAAAACAAAACGTTTAACCGTCTTAACGGCGTAAAGCGCTCACTGCCGTTGCACTTAAGACTTTCGGTCCTGCTCTCGCCAAAAGCACAAACCTTCACTTCCCGTTTTTCCTGATTTCTTAACTTTTATATCGTCTCCAAATCACGAGGACGTCTGAAAGTCGCCGGTTCAGACGGACCTTCAACCGTCTCCTGATTTAAAACGGCGCTTCCAGACGTTTTGTCCTCGGAGAACGACCGCAGGCACCAGAGAGGAAGAACCGATATTGTTCTCATGATCCTGTAGTTTTCATGATGAAGTGTTTCCCCAACATCTTTAACCTTCATCTCAGACGATCTGCTGAAGGATTCAGTCGTTGGAAGGAATGATGCAATGAGTAAAAAGCTGCTTTTGTAAAGTCTTTGTTCCTTTTTTATGTGGTTTTGTCACATAAAAAGAGATCTTCCACCGCCTCATTTAGTTTCCTGGGTCAGACCTTTATTTTGTTAAAGTCAGAAGTAATGATCCAAGCTGAGGGCAAACAAACTCCCAAGATCTCGGCTTCCTGTGAGCTTTAAACAGGTTCAAGTTATTTCTTTAATCCAGAGGCTCCAACACATTTCCACACTTCAGACAATAATTCTCTCAAAACGATCGTCTCTCGTTCCTCTCAGCACTTTAATGTCAAGTAAGGATTCCTTCGCTGCTGCTGTTCCAGACGAGACGCTCCCACATTAAAGAATTAATAGAAATATATATTTATATAATAATAAACACTCCACATTATGTTTTTGCTCAGATAATGAGTTTTCAGTATTTCTGTCACCGTTTTTAGCCTCTGGGTTAAAAAAAAAAATCAAATTTTGAAGGATGGATCGTCGGTCTGAGTTGGACAGATGTTTTTTTCTTCTTCTTCAGTGTGTAAATCCTCACAGAGCAACTGATCACTACACAGGAGGAAACCGAAATGCAGATCTCTCTTCTTACTAACCCGTGTTCTCAGACGCCTCCAGACTGTTTGTACATGTACTCACGATTTGAAAGTGAAAAAAAAAAAAAGCCAATCAAACGCTGTAATAAATGTTTTTAAAAAGCTCTGACGGCTTCGAGTCTCACCTGATGGACACTTTAGGACAGACGAGCTCAGAGCAGCGAGGCTCATTTCTTCTTATGTGTTTAATAGCAACGGTTTAGTGGCGACACGTTTCAGGGAATTGCAGCTGATTGAGATAGAAAAGCACAGATATTTTACAGAAACTCACTTTACTCACCTTTATCTTCATTATAAACTCCATTCACAAAACAATTGGGACACGTTTGTGAAGGGTTAGTAGAAATAAACCAGTTTGTTTGCAAACATGTAACTAATTCCTCCATGTGGTAAATAAAACTTCTTCACTTTAATCCACGGAGTGTAACCACTGTGATTGGCTGGGAGAAATGTAGAGATGAGGCTATATCATCACTCACCACGAGGGGGTGCAAAAGTGAACAATTTCACTGATCAGGGCTTAGAATTTTCACCTGATAAACTTCAAGCTCATAATTTATCATTTTCAAGTTAAATCTTTGGCGCTGAAAGGCGACTTCCTGTATATTGTCAAAATAATGTTAGTAATGTCTGTTGTGTGTCTCTTGAAGTGTTACTAAGTGAAAAACTTTCATTTCTACTAAATGTATTCCTGAAGTTACTTTTACTACACCAGATTAATATTTGATTAAACACTAAAGTATTCACAATGAGTGTCACAGACAGCAGGCATTCGATTTTTGTTATTTATTTGTATAAAAACTGAACAAAACTCCAGATTTATACCCCGAGTCTGGACAGAGATGACACGGCTGTGATAAAGCTGCAACCTCTCACAGATCCTCAGTTAAAGTCGGGACGGCGCCTCCGTCCTCACGTCTTCGACTTCAGGGGTGGAGGCGAGATGAAATATTAAATAACCGATGTGAGTTATGAGGCCAGGTAATCTGCTGCTTCTAGAAATACTCCTGATTTGTGGCGATGGAGACGGGATGACGTCGGCTTGAGAGGATGGAGATGAAATCAGCCGTGATGAGAAGGTTTTAGTGTTTATGTGTTTGATTGTGCAACTTCGTCAGAAGTTACACTTAAAGAAGGGGAAAAAACTTCAAACATTCAGTTGTTATTTAATTTTCCATCAAAGATTAGAAGTTAATATCTTTAATTATTGAATTGCACTTGTCACACGTGTGCGTGTGACTGTTTAGACATTTAAAGTTACATTTCCTGAGTCAGATGAAGTTATTTGCTCAATTGTTTTCCACCCTGGGTCTCCATGCTGAGCACGAGGAGGCATCAGACCCGCCCCCACACTGCAGGTGTTTCAGCTCCGTGTCATTCGCCTCCTTCCCTCCCTCCTCTGCCACCTGCTCAGCAGAGTCACCATCACGTCTTTAACTTTGGCGCGTCTCGGTGTGTGAAGCGAACGTCTTGCACGGAGCAGTTCTGAATGGTAAAGAAAGAAAAGACCATGCAAATACAGGATACAACCTGTATCTTGTATTTGCATGGTCTTTTCTTGGACATTTTTTTTTAATAATGCTGGCTATTGTTAAAAAAAACAAAAAAGAATAATGGTGAAATCACACCTCAATATGCCCAGTTTTGGTAATAACTTCTTTAATTAAATGTAGATGATTTATGCCCTCGTCATTCTAAAGCAAATGGAAACTGTGGCGGGTGTCATTATTCATAGTTAATTATGCTGTAATTTTACCAGCTGAGACGAAACTGGCCAGTGTGTGTGTGTGTGTGTGTGTGAGTCCGCAATTGCACTTTAGGTGCTCTTAAAATATTCTTGGATTGAGTCACCAACATGATCGCTATGGCAACCTTTAAAAACCCAGGATGTTGAAACCTGATCCGTTCGTTGCAGCTGATCGTGTTTTAAAAGGTGTTTTAAACATAAAGAAGCGATTTCATGAAAGTAAGTTGAAAATCAGAAGTGTGAGATGAATTTTCCCCAAACCCTTCGAGAGCTTCTTCAAATCAACGCAGGAGGCACGAGGTGTTTCAAGACAGAGATTTTAATAACAGATATGAGGTCAACTGATTTAAAACATCTCTCATATGAATGAGGTCCACAGACAAACCGCGAGTTCATCTTCAAACATCAGCTCTCATAACAACGGCTCCTTTATGGAGGCGGCTGGTACAGAACACAAACAACAGGAGGAGAAAAACAAACAAACAACCAAAAAAAAAGTACAACATTAATAAATACACTTCCACCGTCAGTCATACCTGCGTGAACAGACTGAAACGACCGAACTGGAAAAGAAAAACATCAAAAATGTTCAATTATTGGAGAGACTTCAACGCTAACGTCCACCGGGGGTCTAAAACGGTTGTCTTTTCTACGCCACACGTCTGTCAGCGACCTTCGGGGGGGGGGGGCAAGTCTTTATTTTTCCTTGCTGGAGTGTGTGACCCTGCAGGCAGCGTGCGACTTCCTTCAACCAGCACGGCCGCCGCGCAGCGAGACGAGAGAGAGAGAAAAAAAAAAGAGCTGGCGGACAAAAGGCGGCGCATGACAAAAACACCCCCAATGTAACAGCAAAGAAAAGGTGATTTTTAAATGATTTGAGATGAACGATGACGGAGGAAAGATCATTTTTTTATTTTTTTTTATTTATAAAAAGGTGACTTTGATATGTGACTTGTGCAAAACGCTCTGCTTTTTCCAAACCTCTTTGATGAGAGCAAAATATATATTTCTATCTCTGTTTGTGGACGTGGAGACATTCGGCCGTCTGGGGCGACGCGGCTCAGCCACGAGTCGGCGGAACAGCTCAGCATTAATAATCATTAATCCTCTCAGGCCACTTCTGAGGTTCAAAGCGGACCAGTAGAACTCGCCGCTCTACTTATCGATGTAGATTTTTCGACGTCCCGTTATCCTCCTCCTCCTCGTCGTCTCGGAGCTTTTTAATGCTGAGTTGCCGTCGGGCTGATAAAGAAAAGGCATTCAAAGGGAAGGAGTTCAGAGAAACGGCCTCCGGCTGCAGGACCTTCGGTCGTCGACCGACAATAAAACCTCCTCGGAGTTTATGGCTTTTTATGACGTCCGGCCACCTTCTTCCCCCGCCGCCGCGGGGAGGCGGAGGCGGAGGCCCGGACGGTCAAGACGGGAGAGCAGCACAGTAACAAGTCTTCTCGACGACAACATAGAAGCTTCTGTACAATCAGGCACAAAAATAAACACTTTAGACAGTCCAGTCTGGAATCCTTTGGTCTTTGGCGCAGGTGAGCGCACGGTGAGAGACGGCGAGGTCACGGGATGCTACGGGACCGCGGCTCGTTCCCTTTCAGTCCGAAGCAGCGGGAGTTTTCGTGGAAGGTTAATAATGTGACCAGACCAGATCCTGCAGCGACGCTGGTCAACCAGTCCAAACTGGCAACACCCCTTCTGCTTCGACTGACGACGTCCTTTCAGTATCAGTTACAAGATTAAAAAAAAAAAAAGTTTGTCAACTGGTGTGCAACTGGAAAAATAGTTTGATATATATATATAATAGCTCCAGTAAAAGAATAGAGCCTGGAGCTGAGAAGAGAGAAACTTCAGGCCGTTAAGATGCTTCTAAAGGTTTTGGATTCACGTGTGCAAAGCGGCGGGGAGACGAGGACATCGTCCAATAGTGAAGCCCGTCTGACATGCATCTCGCTTCATTTCCTTCAACGGTGCAAGCTTCTGCCGGACGTTCCTCGACGTCGTTCCCCGAGTGGATTCACTACTCGGTTGCTAATTTCTAACATGACGGCGGGAGAAGATGGCCGGGGGTGAGCTTATGAACTCATGGTGGCACGGCGGCGCTTCCCCAAAAGTGTGTGTGTGTGTGTGTGTGTGTGTGTGTGTGTGTGTGTGTGTGTGTGTGTGTTACAGTCTGTGGCCCTGGGAGTCAGCAGTGGGAGCCCTCGATGGGCGACAGCGTCAGGATGCTGCGATCGTTGGAGTAGAAGTTCTCCGTGTCGCTCCAAGACCTGAAAACATGCAGCAGGGACTGAGCGTTAAGAGGCTGACGCAGTTTGTGTGTGTGTGTGTATGCATAGGTGTGTGTTCTGGGGTTTGCAATCATAGGCCACGTTTACATGTACCCAGGTTTTTTCAAATATTTCCCGCTCTACTTAAAAAAAAAAAATCCCAAAAAAACATGACAGACCTGCATATAAACTGCTTCAGAGCTGCTATGAGCAGTCAAACCTGTAGGGGGCAGTGTAGCGAGAAGCATGAAGCCATGAATTGTGACATAAATCTCCGCCTCCCTTTAGATACAAACAAGAGGCGGTTTTTCCAGAAATATCCGTTTCTTTAAACCCCGGGTTTGTTGTAAACGTGGCCATAATGTGCAGGAGCCAGCCGGAGGAAGCAGAGAGCAGTGAGGTGAGGAGTTAGTGATGTTTTTGATGGCGTTAAAGTGACGAGTATCAAAAGTCTCTCCTCATTAACTCACACTATTATAACAACGTTATCGTGTCACTACTATTTAATTTGACAAAACCCACTCGGCCCAATAACGTCTGCAAGTCAACGATGATACAAACTTTGCTCTAGTGTTTAAATCTTGTGGTAAAATCCATTTGGTAGAAAGGAAATGTTCGTTTAGAGCGAGTCTGGGTGACGACATGCATCTAGTCTGTTCATTACTACGACTTTAATTCTTCCAAATTAGTTTTCAGGTGTTCGAGAGAAAAATCTGTTACTTTTAATAAAATACAAAGTCTTTAAACTAATAAATTCTAAAGAAACGAAAGCGAGAAATTATTTGATACCGAAGTTGGTTTTGTGACACTGTTAGAGGCCCGATCTCATAAATATCACTAAAATTCCGAGTTTGAGTATCTGAGGTGAGACTTTAGCGACTCAATGCTGAGATAGAAATTAACACAATAATTGTAAATAATAATAAAGGAAATAAATCATGATCAACAAGCAATCAGAATCATTCTTTCCCCTCTATCCCCTAAAAAAAAAAAAAAAAAACACCGGTTTCCATTACTGCAGGTAGAATATACAAAGTAAAGGTTGGCTGGTTATTTAAATATCTGCTTATTGACTAGAAAAATAGGTGTCACACTGAATTATGTTTCTAAACAGCAAAGATAAATGCTTCCTATAGTATAAAATGATAAATTCAGCGATGACAGAGGCACAGTCCTTCCTGGCAGTGGCTTTACGAGCTGGAGCTCCTTTGGAAAACGTCTCGGTAAAGACAGAACATTCACACCAGCTCGACCGCCGGAAACATCTGGGGGGGAAACACCGACACGTCACACGAACACCCGCCGCCTGACCGGGTTTAAAGGTCACAGCGGATTCGCCCCCTGCTGCCCGCACTCACAGTTAAAACCTGACCACCGGGAGCCGGGGACCGGAGCTCGTCACGTTCAGCGATCGAGATCAAGACAACCGTTTTGAGACCTGGAAAACTGAGAATCTGCACCAAACCAGGGACTTGAAATTAAAAGCATCTCTGCTCCGTGGGAGCACCCAAAACACTTTTGTTTTTTTCTCCCCCCACCCCCCCCCCGCGTTGTTGTTGTTGGGATTGGCCCCGGCAGGAACATGAACCCAAGAAAGGAACAGGACGAGCAGATTTCTGACAAGATCAAGCTCACAGGGGACGTTAACAGAACATGAATAATTAATCCAGAAGGTCGAACAACATTATGCAGATTTCAGACACAGAAGGACAAAAGACACAGTGAGGACAGGAAGAGACGAGTGCAGGAGTGTGTGTGTGTGTGTGTGTGTGTAGGGGAGGTACATACAGGTTCACATTGTATACAAAATATCAAAGGCAACAGCTGCCCCCATGCAACAAGACAGTCAGGGTATTCTTGTTTTGTAGCATCTGGCAGGTGAAGGAGAGTTTCGGCTCCACCCCCCCCCGGAACACCCCTGGTTATAAAACAAGCATGCCCCCCCCCCCACCCACCCCAATGTTGGCCTCTTATCAGAAGCACATATAAGGCTTCAGGATCGAGTATAAAAAGATTAGTAAGATACAGGAAGTAGCAGAAAGAAAACACTAAATAAAGAAACGACGGTTCCCAGCAGCCTCTCTGGTTAAACGGTGGTCCCCTTGTTCTGGTAGAACAGGAGCGAGACGGCAGCAGAGTCTCCGTCCATCGTCAAATGGAATCATTGATTGAAATACCGTTTTGTGATGTTGCTTTAAGCATCGGGTGGAAATGTGAAGCCGACAAAACAGGTCGCACATTTCAGTTACGAACACAATGAACTGAACTGAAGCTGAAATCAAAACGTGGCCTTATTGTTATAAGATTAAAACAAGATAACAGGAGAAACGTGTAATTTTAGATGTGTGATGTGTCTTAATTCTACATTTTGCTTGTTTCGCTTTCGTGACAAAATCCTCACGTTGCCCAGAGACAGATTATAATTACTCATATAATCCAACATACCGATCAAATTAGCCTGGTGATGTAAATATATATATGCACATACATGATGTGCATTAGAGTCTTTATTAGACATGTAGCAAGACATTTATGAGAGTCCAGGTGTAAAAACAACATTTTATGGTTAAGTTTCGCTTCTGAAAGACGAACTGTTTACATCGTGAGAGAAGGCAGCAGTGGTGTTCATGTTTTAGTTTTTTTTTCCGAAAAGCTTCAGTGTTTTTATAGCAGACGTAATGATTTATCCGTTTCCCAGGTTATCCAGAACCTGCAACACACCCTCACTACATCTTGTATTTTGTAAGTGATATTGTGAGGCTGGGCAGGCTCCAGTTCATATTTCAGAAAACATCTTATATAGGATGAGAATTCTGTGACAGCTTAATTTAGTTAATAATAGTTGGATTAAAAAAAACAAACAAACTCTTCTACAATCCTCATTGAAATAGGGTTAGTTAAATACTCCAGGAGCATTGTTTTGTTGCGGCTCACAGGATTCATTAGATGTTTGATTACCTCATTCTTCTGAAATCGTCTATATTCGACCAAAATGACACTAATCTTTGTTGCTCATGCTTCTGTTAAAATCCACTTGATGTTTGGATGGAGACTCGGCTGCTTGAATCAAGCACCTGCATACAGAAATCAACCGATTTAATGGGAAATATATTCGACTTATCACTTTTGTTCCCAGTTTGCGTTGCGGTGACAACAGGCCAAGTCAAGCAGCCAACTACAGTTTGGCTTTCCGATAAGTATCAGATAAATACACGACGTATTATATAAGTTGTAAATATGCTTGCTACATGTTCTTTCCACTCATTAAGCATAGAATACAGGAGTGGGTGGATATACATTCCCTTTCCCCCATGGCAGTATCCGAGCATTAAGGCCAAACATGGGCTGAGTCCCGCTACTTGTTCGGGCGTTCTCAGCCGCATCCTCTACTCCCTCAAAACCCAAAATGTGAAGGACGGAGACGAGACGGGAGGGACAGCCAAAGGTTTATGGTTTACCGGTGCGTTGTTGAGACGGGCTGAGAGGAGGAGGAGACAAACAGAAATGTAAGGAGGGGGGTCAAAAAAATAAAACCTGCACATTCAGCCCTAATTCTATTTAGTCGACGACATCCTTTCTGTTTACAGTGTAAAACGCACGGAAGCAAGGCAGTTTATGCATGTCCTTTGTTTGTGTTTATCCTTGTGGGAGTACAAATTGCTGTTTGCTCACTTGGAAGAATCTGGTTGGCGGGTGCGTGCCAAGGTCAGAAAACAAATCAATCATTCCCACAGGAAGAAATTCATCTAAATTGAATCATGCAGTTAGTGGCAATTTCGCCCCGATGCTAAAGGGTGTCGATTCTCTCAGCGAACGGACCCCGACGGCAACCGGAATAGATTATTTTACACGGAATAAGCTCACTTTCAAATGTCTGAGAGATAATGAAGGGCATGAATATTAAAGCATATGACCCAGCTTTATGCACCGCACTGGCTGAATCAAAGTTTAAACATTTGTGGCCAAAAAACTTAATTAGTTGGACGGCACTACAGCGAGTCTTGATTATCTATATATAGCAGGACTGCAGTGTGTTCACACAGTCCTCTATTGGACCACAGGGTCTATCGGCAACCATCCGGAGGGTCTGATTTGTCTCACGTGTTGTCTGAAGCTTCATAAACACTGAACAAACACGCGTGTCCAGACACATGAATGTGTGGATGAAAAAGGCTTACACACCGACAACAGGGATGCTACATCTTCATTACAGATGGGATCGATACTTCACTCCCAGGATGTTTTGGGGGAATATTGATTGTTCAGCAAGAAAGGGCCGATCAGGTCAATTAATCAATGACCCCCACAGAGTCTCTGGCGTTCAGGTGAACAAGACACAATAACACTAAAACTGCCAACAGGGCAGATCAGCAAACTGTGAACTCAGCTCACCAGTCTTTAAAAGCTGCACTCGGCAAAAACCTTGAGCGGAGGAATCAAACTGTTGATGGACCTGAAGCACTGAACAAAGCCCGACCTGAATAAGCTCTGGAGCCTCTTGGTGAAGTGCACTGACATCGTTTTCAGCATCATTGTGCACCGAAGGCCGGACATTTCACAGACTCGCTCACCGTCATCGAAAGCAACCAGAATGATCAATTGTCAAAGTGCAGCTTGAACGCTGAGAAGCAGGATCGTCCCACTTCCTAAACACAAGTTAATGCCACAAACATGCTCATGTTGGGTGTTTGGGGTGATTTGGGACTCGGCTATCCATCATCTGGCCTCCTTTCAGGAGTAACCCTCGAGTGATCAAGAAGAGGAGGACAATACAGCCTTGGTGTCACCTGTTAAAATACTTTACAGATATGATCATTTCAATTAACACTGGCTAATCAGGCTTCAATTAATGACAAAAAACTCACTTTTTAAGCAGGTGCAACTAGATAGGATAAAGGACGCGGGCAGGACGGACAAAACGGATTATATCATATGACTAGGATACGGGCGACACACACAAGCCATAGTGTAGGACTGACACTGGTGCACATATACGATTTGATAAAAATAATAGATTTCAGGTTTTCCCTGGCCTGCCAGAATGGATTACCATTGCCTCCACTTCAATAAACGGTCTGTACGGTTTTGGTTACAAGGTGTACCCATACACATCCCGTGTGACAATCCTGTGCAGATACGGTTCGGCACATCATTCTGTCTCGTCTCATCAAAACGTTCAGACCCCTCGCTCTCACGGCACAGACCGCGGCTGAAATTAAAAACTCATAACAGTGCAGCCGGTTGTTGGCCTGAGCCTTTTATCCGCCTCTGGCTGAAAGCCCACAGTCCTGCCAAGCTGCTCCCGAAAAACCAGCGTCCGGGAGCTCCTGAAACACCGACTTCCCCGCCACCATATGTTGAAAACGCTACGACCGAACGGGAAAAGACTGCAGCCGTGTGTCACAGGTTCCAACAGTCTCCAGCCTGCGGCCCGGGGGTTCGTAACACCGCAAGGGTTCGTCAGGATTCATAATCAGTGTGTGGCGTCTTGGTCCTCCTCCCCCCACCTGTTGCTGCGGCTGGATGCATGGCAATTGTTGGCGCTGGCCTTGCACTGTCCGGTCATGTGCTCCAGGAGGCGGGCCAGGCGGGTACAGCCGCTCTGCCCATGTTGGTAGCAGCACAGGGACTCCACACAGCTGAGGTCCTGCGCCTGGGGGGCTGATAGAGGCTAGAGGAGGGGAGAGACGGTGACGGCGTGAAAGGAAGGGCGGAAGAAGGGATGGGGTGAAAAGTTGGGAGCGTAAAAGAAACCATAGGAATGCAAAAAGAAAAAAGAAAAAAGCAGAAGAGGTGAGAAGAGAAAGAGAAAAAAGTGAAAATTAAACCAATACTAACTCTTTTCTGACCGGATGACAAGGGCGACTTGGGAATGATATATTGCATGCTTGTCACATCAGCAATGTGGAGAGGAGAACATTTACAACATGCTGCATCAATGACTGAAATGTTGCAAATGAATGAAAAAAAAAAAAAAAAAATTAAACCTGTGAGGAACAAAAATTTTTAAGAAAGCAAAATAAAATATTCTGTGTTAATCGAAATAAGATCTGCGGTATATTTTATTTTATCGAGATGTGTTTTTAAAGTAAAAAGTTTAAATGATTGACACCCTGGGCGTCCTACAAGACGACACATTCACAATAATAATAATCATCATGGTTAAAAACACTATTGTATAAAGGTTGGTAGAAAAGCTCCCACTCAGCAGCACTTGTTTCACTGCAGCGCCACGTTGAACCTGTAGTAAGATAAGTTGAGGGAGATCCCTGGAGGCCAACGGAGCCGCCTCTGTGTTCGTGGCCTCGGCTCAGGTTATCCTGCAGGGATCTTTATGATGGATCACTCAGCATCCAATCCACATCTCTCAGCATAAACTAACCATGAACGGAGGCCAAGAGCTCATTTTCACAGGCAGTAATATGAGCCCAGTGCTTCTTATTTAAACCTTTTCTATTAAATAAACATTTAGCAAGCTACTTATAACTGCTATTAATAAGTTATTTAATTATAATCCTATTTTTAGCACTTCATAGACATAATTACTACAACATGTTGTAATAAATCGTCTCGATTGTCTCATGAAATGTATAAAATCAGTCATGTGCAGTAACAGGCCACAGCGAAGAGGAAGAACCTTGCACCATACCAGACTAAAGGGGGTGGGGCCATCTACTTTAACTGGTAAAAAGAAGAACGAACAGTACATAACTTAATGTTTACAATTATGTTAAAACAAATATCCTACATCACATATCCTACTCACATATGTGAGAATAATACACTAATTCAAAACACTGCAGTACATGAGCCTACTAATAAACAAAGACAAA
The DNA here is from genome assembly GCF_963422515.1 of Blennius ocellaris. Classification (NCBI taxonomy): domain Eukaryota; kingdom Metazoa; phylum Chordata; class Actinopteri; order Blenniiformes; family Blenniidae; genus Blennius; species Blennius ocellaris. The sequence continues at coordinate 22,155,901 of NC_137661.1, forward strand.
ACTACATTCTACGTTATGCTTTCCCACCAAGCCAGTGAGGTGTTTAGAGATGAAGCTGAATGAAGTTGCTGCTTACGGACCAGTGGGATCAGGTGACCCTGTTGATCTGACTCAGCAGCTGAGAGACTGAGTGAAGGAGAGGAGAAAACTCCAGAAAGACAAAGAGGAAAGGGAGACCGAGGGCAGGGTGAGGTTACACCCACCGGTTCTGCACTGTGCATCCCTCTTCTGCACAGCATAACAAATTTAAACAGACCTAACGTCTTTCGCCCTGCATGCTGTAGCACTAACCACTTGCCATTGAAAGCAAATAGGATTTCAGTAAATCCGATTTTATTTCCTTCGGATATACAATAGCAACAATTCCACACCAATATTTGGTTTTATTGGACACAGCTTCTAAAGTTTTGTATTTGATGATATCATGCTGCTTCTCAAGCTAATAAATAACTGCCCTTCACTTGAGATTGAATGAGTCGATTGTTTTCCACAGAGCTCTGGCTTCTGATGTTGCTGCTGCAAAAGATATTGGAGACACTGCTGGAAGGAAACCAACTCGTCTGAATCTTGGCCAGGAAACGACACAGCACGCACAAAATAATGTGAGGATGTATTATTCTGGCAGGTTCAGGTGCTCCAATGTAATAAAGGGATAATTTTGAAGCTCGGACTCCGTCGGTATTGCTGCTTATTTGATGTTCAGGAAAAGGCAAACAAATGTATCTGTGTTGTCATCAAACTAAACTTAGCAGCCATTATTCTAGACGAACAACCAGCACAAACCATAGGAAACAAAGCTGTGCCACATCTGGATTTTGAGGAATCTATGATAAGCATTTCCCTGTTGCTAAAATGTCAACAAATGCTCCATGTTGGCATAACCACATGGGTAATAAACAGACATTTCATTTTAGTTTCTAGCATTTTCTCCAGCCAATATATTCAAAATAGGTCACCCTCATAAAAAGAACCAATTGAACTGATCATTTCACCTCTTTACTGCTTTTGAACCAGCTATTTAAGTGTCATTACGTTCGGGTGTGAAGAGGCAGTGACCCATCAAGGCCCAGAATTAAAAAAAAAAAAAATTCAAAACCCAGGTGATTGACAATTCTCTTGGAAACGCAATATTTCAGAGAATTGGACCACAGAACTGAGGTATTTACAATAAAAATGAGTGACGGTCCCAGTGACAGCTATATAGGGAACATTACCGACCTGCTGAGTTACTGCCACGGCTTCAGAATTGAGCGGAGCTCTTTCATGCAGCCACCGGAGGAGTTTCTGTCTAGACTTCATTCGACGTGACTTAAACACCCATTTAAACATTACGCGTTAATATTGAATGAAACGACTCAGAAAAGTAAATAACTGACAATTGATATTTGTTTTGATCTGCATACCAACATATTTATATATATGGTAAGATTTACAGTAAACATTCAATCTAGAATTTTAATTTCTTTTTTAATATAGAATTGTTCCTATTTGGAGAAGGTTATTACATCAGAGCCAGGGTATAATTGTATATTTATGTGCAAACTATCAACATTTGTAACTGATTATATTTTGATGAAAATAGTTCTTACAGTTCAACTGATTTGCATTTAACAATATAATAATCCTGACCTGTTGGTTTGATGGTGTTTGAAAACAACGCTGTGTTTGTAGCAGAAAGCAACCAACCAAACAAAAACAAAAAAATCTCACCCAACAAATGATTGTATTAATTAAAAACAACAATAAATCAAGGTATCGTACTTTAAAATGATTCAAATATTTACAAGCAAATGACAATATATCGGGTATGGTGGGAACGGATGGCGAATGAATGTAAATATGGGCGAATACAAAGAAGCTTGCACGCCAACAGCATTCTCTCTCCGTCTAAACTCTGAATCCATACCTGATATTTAACACTGAGGGGTGAATAGAGACCGGGTTAAGGGAAAAGATGGGCAGTCATGGTTGGGTAAGGGAGGACAGGGTCAGTCACATCTGGGCAGGGAAGGATGAGGTTATTCATGGAGGGGGGGGGGGGGGGGGGGGGGGGGGGGTGTCATTCAAATATAATATGGGTTTAAAATAGATACACAAGAATTGTATTTTACATGTAAAAAAAAAAAATGTAAATAGGAGAGGGGGCAGTGTGAGAAAGCTGTAACACGCAGCCATGGGGTCATGACTGAAGATGCAAGTTGGCGTCACCAAGCATTGGGGCGTGTTGCAGTGGACTGCAGCGGTGTGGTGTGGAGCATTCGGGCGGGTTGGTCCTCAATGAAGCCACAATGCCAGGGCAGTGACACAACAAGGAAGGGGGGGGGACAATGGGAATGAAGCAGTCGTGTGGTACTACCTAGGGGAGCATGGGTCTGGGCCGGGGGCAGCAGGGGGAGGATAAGCAGCTAGCAGGTGCCAATTGTCCTCCCCTGGGCTCCGGTGGGCTTTAACAGGGTCATATTCTGGGCCGACTGAACCCTCACCCTCTTCCATCTGAAGGACACAAGATGCTTACGGTGAGCCCTGCTGGCTGGTCGAACATCCAGCCGTCAACCTGGTGGACCGTCGGTCGGCCACACATTGACGAGGCAACAAAACCATCACACTGCAAAAAATATCCTCCAAAGTCAGTGTGTCAACACAATTTAGATGATTAAATCAGATCAGTAATCTAAAATTCATAGAATAGCGTCTGTTTGGTGAAGGTAGTGTGATATTCACCTTTGACTAAGTTTGATTAAAAAAAAAGATTGGGAGGAATTTATATTAAAAAGAATCATTATATGTATTATTGATATGTTTTGTAGTGCTGGTTATTCATCATGGCAGATTAATTAGTGAGCAAAGCGGTCGGCCAGTCAATAAGTCAGTCCAGGCTGAACACTGGAGAGAGCCAGTCAACAATAACGGTCTGGCAATTACTCTACAGTGTTTTCTACTACGTGAACACAGACAAGTATTGCAGCACTTGTCTAATTTCCAGTGCCCTTCACAACGAACTTCATCAATGCCAACAAAGTTGAGTTACATTTTTGACTTGCAAAGCATGTAAGAGCAGATGGTTCCTGCTTTGTGTGCAACCTCTGGTCTTATTCCCCTGCTGCAGGTCTAAGCCGCTTTTAAATGGAGCTGTGAGATAATCATTAATCACCAGGTGAGAAATGTTGTTTAGAAACTTTAAAGAGATTGATGAAGTTGCTCCAGGAGGGCTCCTGATTTCCCATGAAGGCAGGAAAAAAAAAAAAAAAAAAGACACGTGAACGTACTGGCTACAGGGACGATAAGTGGGGAATAAGCTGAAAATCTAAATGGCAGATGAGCAGAAAGAAGCTTCAGGCTTACGTCTCCAGGGACGTGCACATGGCAGCAAATCTATTAGCATCCACACCAATTAACCTGCTGTTGAATCTATCACAGCCACAGAGCCGGCAAACTGTGATAAACCCAGGAGGGGCCTCAGGGGTTTCTTTGCGATTACGTCACTGAATCTAAAGAAAAGAAATGACTTGAAAGATGCCCAAATTATTTCAAGTGAATTCCATTCAAGGACTAATGCAACATGCTCATTGAAATATTGCATTGGGATCCTGAATCCACAAAGACTGTCATGGCTATCCATGAATTAAACACAGTGATCAAAACTGAGGCTGCGAGGTCTGGTTTGCATAACACAGGACACTTGCAGCCTGAAAATCTTTAGTTTCTGCTCATAGACGTTTCTGGGTTATTATGAGGATACACAGTCAATAGCTTGGAGAAGGCACTCCAATGCCAGCTTATTAGACATATGTAGTTAAAATGTCCATAATAAATGCTCTATAATGAAGAGATATAAATATCTGTTGCATGTATGCTGTACGCATGCAGCAAAAAGAACCTTTACATGTTCAGACAAACAGACAATACAAAAATAATTGATATCGTCTACATGGGTTTGTTCACATGACTTTGGACAGCAAACATGCTATATACAACTTTAGAAAAAGAAAAAGAAAAAACTCAGATAAAAGCAACTATTTAGTTATGTTTAGCAGGCATGACCAAAATCAGAAATCCAAGATCAAGAAATTCCAGTAGGTTGTGGTTTCGATATCATATAAACTGTATTGGTCTGATTATGAGACAACGGCGGCCTCATTTCTAAAAACAAGTAATGGGACATTGATCCAGCACGGCCACACTTGGGACAATAGGATTTCTACAGTTTTGTTCAGTCTCCACAGTCTATTCCTGTCACAGATTTCTGCCCGCTCCTCCCACAGCGTGACATCCTCGCTGCCATCCAAAGACTTCGAGAGGCTGACATCTTCAGTTTGGCTAGTTTTTGTTTCCGAGGACCCGTTTCTGTTGGATATGCAGAACTCTGCACAACAACGGACGACCATATATGTTCAGAGTATCGTACATTCAGACCAATACGGTATCATATGATGGTACAAGAGACAGTCCAGTTCACAAGTCAGTCATGCAGGACCGGAAGGTCAACAGTCCTGTTCTGTGGATCTGCTGAATCCATGCAGGCAGATAACTGAGCTGAGGAGGACGTCTTATCAGGGGACACCAGTCGGCGGGGCTTTTGGCTGGACATACTTTAAGAGGACGGGTCATGCCATAAGAGTCGAAGGAGTGGTTTTGATGTGCTGCGCCATGCATTTCACATGTGGGTGGGGTGCCAGGCGGGGGGCGGGTCTGACGGGCTACCCTGACACGCCAATACTGGCTTAACACCATTATGAATCATTTAAAAAAAACAAAAAAGTTTTTTCATTAGGTTGGACATTCATCCATTAAGTTGTTCATGCAGGGGTATGGTGGGAGGGGTAATGACGATGATCATGCGATGAGAGGCAGAATTGGGTACGGTCTCAGTCCACATTCTCCATGTCAGCGTCTCGCTGAAATGCAACACATGCAGCAGCAGAAATGCTTCATATCCCCATCTTCAGCATAATCTCCACCCGTATAAGCCCCTCCCCTACTCATTAAGGATTATTTACCTCCCCCCATCCCCCAGTCACAGAGAATGCTTATTGGCACATGCAGAACCGACATGAAACGTAAGACACAACTATGCAGTTGAGATACTGCCAGTGTTGGAAAAAGGCATTGGAAAAGCTATATATCAAGATCAGCCCTGGGAAAAAAACAACTTTAAAGTTTAATTTGATAAATGCTTAGAAAATAGGGCACTTTTTGTTTTCAAACCACAATGCAATATTTCTTTTTTTGTCAGCTGTATAAAAGGCTACAAATTATACTTTTTTGGCAGTATAACCTATTTAAGTATCACTATGTTGCAACTTTTATAAACCAGGCTTTTAATGTTAGTGATGTCATTGACAGAAGTGGGCAAAATTACTGCCAGATGGTAAAGCTTGCTTCAATGAAAAATTACTTTTAAATTTGAATTTACAGTGAGCATTTTTTTTTTACCAGCCATGTCTCTATGTATGTACTGCTTATATGTACTAAACTAAAATTTTCACTAGACACATTTTTCTTAAAAAAATATGGACAAAGATAATAGAATTTTAAAAAGGGACTAAGATTAAATACATAAACATCAATGCAGAAAAAAAAAAAGAACAAGCCAGATCGAAGAAATATTGCATTTGAAAGAAGCATTTCTTCCATGACTGGTGAATTTGTAAATGTCTTAGATCTATTTTAAGCCCAGGGCTGAGTCCTTCTTAAATCCTCTACCTAATTTTGCCCAGCTGGCTCTTGGCTCTGGACAAAGGCTGCAGAGCGATGAAGTCATCACCTATCGCCACACGGTTGGAATACATCTACACCGGCAGAGTACAGGCAAGGGACAGGGTAAAAAAAACAAACAAACAAACACACAGACAGACAGACAGACAAGAAGAGGTTAGAGAATCAAGCTCTCGCACACTCAACCTAAACAATCCATACTCAACCTCATCTCAGAAACACACACACTCACACTGAAAGACAAAACAGGACAAAGGTTAGAGCCAACAACACACAGGGCTGGAGAAGGCAGTCAAACTGTTTTCTGAGAATCTATTCTCGTCAGAGACATTTCAGTGGAGGTGGTGTCTAAATTATAACAAACAAGCTCCAGCTGGACAAATCAATACTTTAACAGCTCGGCTTGTCGAAGAGGTGACCACACACACACACACAGTGTGTGTGTATTTTTGTGTCTGTGCGATCAGCAGGGTGTCATGCGGTGTGTTTACAAATACCATGCTGTTCTTCTTCAGAAGCGAGTTGCTTATGAAGGCAGACTGAAAATAGTACAACTCTTTATATAATATGACACAAATAACATTTCCTTCAGTCTAAATTCTGTGTTTTCTTGACATTATAGTTCATTTCCGCCCTACAGGCTCCGCTCGCCTTACAGGAAATATAATGTCTATTTGTGTGATACAAGTCGGAATATGCATTTAATTTAATACAGACGACGACATTTTCACTACTGGAGAGACTTTGGCTTTTTCCAACGATATTAATTTGTTTCCACTCACTCTCAAACACTTAAGTGTTATATATAATTGAATTCTTGACACCAGATATGATTTGTTTGACTGTGAATCCTAAGAGCAAGTTTCAGCATGATTCAGCTGTGGGAAAAAAACAAACAAAAACAAAACACATCTGTTCTGCTAAGAGAAGCTACACCCGAGTAAAACCCCAGTAATGATTTCTGAGTAATAAAACCGTTAACTACTGTGAGGAGAAGAGTGTTCTCGTTGTCTCAGAATGTTGAATCCCGAGTTGGTTTTTCAATGTGCAGAGCATTATTTGTTGAAGGTGCGCGTCTTTAGAGTTAAAAATCTAAGTTTTATCCCAGACTCCTTGGTCTGTAAGTGTGGAAGTACAAGCGGTTCAACTTTAGAGACATTTTAAATAAGCATGTCAGAAAATGATTAACAATTGACATGTTTTAGTTTGAACATTTCGATTTACAACTCGGCTCACCTGTGCCCTCTGCACTGTAATGACTGGAATGAGCCTCTGCACACATATGCGTTATTACACGTTTACAGTTCTTCTGTATCGTGTCATTTTCTTACCTGACTTTTCTGTGTGCTTGTGGGATGCAGGTGTCTGTAGAAGACCTTCTTCACCACATCCGGGAAGAGGCAGGTTATGACGATGATGATAATGGCGAACCAGGCCGAGCCGCTTGACAGGAGCTGCACGAAGACGAAGTACATGTCCTGGGTGTGCAGGAAAGGCCTGTGGGAGTGGAGGGCAGACAGTAATTAAGCCTCTTCCACAGTGATGGAAACTATCTGGCAGCGGGTTTGGCCAAAAGAGACAACAACATTTAATAAGAGCTCATGTAAACAACAGAGGCCGGCAGAATGGCTCGCCTCGCTTTCAATCTAAACACGGGTCTCAGTGGCTGGTGGAGCCGTGCTCTTAGAATGATTTTATTATTCTCTGACAAGCGTTTAACGATCGGTGCAGATGTCAGGCCACAAATATCAATTATTGTCCAGTGTCATCACGGAGGCTCCCGCTAGTCTGCGAGACGTCTGGGAAGGGTAAAGTGATGCAGATTGATGTGATGATCAATCCTACATACTACCAGATAATCACAGGGGATTTTGACAAAGCCTCAGTGTTTTCTTCTGCCAAGTGAAAAGCCTGCTTGTGTTATCCAGAGCCACAGTGCCATTTCAACAAAGAAAATTATATATGTCATTTTATTCAGAATATCAGTGCTGAAAGCCTCCGCAGTGCTCAGATGTGGCGTGTGAGCATCGGACCATATTGCGCTGTAATGAATAACCCGAGACCTTTTGAAAGAAGCTGTTCTTACCAGATGATGCCTCCATAGAAGAGAGAGAAGATGAAGTAGAAGGCGATCGAGCCCCACGTCACAAAATGGTGCATCCACGTCCAAAAATGTGTCTCTAATGCAAGCTGTTATCACACAAAGGAAAATAGACAAGGAAGGGGAGGTAGATGTAAAACACAAGCAGTACATCAATAAACTGCCATCAGTGTTTGTGCTGTTAGAGAGAGGCCCTGACCCGAGTCGGTGACGGATCGTCTACAAAATGACTTAATCCTCATCACATCATATCGTATATCATTTTGGGACCATTACAAAGGGTGGCTTCTCTGATAAACAACTATAGCTATAAAGTACATTTTTTTGTAAGATAAAACGATTTTATCATGAAACTGATTTTTTTTTCCCACCACAAGAGGACAATATTTGAACTTCTTGCTCTCAGAGTCAACAACAAAATGTTTAAAAAAATTTTTTTATCTTCCTCCAGTTATCTCCTGAGCCAAAAGGTCAGTGATGCTGCATTTGTGAAACAGGATTTGAATTAAAGCCACACAGTGAGGGTGGATAAGTAAAAACATATATGCTGAACGCTGATTAAGAGGCTTTTCCAACATTAGTCTGAAGAGACACATTGTTATAGAGATGATTCGGGAAGCCAGATAATGCAAACTCAACCTATATGTTGCAAACATCATTAAAAAAAAAAAAGCCTAATGATGAAATTGGAGTTCTTTTACTTTTAGAAAACTTGCTCAGGTTTGATGAAAAGCCAGCTAATTAACTGAAGATGCACTTGGACCTCTTCGCACTAAAAAGGAAACATCAGGGGCTGTTGATATTTAAAGGTTACATTATGCTATCAGATTACTGCGATGGCCCACTGGAAATCAAATAGGGCTGCAAGAGGCCCCCCGAGCTATAATGACTTTGACACCCATGTATATAATAATCATCATGACACCCTAGATATATTTTCCTATTATTTGTGGGAATTGTATGTAAATTACCTTTAATGTCACAGTGATGACCATAACAGTAAAGACCAGTGTACCAAAGGTCCAGTTCCCGAACATCTATTACAAAAAAAAGAGAAGATGTATAATAGTTAATCACAGCAAACAGTAATGGAGGGCTATTTATCCACAAGATGACAAGAATTAATGAGCAGACAGAAAAAGAAGCTCTGCATGCATGTATTGATGTGGCAGCACGTCTGACAACAATTACGGTTGGTCCACCTATCTCTGATGTCATTGAAGTTACTCTTCCTTGAACTACGGATGGAAAACAATGCCAGGCACAGGTGCCGGTACTGATCAGATTTCCCACACAAAATTATATCATTTCAGAAAAACCACAAGGTGGACAGATATATGCTTCAGTTTACTCAAGGCAATAACTCTTCCCTCTTTTCAAGGCAGCAGCCTTGGCTAACAAGTCCGGTGGTCGTTATGGTGCCTGTAATGAGGCCCTGCCTTCCGACTGTGTGACTACTGTCAGGAGATCGGCTCTGAAGTGTTCTCCCAATAAGGTGAGAGCCGCGGGAGGCACTGATTTGTTGCCAGCCAATTCAAGCCCCTGCAGGAGTCTGAACATTGAAGGGTAATAGGGAATGGAACAAGACGCATCTAAAAAAAAAAAAAAGATTGAGGAAAGGAAGAAACTCCCTCCGTTTTTAGTTTTTGTGAAAACTTTATTATTTGTACAATAATCTGAGTGCCACTTTGTTATAGTTGTTCATACATTATATCTAAATGTCGCAAATTGGCCTTTGATCAAAAACAATTAATCTTAAGCAAACTTGACAAAATTCAAATAGAAATCAGTGAAGATTCAACATAATGCAAGAGAGCACTTCAGAAAAAATTCAAAAAAAATCGGCTAATATTTAAATATGCTCCAGTATATAGTGGCTGAAATTCATCCCTTTAGAGAGCATCATTATCAATATTTTATCATCAAAAACACGCTGAAGGTTCAACCTGTGAGCCCCCTCATTAACCCCCCATGGAGAAATGCATTCAACTGTAGAGCAGACTCTTACCAGCTGCCTGTTAGCTCGCAAGATCTGAAGACATGCACAGCATGAAGGCAGAAGGAAAAAGGTGTAATCAACAAAAGATGGGAGGAAAAAGACAACCAAGAGAGAGCGAGAGAGAGAGCGATAAAAGTGAGTGATTTCTGAAATACCAAACTTCTGACAGAGAAAGAGATGGAAAGATACACAGCAGGACAAAAAAGGAGGAGGGAAGAAAGATTTTGTAAATTGGCAGACAAAGGGGATGTGGAAGAGAAAGATAAGAAAAGAGAACGATCAAAGGAGGCAAGTCGATGCAGAAATGCCAGGAAGGAACTGCTCCCTTCATAAAATACACCAAAACCTCATTGACTGCTTTGCATGTGCAAATTATCGACCAGTAATCCCTCAAACCTTTTTTAAAAAAAAGAAGTTTTGAGGAGAATCCATTTTAATTTATTTATTTGTTTTTAATATGGATCCCACTGAAGAAGGGAATGGATAAAAAAAAAAAAAAAGAAAGTCATCAGGCAGAGTCACACACACCTGTCCATTGCCCATGAGTGAGGTGTCCTCTCCCATCAGTATGTAGGAGCCGAAGAAGAAGACGAAGGCGTGACAGAAGCCCAACAGAGTCCAGTACAAGAACGTCCGGAAAGACAGCATTGAGTTCTTTCTGATATCCCTGAGGATTTCAAACAGTTACTTTTAAAACAGGATTCACTGTATCAGGGCAAACTTGATTTCATTCAGAAATGTAAAGAAATCATTTCATAACGTGGCAACTTAAAACACTAATGTCGAGTGATTTAGATAGCAATGTGATATGGGAAAAAAAAGACAACAAAGAAAGCCTCTTCTGATTTTAAATAGATGAGAATGGCGAATGACGCTATCCTGCACGGCGAGATATTACACACTTGTCTTACCTGTACAGGCCGGGTTTACTCTGCAGTACATGTGGATGGACCAGCTGTTCAAACAGGCTGTACACCAGGATGGGCAGCGAGGTGAAGCAGATATTGTAGAGTGTCAAATAAACACTGTCATAGAGAGTCTAGGGTGGAAAGAGACAAGTACAGTCATGACAAACCTATTAGTGAAAACTAAACTCCTAAAAGTATCTATATAAATACACAACTTATCAGGAAGAACAGACCAATAGAGTCAGTAGGGCTGACTCTATCCATCTACTCATCCATGTATTTAACTAGAAATTATTACAGTTTCAGAGTTATACTGCAAATAAAACAAGTTCAAAATATGGAATATAAATTAGATAAAAAACCTCAAAATGAGACATTGAAAATGTAAATTCTATAATGGTTTCATGATTCACATTTAAAAAGATCTGTATTTGTTTAATTTTGGTTCGAGTTTCAGCTATTAACACTTTTCTCTTTTATCTTAACAGGCCAACGTGCTGTAACGATCCATCTCATACTTCACAAGGAGACAATTCTATAAATATCATAAAAATGCATCGTTCAAAGGAGCATGGCACATTTACTATTTAATTTTAATATTAAACCCTTCAAGATTAAAATTATGTTAATGCGACTGGAATTATGGGACAGTCCAATAGGCCCCCTATACAAACATACTCAAATAGACTAACTATACAACTCCAGCAGCTTAATTTAAGTGCAACATTAAAACCAGGATCCAAGCAACAATGACATGAAAGTGTGAGAGAAATGGAGAGATAAGGTGACTTACTTGTTGTGAAAACAAACAGAAGAACTGGTATAAAAACTGGGGCGTGATAAAACACACATTCTAGAAAAGACAGAGTGAAAGAGTGAAACATTAAAATCACAGCATGAGGAGATGACAAGCGTGGACACACATCCAGTCAAAGCTCAGGTAAAAGCCCTCTATTAAAATCAAAATGATCATTAAAAATTTGACATGACTGAGTACGGCGAGGCTGACTCAGAATAAACACACAGTACCTCGATCAGCCATAACACTGCAAAGATTGAAGCACTGGATATTTTGACATTTTGATATCACACAGACTTCACTGCACTTGTACATCACTGAGCGTTAAAAGCCCAAGACCCGGCCGACGGTCCACTGCTTTTCCTTCCTTTAACTACTTTTAATTGATACTGACCACTACAGAACAGAATCGGCCAACAAGAGCTACAGTTACAGAAACGCTCTGAATGAGTCATCAAGCAATATTTGGCCCTCATTAAACTCATAATAAACCTTCAGCTTTTCTTTTTTTTTGTTTTTTGTTTGCATCTATGCCATCAATTTTAGTAGGGAAAATGTTCATTTGCAGGATAATGCTAGAGATGTCTCGGTCACAATTTCTTTGGCCCCCCTGTCACAACTGATTATTTCCAGATCCTACACTTATATTCTCTTTGTATATTGACTTGAAAAATGGTGTTATAGCCTAAAAAAATGACATGAATTGCTCCACTACTGGGTGTTCTGTTTCACATGCTCTGCTGTACAAGACCTGCATAAAACAGACGTACCAGCAACACGGCTGGCTTTAACAACTCCGCGTTTTCATATTCTAGATGTTGTCTCAATACAATACTATAATGTCATTTCAATACAAAAAGGAGCGCTGATGCTTCTACCGCTTTAAAAGTTGGTGGCCATTGTCCGTTTTTATTTTCTGAGATACTTCTACACTGCTATCCATATGAGTCACTGTGTAGTGATGCTGCTCCAGTGAGGTTGTCACATGGTTGCCCATGGAAAATGCACTTTATGGAAATTGTAATAACAAAAAAAAAAAATATATGAACTAATTAAAAAGTCTTATCAATTAAAATATGGTAAAATTGGCCATGGTCCTATACTGTTGTTTTGTTCAATACCTCCCTACCAAATGTGATATATCCTGCGAAGAAGCACGTGCCATGACTAATATTATACATTATTACCTGTTATGACTGATCAGTGTATATGTAAGTAGATATTTTCCAACAAACAGAGAAGTGAAATGACAACACAAGCAGTTTACCTTGTAAAAAAAGTACTGTACAAGCGTAGCTATTCGAATGTAATAGAAGTGACCGTGGACCAGCAGAAGTTTTGCCAGGAACTTAAACCTGGCAATTGCATAGTCACTGTTTCGCACGGCCTGGCGACCCTCTTTCCCCATGATACCTGGAGATAAATGCAAGCACATAAGCATGTTGATGACACTGCAGGACACAAAGAGAGGTAAACTTAAGGCCTGACTGTTTCTAATATTTACCTATGCCCACATGGGCTTCCTGTATCATACTGACATCGTTGGCTCCATCCCCAATAGCTAAGGTTATAGGTTTTTCCGGAGAGGTCTTTAAAAGTCGTACCACCTACCCAAGCACAAGGAAAATCAGTGATGAGTTTACAAATGTGTAATGTTTTCTTCCAACATCAGACATGAAAACTTTTCCCGACATGGCACAGCTTCGGTACCTTGGCTTTCTGCAGTGGCGCCATGCGGCAACACAGCACGGCTGAACAGTTTTTACACACTTCCATGAAGAGTTTCTCGTGTTCCCTCAATGCTAAAGACAGACTGGCTCCGTCGACGACCAGCCCGTGCTGAATGACGTGGTCCTCTTTAATTCTGAAAGTCGACAAATCCAACAAGTACACAATGTGAGAGGAAGAAATGTTATCTTCAGTCCCAACATTGGCTGGAAACAGTGCGTAATAATCAGTAAGTTTCTATTGTGAAAAGTTATTTTCATTTAACCAAAGTACCAGTCCACACTATATAATAAATGAACACAAAAAAACCCAGTAAAAGCAGCTTACTAATGTGACAAAATCCTAATTTGTCAATTGACAATACTTGCATTATGAACGCAGGACTACAGACCTTCTGGCAAGTACGCGGAGCTGCTCGGCACACTCGTTGTCGGAGCGCTGCTGCAGGAGCTCCAAGATGTTCATGGTTCTGTGGAAGTGGCCGCAGGACAGGCTGACACTGACTGCTGTCTCGTGTTTGTCGCCCGTCAACACCCACACTTTGATTCCTGCCAGCCGCAGAGCCTCAATGGTCTCCTGGACTTTGTCTTGAAGTCTGAAAATTTGAAAGGTCGAGAGTTGGAACTGTGCGTTCAGGTAACAGTGCTGTAGGAAAACGAAGATGACGCTGCTTCGTGTGGAATAGAATACGTGGTTACAAATCACCACTTCACAAGGACTGCCAATAATTCTAATTACTCTGATCCTCTTCAAACAACTAACGTGAACTCAAATACCAGCAGCACATCGCAACTAAACTACCAGACAACTGATACACACATTTATAGAAAATGCCAGTCTAGGGTCGAGGTGTTCACGGCTGCATTCAGACCATCGGCATCTGCTGAAGAGATGAGTGCAAAGGCCACTTTTGAAAAACAGTACTGCAGATTTTTTAGAGAATCCTATTTCCAACGCCAGTTAATATTCTAAAGTGAAAATTCAACAGTTGATATCGTCCAACACGACTATGCCTCTTAGCTTTACATTCTTCATATTGAACTGATAAAAGAGGGGGAAGTACTGTATGTCTTGTCCGCATAATGGAGAAGATCCTTTTACTGTAACCATGTGTGCCTGAGGAGAAACTCATTTCAGATATAGAAACCGAGCAGCGGAGAGAAAAGAGAATGAGTGGAGAGATAAACAAATTGGGAGGAGTGAGCGGCTTATGTGAGGAGCAGATGGTGAGTTGATGCAAACACATATCAACATTCATTCCAGAGAGGCTCAGCGAGGTGACGTGTCCCTCTCCCCGCTGATTTTAAATTGTTTGTTTATTGGAGATTCCTACTCCCATCGTGTTTAGCGGTCTGTCGACGCAATGTTCTACTGTTTTACAATGCCCTATTTTTTTCTATGGTGTCAAACTAAATTAAAGTCCTGCGAAATATTCATTAGTACAGTGTATTCTTTGAAACCCCTGGCAAATCAAATGGACATAATAATACTTTTATATCTGAAAATACGATGCTAAATATACCTGCGCCAGAACATTTTACAAGACACTTAAATTGGTAGATCAATGAAGATGCATCTCAACCGCATCACAAAGAAACTGCTAAAACACCTCTTAAAGCAGAACATCCATTGGCCCAACCATCTGATCAGCCAAAACATTACTACCAATAATTTGTGAAATAAAAAAAAAAAAAAACCTGTGGACATTGGATCATTATCTTGTGTGTTTGGGGAGTTTTCAAGGTACTCTGGTTTCCTTCAAGAGTCCAAATCTATGTTTGAGGTCTCATTGGTGTGAATGTGAGATTTCGCTGGGATATATTTGGCAGCAACCTTATGTTTTCTCATATTAGTGTTAAAATGTTGTTTCAAAAATGTACAAAAGAGCAACCACAAGGGACTGAGAGTTTGAAAACGGGCCAAACAATAGCCAATGGTTAGATGACTTTAGTTTTTTTTTTAAGTGTTCACACAATGTGTGGTCTGTATTCATCAGAATGATGCAAAGGAAAAAGAACCCAAAACAAAACAGGAAGTCAGTGGCAGTATCATGGGCAACCATTGCTGATGTATGTGGTCAATGAAGACTTGACCTTTTTAATGCTGGTTGTGTTAAAAAGGTGCAAGGATACATGTGCATCACAGATTGTTACATAAGATGGACCTACAGAGTTTAATACCAGTAGTCATAATATAATAGGTAAAAAAAAAAAAAAAAAGGTAAAACTATAAAGATCCAGTCACAACAAATGGCCAAGTGTATTGGGAATACACCCCAAAGTAATAACCTAAAGAAAAGCTATGAGGTTATTCAAGTTAAAAGGCTTTTAATGAATGTCGTAATAAACGTTCTTGTATCGTAACTGGTAGCTGATGTGTAATCGATGTGAATCAATGTTGGGGGTAAAGCAACTTTGAAACAAACATGGCCAATTGTACAGCACAACACTCGTTGGTATGAAAGGAATTGCTCAGAAAGAAGTAATAATATGCAGCACTTGACATTGAACTATCACATAGCATACACCGTTGTTGAAACAAATCATGCAGAAATAAAACATATGTTTCCTTCACTGTAAAATCTGCATCTCATTTAATCCCTGCCAGAGGGAACACGAGAGGTAAAATATGTCGAAGTTACATCACATTTAACCTTTAATATAGTTGTAATTGGGCAAAAGGCTTCATATGTTGCCAATTAACCATTCTGTGGACTTAAGAGTTAATGCCAATAACCAAAGAATGTCCAAGTCATAATTAAAAATCCAATAACCTTTCATAAATAGATATCTATAAACACATATGTCATGGTATAAAAGGTAAGAAGCGTTGCTATGACTACACTTCTCCAAACTGTCCATACTTTCGCCTGTGAGCCCAAATGTTTCCATAGCTGCACATATATCCATGTAGGATGAGTTATAAATGTGCCGAGCATTGTTTTTATGGGGAACACCACCGTAACCTTTCTAATTTATTTATATTTGAAACCTCCTTACTTGTCTTCCACCCCAGTTGCTCCCAGGAGCTGCAGGTCTCTCTCGATGTAGCTGAAGGCCTCCTGCAGTCTCTCCTCCCTCTGCTGCAGAGCGGTGCGGGCAGCATTCAGGCGCCTGTCCACATCGATGTACTCCTCTGGACTGAAGTGGCGACATGCCACTACCAAGGTCCGTAATCCCTTCTGCAACAGCATGAGGAGGATGGGTGATGGGGGTGGGAAAATACAGAGATATGGGAATTAATGTAAGTGAAGAGAGATGAAAACAATAAACAAAAGCAAAAAAAAAAAGAGCGATGGAAGTACAAACACGGGGAAAGTCAAGAAGATGTGGAGAAGAAGAGACGGAAAGAACATAACTGAGAAGCAAATTATCGAGGCTTGGCTTTATATCACGGAATCAGCCTGAGGGGGCGATGACCACAAATCAACCCAGGCCAGAGCATCGACTCCTGGGTACTGACGTCTGATGGCATGATGTGGGGGGTTGGAAATAAGTGTGTGTTCGTGTCACTGTGTGAAGCTGTTGTGGTGTAGAAGATGGACTAATGGGAACAGAAATCAGCAGAGCCAAACGTAATCACTCTAACACAGGAAAATGTCAGGCCTTGCACATGGGATCCATCAATCAATGTAGGAATCAAAGATCAAATAATGTAAAGCCTGTGGTCTCTAGTTAAAGTCTGTGACAAGCAATAATGAATCAGCATCAGGCAAATCCCGTCAGAAGAAATGATGCAGTTAATTAAAGCAAAATTTAAAAAAAACGAGTGTATATAAACGTGTTTTGTGTGCAGAAAGCAGATGGTGAACAATGACCCTATTTAAAATACATAATTAATGAGATAGTGGCCGTAGTTATCATGAATGTACACAAAATAACTTTCAGTTGATAGTGGTCACATCCTGCCTAAAAAGATTCCACAAGTTTCAGCCCAATGAAATAGTAAAGGCAGACGAATCACCTATCCTCTCTAATCAAGTATGATAAATCTTTCCGTGCAAAGCGATCGCTGCAGAGGGGGGGGGTGTAACCTCTTCAGCCATGTGGCTCTTCATGAAATCAATGCAACTTGTTCATCTTTTCAAAAATTTGAAAAGGTAGAACGGCTGCCTGACACCAATGTCACCCGAGTGTCACAAGCGTTTTGTTTCAGTCCCTCACAAAGAAATGTGAACGCTTAAAAAGGATGAAACACCGTTTTCAGACCTCAAGCAGACTTGCAGGGGTAGCAGTCTTCTGAGATGACTTAAAAGCAATGGTTTTAGTCCAATGTACTTGAATTTGTTTCACTATGAAATAGCTTATGCAGTACGTGAAGCTGATTCAATAAACCAACGACAGGCAGTGTATACTTTTTGCCCTCCGTCATGCATATTGAATGTAGGTGATTTTTCTTTTTTGTTTTTTTACACACATCATTTAATAATGTAGTCTTTGTTTAGCTGAAAGACCTGTTGGGAATTTTTTCCAGTATTACTTATTGGACTCTTACTGTTCACATTCAGAGAAAAATTGGATTACATTTGACAAAAATTTGAGGAATTTGAATCAGATGCTTTGCACTGAGCAGATATGCCTTATCGCAGTAAGAATTAACTAATGCGGTACATGTTTGTACATGACAAAAACAAAATATTTCTCACCAAGGCAAATTCGTCGACATGCAGTCTGGTCTTTTCAATCTCACCACTTGTTGTGAATGGCAAGATGGCAGACTCCGCACCCTTGGTGAAAAGCACTTGACCTCCTGGAAGATCAAGCACCAAATACAAGACAAGTCATAAGAATTATATATAAACAATGCTCAATGTGTATTTTGATTTAACTTATGTAGTTTTCAGTTTCTTAATGCCTCTCTGACTATACAGTTTAATTACTGTAAGTTTAAGCCATAATTTTTATTCTAAATCCAGAAAAATTGTGTATTCATATAAAACAGGCTTACCAGAGGGAGTTTGGAGGATGACGCTCATCCTCCTACGATCAGCATCAAACTCTAAAACGTGAAGCAGCTTATACCTGAAAAACAATTCAAAAAGGTCCATATCTACTTCACTTTATTAGACCACTGAACAAAAACACAATAGATATTTGGAGAGAAGTTTTTCATGTTCATGTTTCATTTTTGCTGCAACAGTCGGTTAGGACACAGAACAAAGTGTGGTTCAAAGACAAATTAAATTGCCATCTCAAATATTAAAATAAACATTTGAACTAAGTTTTGTTATAGAAACCATGACAGTAAGAGATCAAATGTTTGACTTCAACAATATGTTGGAAGTATCTCAATATAACATGAATATTTCAGCATTTGTCACTTATAAAATCCACAGGAGGACGTACTTTTCTGTCTTGCCAAATGTTTTGATTTCCATGGTGTCTCCACGGATGCCAGTGAATGCCACTCCAATCCTGCGGAGAAACGAGGACAGCACACAAAACTGTAAACATGAATGTAATGAACACTTTGCCCTGCAATAATCACAAGTTGGTATATTTTGAAATTGAATATGTTGCTGCCAAATTGCTCCCTGTAAGACATGCAAAGGATGATTTACTAATTTATCCTTAATCTGCCGGCTACATAATGACAAGATATTAAACATTTAGAGATGAAAAAGGCCAAATTTAAGCGTGTTTAATACATAAATTAATTTTCAAAAGCTTTAAAAAACAAACAAACAAAGATTGAGTCTATGACTAGATAAGGATTCATGGATTCTTTATTGTCACTCCAGAACCACCCATGCCAAAACATAAATAAGTAAAGAATGAAAAATAATAAAAGAGAGTAATATAAAACAAGGTTAGGGCTGCACAGCTTCAGAGCACCACTAGAGTTCAACTGTCTTACGGCTTCCTGTGGATCCTTACGGCTTGACGACTTTTAACATGATTTGAAAGCCATTTTTTGCCACCGACACTGATTAATTACTCCATGAATTCTATAAAGCACCAAAATCTGTTCATTTAGTACCCCACAATAGCATTTTTTGTAAAAAGGGATGTTTTAAAAAGACGCTTCAGCTTCATATTGTCTCACAATTTTTTCACCCTCGACCCCACTTCAAGGCCATTTTCTAAACAGGTCTGCAGGATAACTCCTCCCTGGGCAATGAATTGCTCGATTTTTGCAAACTTGATAGAATGAAGTGGCTCGCAATCCAAACATGCAGCAGCCCTTCAGCACCTGACACAGTCAGTGAAGGTTGTGCAGCAGGGATTCATATTTCTACGATCCAGAAATAGCACAGAAAAACTTCTTTTTCAACTTTTAACGTTGATCATTTCCTGCATTTCTGGGAACCATTCATCTTTAAATTCATGAAGCGCTGGACAGTCACAGAGAACGTTTAGTCCACTGAAGATGATCGAATGCGACTGTACCTTTTTGCTGCCTCCACTAAAGCTTTCTCGTCTGGTGAGGCGGCGTAGTATTCCATGTGATTGGAGGAGAACCCATTGGCATGAGAAAATGGGTCTCCACCCCCGACGAGGCAGTCGGGTTGGTCGTAGCTGATCTGAACCGTGTGACACAACGACACCGCTTTGAGGAATAACAATTCTTCACCAACCTGGAGGAGGAGATACAAGGAAAGAATGAAAAAAAAAAATCTGGCAGTTATAATTGGGGACACTGGAGCTGGAGATGTATTATATTTAATGCACATATTGAAATTTAAGGAAATACATTTTCAAATGTTTCTCCAAATTTACAATCGGTGGAAGATTTCTCCATAACAAATGACTATTAGCATCTTTTATTCATATTGACAGCTTGAATTTATAAAAAAAATTTTTTGAGGTCAAGTTGTTTGAGCATCATTGGCGAGTCTTCTTTATGACAGCAGTGAGACCATTTTTTATCTGACAACAGAAAACAATGACGATGTGCATCTGAGAGAATTACCAGGTGAGGCGTAGAACCGTCTGGGGAATCGTCCGTCATTCCCTCCGGCACCAATTTGCCATTAACTTCCCGGTACTTTGTTCCACTGATTGAACACTCGCGGAAGTGCATTTCATTTTCTGTTAACGTGCCCGTCTTATCAGTGAACACATATTCCACCTAGGAAGCAAAAACATACAAGCACACACAGACACAAGCTGAGATTCAGCAAAGGTCGGCTTAAATATGAAAAATTCAATAATTATTAACACAAGAAGTGAAATGCAAGTATTGTGCATATTATTGGAAAATCTTGAATGTGATTACAGTATACAACACGATAGCATTACCAATACCCGAGCACACGACTTCGACACATGATTTCGTCATACTTTCACTTCCATACCTGGCCCAACTCCTCGTTGAGGTCAGAGGTGTTGACCTGAGCTTTCTGGTCACTTTCCTCATGGTAAAGGTCCAAATCCCAGCCAATGAAAAATGAGCCCAGAAACTTTTGCATTTCCACAGTAACATAAAGTGAAATGGGGATGATGAAGTTATACAGGACCAGAAATGCCAGGAAGTCTGAGATGAACTTTAAAATCTGAAAAGGAATAAGAGAATAATGTGGTTCTGTGACGTTGTAAATACAGGGATGGGAAAGAAAGAGAAGTTAAATGCCATTATATTCAACAAATGTAATCATTGACATAATCTGCATTGTTTTGAACCACGAGCGTTTGAAATGAAAGAGAATGAAATAATTGTGAAATGCAAACAAAAAGCAGAAGAAAAAAAAAAAAAACAATAAAGGCTGCCAATCATAATATTTTCTTTCTAAAAGTTACAGCCACACACAAAATACGAAGCTTCAACACTGATACTCCTAAATCAAAGCAGGCAGGCTAATTCATTCCTATTAAGCAGTTAATTAGTTCATGTGACAGGAAAGGAGAGAACGGAGAACAGGCTGAGGGAGAGAGTATTAACAGCTTTACAAAACCTGTGCTTCATGGCACATTGGACCTGGTATGAGCTATGATTAATGCTTCTCAATGAAGAGTGAATGACGAAATTTTAAACCATAAAAATACTTGCATTGGATTCGAGAAATATTAAGACATTTTTTAATATTTCTATGAATGATACAAATATGTTAGCTATGACTTAAATTTCCTTTTAGGCTTCAAGTCTGGGGGAAAAAATCCATGAGAAATCAATTTCCAGGTGAAAGCAGTGACTGCGATGTCGTGTCACCTGCTAAAGGTAGACGTAACAGGATCAGCAGGCTTGCTGGACCACCTGTTAAACTTAACGTTTAAACATTCCCAGCCGATAGTACCTTCTGTCTTCAGGGCGCCCGATTGGAAAAGGCACTTCTGTGATTTTTTTTTTTTTTTTTTTTGGTCTCTGAATGTCTTAACACATAGAGGCTGCCGTTCTCTCTGATTGATCGGTGTTGGCACGTAGGCTGTTATGCTTGGACACTCGTGACAAGCAGGTTTTTTTCTCATGCCTCGTCACAAAATCGAGATATGCTGGGACTTCTCTACCAGCATCCTTTAAGGTCAATGCATGCCGACAAGTTTGTTCATCATCTTTCTATCGTCGTCATGATTGCGTCGTCTCTCCGGTGGGTTTGGGGATTTACTAATGAGGAGATGAAAAATAGATGATGGTGCAGGTTGCACATGAAGCACAAAACACAAAGCGATTGGTCTACTAAAATTCATCATAACTTATATTTGTGATCCTCTGTCCTGATTACAAAAACACAAACAATTTTGAATACATTCTGCTGATAAATAAAGGAAAGAAGCCGAACCGGACTGCTGTTCCTCTCTTGTTCAGTCTTTTGGTTGTAGAAAGGCTCGTCCCACTTGTCTTCAGCCTGCCAGGCGTATTTGAGGATGGTGCTGAGGATGGCCTCAAATAACAAGATTCCCAGGTATATGATTAGGAAGGTGTTCATTGACCTGAAAACAAGTAAATAAAACAGTTAGATTTTCAAAGAGCATTTTTTGGAGCAAAGATATTTGTGCTCGCTCTGAAAAGAACAAAAAAACAGCTCACTTCTCTACCGCAGACCGTTTCTGGGACTTGCACTTGTAGTTGAGCGCCATCTTGGACTCCATCCCTGTGTAAACTGCCACACCTGCGGCGACACGGTGCGTTAAAAGTATGACATCAAGCCTGCAGCTTGTTCATTACACTCGTGATCAATTTGAGTACCAGCTTTTGGGGAAGCTAAAACAACAAATGATGCATGCATTCACACGATTGTATGAGCTCTGGTGTACAACACAGTGTTTACACAGTACACAATGTTGAAGCACTGCAGATTAACCTCGTTCCAGATCGGACAGAAAAAGTCTTTGGATGACATAATCCGATCCCAATCATGTCATGATGACGAAGATGATGTGAAAACGCTATCTATGCCCAGCTGGGAAGTGACCGTGACGCCATTTCAGTATGCTTCCCGTGGATGAATTTCAGAGGTAATTTCTTTAGCACGACCACAAACTTCCCATTGTGAGAAAGAATGTGCTCCTTGAGTTGCTTTCCTCCAGGGTGAAAGTCTATGTTCGCTACATAATTTCTTTAAATTTCTTTTATTTGGACTCACCATAAATCTCTTTGGTATTCTTCAACCGGGCTCCACGCAGCAGCAGATTCTCTGGACCCAGCGGTCTGACAAAGAAGTAAACAACATAAATAGAGATGAGGGTGAATGTGGGAGCCGACTTCAAGGAACCCATTTTGTGACGGCACAGTACACTATAAAATCAGGAAGATTTAACATATTGATCGGAAAAGGTTTGCTGCAGGGTTGTGTTGATTGGTGAACTAGGAAACGAACACAAATGCTTTTTTCCACTAAGTGATGGTGAGAGAAAACAGCCTTTATTGGACAGATGTAGATGTAGAACTAGTAATTCAATTACAGAGTTGTCATTACAGTGTGGCCTTACCTGACGATCTCCTCCCCATGCTGAGTCACCGTGATGCGACCAACAAATCTGGAAGACACCAGCAGTTTTTCAGTTCAGCGAAATGAAAGACAGCTACAAAATAGCAAATTAATTTCACTGTATAGCATTTTTTTCACTGCTTGAGAAATCCCCAAAGCTTTTTACACCGTTGATCACATTTATCCATTCACACACACACGTTCACACTGCCATGGCTGCCATGGAAGGTGCTCAGTCCATCCATTGGGAGCAGATTGGGGTTCAGTGTCTTGCTCAAGGACACGCCGAGATGTGGACGGGATGGATCTGAGGAATGGAACCTGCAACCTTCCGATTGACAGACGAACACTATATTTATTTTCATCTGTTTTCAGTTGCATCTTCAAATGAAATTGATTATTTCCTGAGCAACATGGGTGGCTTTTTGACTATGTAGGCAAAACCTTTATTGAGTGGAAGAAAACAGAAATAGAAATGTTCATGACCGAAGTTGACTTAATCACTTTGGTTTCAGAAACACATTTAATTACACAATATGAGTACGGATGGTCCTTTCATTTGACTGCTCTCCAGACACCAAAATACTTAGTTTTTTTGAAGCCTTGAGAAACAAATGTAAGCATGTAGTAACTTTCAACATCTGTGACAAAGATAATAAAACCCGTTTCCTGCAGCAGAACGTTAAAATCTTAAACCTGATTCAGGAAACCAGGTCATTATTATGCTGCAGAGCTCAGATTACCACATGAAGATGACAGTAACGGGGCTGACGAGGTGTGTATAAACAAAGTGAGCATGAAGAAAAAAAACGGCAACTAAAGAGATGAGAGAGGAGGAAGAAAACGCCCTCAAAATGAACTGCAGGCTCTGATAATGCAATTGCTCCAAAAGCGGCAGGCCAAGAGGAAGAGAGGTGATGAAGGCATCTCACCCCATTGTCCATATTATAATATCTCTGACCTGCCTTTTATACGGGCATTATTTATAGCTGTTTTTTTTAAATGGGATGTGGTCACACCCTGATCTGAGACAACCCAATGCCTAATCTTGCTATGTGCATGAAGAGGAAGTTACAGCTTTGCACCAAATAAAAAAAAAAAAAAAAAGATAAAGAGTGATATTTCCTACATGATGTCAACAACTGCTTAAGTCTTAGTACTGGGTACATCTACCAAGAGAGTTGAAACAACAGTGGTTAAAGAAACAGAAGGTTACCTGTAGAGGTCGGCATCCGGTTGCTGACACTCCACCACAGCCTGCAACGCCTCGAGCTGGGACACTGACTGACACACTGAAGTCTCTGCAACAGAGTAGTGGGTCTGCAAACCAAGATGCACAAAATACAGGAAGTGCTGATTATCAACTGAAAGCTTGTTTTCCTCCTCCATGTTGAACAAATCCGAATTCAAAATTGAGAATTTGTCAATGTTTAAATTGTTTGAATATAAACACACACTTAAATTTAAGTTGGACTGATAAACTATTGGAATTAATAACTTTATTTCATCAGGTTTTAACCACAAGGAAATGACTGCATGCTTTGCTGCATGATCTTAAAACATGTGATTCTATCAAACAATGTTTTCACTATTGTGAAAACATACTATAACATTATGTTCAGCCAATACAACTGCTAGCATTCATGATACACTAACAGATGCAACTGACAACATTTTATAAAGACATCAAAAGGTGCAAAGACTGTACAAACACATTGTCAGGCCAGAAGGAAAAACCCACCATGTGGTAAAAATTCAGGGTGGAAGAAGCAGCTGGATGCTGATACAGAGACAATTAAGTTACATGGCCACTGGCAAAAAAAAAAGGAGGGGGGGATTTAAGGAGTGGAAAGTATTTAGTCGTGAGTGATACACTGAAATCTGGAAACTAAAACTATTTCATAACTAATGAGAAGCCAATTCTAAATGTGGGCACTCAATTTCCATCTAAATGCTTATAAATGAGCCTCAGTGAGAATATGTATGCATAGAGTTTGACTTAAAGTACAATTAGAAAAGTGACATCAGCATAAGATCAGCTGTCTTTTACTCCGTGGCACGACTATGGGCAAGATTGCCTCTGAAACCTCATTAATTGTAGTTCCCTAGATCGCGCAGCAATATTATGCAACATTAACTGCAGCCAGCTGAGGCGCTTTGATCGCCAACACCATCGAGTCTCTCTGAGCCAGATCCTATTCAGTGAAAAGACTACGCATAAATACAAGCATGTTGCCAGTCTGACAGACATTTCACAGACCTTAAGGTTAGTCTCTCCATCCAGACTGGCTGTGGTGATGTGACAGGTGCCATCTGCACGATCAGAGGAAAGCAACACCAGGTCAACTGGGAATGTTTCATCTTTAGCCACACGGACAATGTCCCCCACCTGGAAAAGCACAGAAAAACAGAGGTCAGCCTTTTAAACAGCCCTTAAATGTTCAACATGGGCTGAGCAGCCTTTTCTTCAAAAGTTGTGTCTTAAGATGCAAATACTAAAAACAAATCTGCTATTTTAACTTTGTAACTTTACTTGAAGTTCTCCACTGTCACATTTCTACTGCCACAGCAACACTGTTCATGTCTTGGGTTTAAAATAACTATGTTTCACTCAGTGACGGCGAGACTCCTGGCTGTGACTGGATAATCAATATCATGTGCTTGACATCCCGAGAAGCGCATGTGTAGTGTTACTGAAGGATGCAGGTCATTCGGACGGCGGTGCATTAACTCCAGACTCACTAGTTACAGTATCTCTGAGACTCCTGACCTCTCAGGATTTGTGTGCATTAGAATGTGCTGAGGCCAAACCAAAGCAGTGAAACCTTGATTTGAAAACAGTTGAGATACCAGCTGGACATGCTCAATCTAAAGTTAATGGTTTAAACACACGATACGTTCCCAATCTAGTGTTATGTGACGAGCTGTCTAGACCTCTCAGGTCATCTGGATCAAACCTGCTTTCTGTTCCCAATGTTATAACCAAGCTTACAAAAGCTGTTTAGTTTTATTGCACCCAAAAATGTCCTTGATCCTTCGTGTCAGTAGTCTTTAGAATAGCGTTCTCTTCAGCCAACTCTAAAATTCCAACATTAAATCAAAGTGAAAAGATCCAGGAGCAAATAAAGAAGGGTTTTAATAGAGTCTAAGAAAACACATGTGTAACAATCGTATAAATGCCCATTAATCAAGTCACATCAAAATTGGCCTTTGAAGAAGTCCGGAGCTCATTCGGAATTTAATAAATTATAGCACTTGGTGTTTCAATTACTTTTTATATTTTTGTACATGTAGCCAGTACAGTAGGTCAGTGAATGGTAAGTAGTCATTTGCAGTGAGCACGATCTCCAGCATGTACAGTTAATGAGTAGAACACGCATTGAAATGTCATGTGGCTGCCAATCCAAAACTAACCAGTGACCTTTTGCAGTTTCTTGTGTTAAATATATCCATCTATACACCACAGGTTATAGGGAACACTGTGGCGGCCAGAAATCTACCTGTAAAGCCAAACTCAGTTCGCTATGAAGGCTAATCTTTAATACCTTAAGATAAGCATTCGACCTGTGGGCCAAAAGCAGCATGTCAGATTCTCCAGCTTAATCTGCAATGTGTAAAATGTATTCCCCAAAAATATGAACTTTACTTTTTCAATAAAATAATGAAATACTGTTTCTGACTGACTCACTAGGGACTATTCAATGTTAAGGTCGGAGTAGCAGACCTAACAACACTGACACCGAGCTGTTGAGTGATGTGGGACCAAAAGCTTCCTTCCTGCTAACAAATTATCAAAGGCATGCGTGAGGATTTTGTTTTTTAAAACATGCATGCTAGAGGCTGCTAATTTCGACACTTTCGGTATAGCATTGACTTTCAGTTTAAATTGCATATATTTTTCTTCAATAGGTTCAATCTGTCAGGCTTTATAAAAATCCTGACTTTCTGCTGACGAAATGTACCTTGTATTAATAAAATTTAATTGTTCAAACATTTGTAGTCAAGAGTTAATATGCTACCATTTTAAAAGTCCAGTAAAATGAACTAAATTAAGGGCTATTAAGACACAAACAAGATGTTTTACTTATGTTCTACTGGACCAACAGACACATAAAAGCTTCTGCAGAGCAATCATACCCGAATGTTTTTGGATCTCGTTTGAACCAAACTTCCGCTGCGAACCACAAACACTGGAGCGCCGTTCACTTCATTGTCCGCTTTGTGCCTCAGCCAATCTTCATAGCCCTGTGAAGAAAATCA
This sequence comes from Blennius ocellaris, assembly GCF_963422515.1. Taxonomy (NCBI): domain Eukaryota; kingdom Metazoa; phylum Chordata; class Actinopteri; order Blenniiformes; family Blenniidae; genus Blennius; species Blennius ocellaris. The sequence continues at coordinate 22,183,276 of NC_137661.1, forward strand.
TTTATAATAGTTAGCTGGTTAACTCAGTGTTCGTAACTGACATGGTGACATTGACCTGCCACGGTGCAACAGAAAGAGCCATGAACACACAATTTTAATGTGAAGTTACTTAATTGTTTGTTTTTTATGATTAAACTTTTTTTAGATTCTCAAATTTCACCGATACAACATACATATATTTACTTGATTCAAAAAAGTCAAAACTAACACTGCAACAATGAATAAAAAGCTAAAAAAAAGAAAGAAAGAAAATTGTTTAGCCATTATAGATCTTTGACTGATTTATCCACCTTCAGTGACATTGTAGAATAATGTGGTTCCCCATTTTGAGGCCAACAAAGAGGAAGTTATGGTGCGCTTGTGATCTCACCTGTTTTATAGCAGTTACTGTGATCACAAAGAAAAGAGGCAGGCCGCTGGTGACTGGGGAAGTGGGGGTGTCTATCATTAACTGGAAAGATAAATACAGAAATTAGAGTTGACTGTCAGCAATTCAGAAGTGGAGCGTGAAAACAAAGCCGGATACCAAAGTGAACTAGAAAGACAACAGAGAGAAGTCAAAGCTAATGTGTCAACCAGGAAACTTCTATAACTTCCTTCAAAGGTTAACTGTCATATCAGAGGCAGTCAGACCCAGAAACACACACGCACATTCACATGCAGACACACACACACTTACTTCTGCAAAGAGTGACTGACATACTTAGCCACGCTGCCCAAAAACGTGAATTTAACCATTTCAACAGCCCTTATTTTGTCCAACACTCACAAAATGGCCGTACAAACAAAAACATGTTGAGTGTCAATGGACCATTTACTGATGCAGACATTTTTATAGCTTCCTCACTCTCAATGCAACCCCTCCTTTATGAATCTAGATCATATTTACATTTTTTGGGGGGGGACATTTTCATTTATGAGGCAAAAACACTTGGTCTCGCCAACGGATCAGGCCACCGCAGGGCACGCATGAGGAAACGCGTGACGCAGATTGCGGCAGCTATTTTCTTCCCAATTCATTTTCCCCATTCTGGTCAGTATGGAAGTAGGGTGTGACAGCTCCAATCTTAATACAATCACATTTATTTCAGCCCAACACATTATACAGATTGTTATTATTATTATATAATACATATTATATGTTTATTTGAGGCCGGTTAGCCTAAAATAAACACCGTGGGTGTTAATTCAACTCTGGGAGTTAATTCGACTCTGGGCTTTTTGCTGTAAAGAACAAACTTGAAATATAGACAATTATTCCGTCAGACTGAACTACAAAAAGATACGCCTTCCCTGAGTTTCATTGCAATATCTTGATTATTAAATAAACTAAAACTATTTTTATGTAAAAAGTTATGTTGGTCGAGTTCATACATTACCCAAGCTTATAAATTTCCATTTAACTTTGGGCAAGTCAAAATTTGTCCGGGCAAGTAAAAAGGTGTTAGCACTTGCCTTATGTCAAGCCCGGGTATCAAAAGCCACCTTAAAACGGTCGAAGTGAACGTCGAAGAAAACAGCATGTTCATTATCTCAAGATGAAATGAGGATCTCTCTTTATACAGAGCTGACTTCAGCTTTACTGACAATGTGAGTGGGTAACAAAAAATAAAAATAAAATAAAGTGGTCCTTTTCAGGCAGAGTCAGGTCGATTGCTTTAGCTTCACCACCCACTCAAATAAATCAGGAGAACGCTAGAAATTTGAAAGCCAAATCCTTCTCCAGCACGCGATGATTGATTCGCAGTGATGGCCTAGTGCTCTGGGCTGGCTGTAAAGACACACACATTACAAAATGTGTGGGTGTAATGTTTTAATGCAGAGGCAGACCTGTCTGTCCTCTGGTCCCTCGAAGTCGATGAGTCACCGACTCGCACACAAGCACACACTCATTCACACACACGCAAACACACTCACACAGTTGTATTTAGGGCAGGAAAACTAAGGTCACACTTGACACGCCACCATTTGACTGGGAAGACCTTGCACCTGTGAAAAGGAGTTGATTATGTGTGTTGTTACCTGTACAAGGAAGATGATGAGAAAATAGAAGTTGGCAATTCTTCTGAACTGCTCAAACAGATTCTTGGGTACAAAATTCCAGATTGTGTACTAAAAGGTAGGGGGGAAAAAAAATGTTTAGAAGAATAAAACAATGGAAAGAGAAGTCTGCTGGTCCATATTCTTGAAATTTGGACATGCAGTTAAATATCAAAATAGATGAGGCAGCTCATATTTCATAGTAGGATACTTTGAACCAGCTTTACAAATGGTTTAATTAAAATAATCATGTCAGAAGATGTGTATGATTGATAAACATTAAAAAAGAACAGAAAGTAGTGAAGATGTTGAGTTGAAAACACAGGGATTTCAAAGCTTTCTTTCAACTCGGTATCACGCTGCAATTCCAAAATCACCCAATTGATTAAAAAAACTGCTTTTCATTCATGCTGATGTTTTGCACTCAATTAATGGTGGCTGAATGTCTTGCAGGTCAACCAGCTGAACTTCTAATCCTCTTACCAGCAGCAAAGTTGTTTGTTTCTCTTTTTCCTGTTCAGCTCATGTTATCGACAAATCAACTCTTCAAGCTTATCACTCTCTGTCTCGCTCTCCCACCACACCAGAGCTCCCGGCTAATTCATTTACCACAAGTCATGCTTGTGGCCACAAATCAGGCGTCGAGTGTCTGGAGGTGAAAGGTTTCCTTCAGCTTTCACTCACTGCTCAGCTGAGGTTCGTGTGTTTTTATGGTTCGTCGTAGGAAAGGCTGTCCACCCACCTAATGTGGGAATTAATAAACAAAACAAGTCCTTCCACCGCTTGTCTTTCAGCGGATGGTGGTGAGGGCATGCGTTGAGTAAGCAAACATCCTAAAAGCAGAACTTCTGATTGACATTTTTACCTGATTTCTTTACCATTCCGTTTATATGAACTAATCACAATATCAACTATTCACAATGGGTTTGAAACACTCTGTACCTTGGATGAGATGATTCTGTTGTCTGCAAACCGTTGTGGTACGTAGTGGCCATGCTGGGGGAACCGGTTGGCCACATAAATCGTTCTGGTCTCACTCTGATGAGGAGGGTCAAAGCCCTGAAGAGAGAGACGAGTGAGGTGGGAAGAAAAGAAAAACAACAGGTCACTACTGTGATCTTTAGCATCAAGTACCAAAAATTAAATGTGTTTAAATGTTAACATCTGACTTTCAAACACAAAATAAATTGACCACACACATAATAATAGAAATAAATTAATTTCTGTTATTGGTTATACATTGATTATCACCAAATAATCGAGAAAAATCACTACCAATTAACGATATCGGCCATAAAAATACAACATTACAGCAGTATTACACAACAAGTCATTGTGTATTGTCTGGTACTGTGTTGCAGTGTGAATATGTACCCAAACTCTGCCCCACAGTGAAATCCCCCTGAGGTATTTATATTCACTGTGGTTTCAAAAGATGTATAGTATAGAGTATTTGTCTGTTGGTCATTGTTGCTGCAGAAACGTAACGTAGTATGCGTTACATCCTACAGCGGTACACAATATCATACAATGACAAGACTGTTGCACGTCAGGAGGGATGAATGGTAAATGTAACTCACACTAACACATTCAATTTTAAAACACCTTACTGCAAAACAAGTAACGTGGGAACATGTTTTGCATGAGGATGCAACTATTCATAGAGATGAATTTAAACCAAGTATAGAAGAGAATCATTAGTTTTCTGGTACAAATAATTACAAGCAAAAAAAAACCATAACCTTTAAAATGAAAGCACGAAGACGTTTCTCAAGCCCACTAGATTCTAGAAAGTGTCGTATTATTTTATTCTAACGGTAAATACTCTGAACCTAAAGTAAAACCTGGTTTAAGGAAGCTGGCCTCATAACTTATATCACAGTGTCATCTCTATACATTTTTTACTACTGTATGTTGGATATTCAAATCTGCTGTGTGGGCCCTGCGCACAGCAATGCATGTGTGCATAATTATTCCAATAATGCAACTTTGGCAAAAATAGGTTAAAAAAAACCAAAACATTTATGAGTCATCAGGCAATTTCGTCGTCTTTTCAGATTGTAGAGTGCCAACGAGGTGACTTATTGCATGTCATTTTGAAACCAACGGACATGATGAATGCATCACTCTGAAAATCGTATGTGTGCGAGTCTTAAGCACAGGAATGATCTGGTTATACATATTCTGGTCCGGTCATGTGCGTCACACCCTACCCAACTGCTATGCTAAGAAGGTTAAAAGCAAGCGCTCACAATCATTTGCAAATGCTGCATGACGTAACTTTAACGCACGCCAGTGTGAGTGTGTACACACACACAAGCATACACGCACATCCGGGCCACACCACTCCCTCCCACACAGATCCTCCGTTGTTCAGCGACATATGTAAACTATTACTGCAGTCCTGTGCTGCTCTCTCAGGCCTTCCACCTCTGCCTGTTCGAAGAAACAAACACACACTATTGACATTGAGATCAACTTAGAAGACTTATTAATTACTTAATTTATCTTTTATTATTTTCAATAAACTGATATCCACTCCTCACATGTCTAGTAGAACTACAAGCCACACATTTCTAATATCCAGGGAACCCAAGTACTCTTTTGTGTCGTCAGAGATTTAGGCCACCAAATAACCCCAACATGTTCAGATTTTAATTCATTGTCATTTATGCAATTCCACTGTCGTCAAACATTTCAACAACAGTGCTCGAGGATGTGGGATTTTTTTTTATCATAGTCCTCAGAATGTATTTATTCAATGGTGGACCACACTGAACAGTTTTTATGATACAAAACAAGTCAAAAGGTAATTGTGTAACTATTTTTGCTGGACTGTATTGTTCCACTTCGGTGTACTAAGGTACGCTGCAAAACTGCTTGAAAAACCACCTTAAAATTCACCGTCATACTAAACCTGTCAGAAAACTTATTAACAGCATTTTTCAACCCACTGTGAAATCATTCCAGTAGGAAAGTGCCACAAAGAGGAATCAAATAAGAAAAAAAAAGAAAAAAAAAAGCTTGGTTTATAAATTATTGGTTGACATAAATGTAAAACTCAAAAATGTGAACTGAACATGAATAGCAACCTTCGGAAACTACCATCCTGCCGGTGATTCAGTCCCACACAGAGCACAGTACAACCGTCAGGGTGCTACCGCTTTTCAACATTACTTTACAGCAACATCCATGGAGCAACTATGTCAAAAGAGGGGGGGGGGGGTAGCTACAATGCAAGTTAAACATTACATCAACATTCGAAACTTGCTTCTTTTATTTCTTACTCATTTGGCTCCACTTGAACCCTCCCTATGCCAAATGGCGCACTGAATATGTTTAGGCATTAAGACAGATTGGAAGTGGAACATCCAGCTTATCAACTATTGAGACCGACGATGACACTTGTATTTGTTCAACTGGGCTAGTTATGTCTGACCCAGCAGCTAGAAACAACAGCAAATTGAATGTGAATCCAGCCTGGAGGAGAAACCCGATGAGCCTTTTCTGTACAGTTTCTGCTCGCCAACACTGACAGGTTGTAAGAATCAGAATTGGTCCAGCTTGTTAAAAAAATAAGTACAACAGAGACAGATGATCACAGACTACGGCTGCACAATGATTCAAATAATAAAAAAAACCAAAACCTTCTCATGATGTTAGCAATGTGCAATAGAAATTTAATAAAACTGTCAGCCAGGAAACGGAAGGATCTCCGATTGTTTTTTGTTTCCACTTTGGGCACACACCCTGCAGTATAAGTGTCGCAAATGTGACGTGTAATCCGAGAATCAGTGCAACTTAGAACAAACACATGAAAAACAAAAAGCAAGAGCATGCGGAAGAGAGATTACAGTCCTTTATAGAAATCATCATGTTTTGTTTTTGGTTTTTTTGTGTGTATGTTTTCTTTTAGAATGATTGATGGAAATGTTTTGCTGAAAAGTAACTCTCGAGTTGCACCAGAAAACAGAACATTTTTGAGCTACCCTAATAAAGTGCTGCATTGGAATGACATGGACAAATGAGGCGACAAGCTTTGTGATTTTTGGCATCTCGGACCAAAATAAACAACTGTGACGATACCTTTGATCGTGGCCTGAGATGTGTCGTCGTATGTCTTATAGTGAGACAGGCTTGAGGACAGCCGTTGTCACGGTCGTGCAAACATCGACAACCTGATATTATTTTGGGAAGCTGTCACAAATGTTCCTGTCTGCCGCATCAAAACGCCACACAGTGTGGTTGTTGTCACAAGTAATCAGTTTGTACCAACCAGAACAAAAAACATAAAAAAGTGACGGGATGATCAGTTCAACACCAGCGCTGCACCGAAACAAAAGTTCCAAAGTTCCAAAAGATGTAAAATGTTGTACCATCACCACATTCTCTTCCTATTTCTATTACCAAACCATTCTCCCTGCATGTAAATGCTCCTAGTTTATTCGTTTCCTGAAGGCACCGGCATTGTATGTCGATGAAATATACTGAGTACTGGAGTGTGTTGTAGTTGACAGCAACTCCAACTGAGTAGAGAGCAACATCATTTCGTTAAACTTACTGACACACCCAACGTCATGAAATTCACAATGCAGTGTTGCGTCTAAAACTCTTGCTGTTAGAAAAACCCCAAAGTCTCCAGGAACCTTTCCTGTCGCTTTTAAACAAAGACTGAGGCAATAGCAGCAATAAAAAACGTGAAAGTTATTCATCCATAATTTTGTAGTATATTTAGTGGTATATGCCAAAGATACTCCAGGAGAAAAGACGGGCGCCACTGTTTGGATGGGCAATTCACTTTTAACAAAAATATATTAGTGTCAACTAAAATTTAAGTGAAAATAAAAGTCTCTAATACTGCCTTACGTTTCATGTTGAGAAATACAAACTATCTGCTACAGACACTAAGATGTAGATCTAAGCCTGTAAACACACACTCCTTACAAAGCAACTATTGAGTCACTGGCATTGGATGAATTAGCGATTACACCTTTGCTGTTTGTGCATGGTAATTTTGCACGTTACGGCAGTAAACAGCTTACTTAATCTGCCTTTTCCCAACAGTTCAGTCCCATTTGCTCCCCAGTTGTTCCGACAGTAAAGATTCAGCGCCCCATCAGTTATCTCAGGCTTAAATTGCTCAATCATTAATGTCCTTGCACACAGTAGCTTTGGTTAATGCAAAATCTTGTCGAGTGCACACCAACCGTCCTGTCTGTAACAAAGATGTGGCCTTGTTAAAGTGAGGAAAAGGCCACCGTCAATACAATAAGAACACCAGTACTGTTTTGATAAAGTCATGAATTTGTGCTCAGCTCACACACAGAAACATTTCCCTAATCATTGTGTGTTAAGAGGTGAACCGGATAGCGAATACCCAAATGGAAACAAGACTGATCATAGCAACTCAATAGTTTTTGGTCTGCTTTATGTTTTTTAGGCAAAAAAAAAAAAAAAAGTTACAATTATCTGGCATTTTCACTGATATTATTCCAAAAGCGGACAGAAAAGTCTTACAAACAACATATAGGCTTTGGGAATTATGAATGACTTTTTTTTTATATTATTTTTTATATACCGGTAATCCACATAAGTAGCAACTGTATACGTCATACCAAGAAGGACTTTAGCTGTACACAGAAACACAAATAACAGAATGAACATGCTGCCGATTCCCACAGCATATAAATTATCAATAGACACTAGAGAAAACTGATAAATACATCACAGGCTGTACACGCATGCACAGCAGGGTTCAATCACATTATCCAGATCACCAGCTGTGCAGTAATCTTGCAACTATTTGAATTCACATCACTAAATATCTGGATCATTTTCTAAATAAATACACGCCAGGAAGCAAGAACAGTGAACTGGAATTCCAAAGCAAATCAAAGTACTACCACATTTAGGTAATTGTGACTTCACAGTAACATGTACAGTGTATATAATCATTTAGCTGTAGGACTAATCTATTTAAGGAACCCTGAACTGTTTCATAAAGAATGTAAATGAAAGGGAAATCAAGATAAAAGTACATTTTTTTCCAATCCCAGTAGAGGAGCACAAAAGCTGTGTAATAAAAAGACACCAAACTTGCAGACTATTGTGCAAAAAGGTGATATATCATCAAAACCCTAGAACTGAAGTTGGAAATATTGTGTGGATTGAATGCATAGAAACATTTTACAAAAAAAACACTGCGTGCAGCTGAAATAAGACATGTTCTTTTGTTCACAGACTTTGGTTCTCCCATCAGTCTGACAGGTAATTACTCTTTGTATAAAGCCTACAAGTCCCATAGTGCCTCGGGGCATCATTTCCCTGCACTATTACAATGCTACACACACACACACACACACACACACACACACACACACACACACACACACACACACACACACACACACACACACACACACACACACACACACACACACACACACACACACACACACACACACACACACACACACACACACACACACACACACACACACACACACACACACACACACACACACACACAACTGGCAGAAAGGTGGCTTGATAAAGAACAAGCGGCAAAGAGAAAGAAAAAGCAACACAATAGAACAAAGAGCGCACAATAGAGTGTGTCATCAGAGGCTGTAGGTGCTCCTTTTGATTTTATGATTTCCGACAACGGGGATAATAACATAACTACAGGCGTGCCAAAAAGACGTCCAACAACATGTGGCACAAAATGAATAGCCTGAAGCACAGCCGCAGTTGAGACACAACTGGTTTACCAAGGGTGACATAGGATAGTTAACTATCAGGCCCTGGTTGTTCAAAGCTCGGTTATCTTTTAACCAGCCGTTAAATACATTTAACCGACCGGTAACTTTAACAGCACTGTTATTTTGATGCTAAAGTCAACGCACCGCAGCTGAAATTTTTAACAGTGTGGTTAACTCTCTGTGTCATTTCAAACCCTTGTAATAAATTATTTTTTGAAGTTTACCTTAGTACTTAAGCATTTGGGCAGCATATAATAGATGGTGTATAAATAGTGCATTCTAATGCATTGTGGATGACTAAATACAGCATCGAGCATTTAGATTTCAAGCTGACGGAATAACGGCTGCTGGTGTTAACGGGGCGAGCTACGCATAATCGCGTCGTTTTGAAATTGTCTACCTGGAGACGCTGTGCTGGTACCCGGTCAGAGATGGTAATGCAGATCAGCGTGACAATGGCCTCAAGAGAGCTGCTTCCACTTAACTTAAGCTTCAGGATGACGACATACTGCGCACGAATTAACAGTACAAATACGCAAAACGACCTCCAGACTACTGCACAGGGCAATGTGCCTCATATTTAAAATCCAATATGGCTGTTCAATATTGTGAAACCGTTTCACCACTCTCTGATTGCAGGAATTCAGATTGTCCTCCAATATCATGTTGACAATAATTCACTGAAAATTCTCATTTGCATTGTTATCCATGATTTCTCCCTATCCTGGAGGCATTCACTGAACTCAGCACATACATCACTAGTCCTGTGTATTGAGGTTATGTGCAATTAAAAAGTAATTTAAAATTGCTCATTGGACTCCAGGAGCCCTTTCAGCTCAAATTTATAGCAGAGGAGAGACATTTGGCCTATAATTGACTGTGATTTGTTTGACACCACCTTCAGGCTGTACTAGAGTTCAGCTTTGCACATCGCACTCGGAGCAAAAACTCAAAAGGTCCATTTAAGTACGGCTGCTGTGAAAGCACCCAAAGTTTTCTGTTCAGTTACCAGGAACCTCCCTCATGTACATATACAATGAATTTTGCCTTTGACAGTTAATGCTTTTCGTACAACCAATTTGACCAATGCTCAGAACTGACTTTGAACACGTCTGTAAAATGGCAAACAAACTGTTGAATTAAGTCCTTGGATGAATTTGAGCCTGGGAACTTCCAGTGCTGGTGTTTGTGCTCACAACAAAACTCAGTGTCCAAAACTACCACGGTTCATCCAGCACTGTGAAATAAACATCTATAATGGCAGGCAACCATGAGTTCATTATTATTTAGGCCAGTGGTTGTCAAACTTTTCAGTTTGTACCACCTAAGAAAATATCAAGCTCTCCAAGTACCACCATTGTGACTAACCAGAACATGTAGTAATGGTGGCTTATATATTAATATGAATAGACCAAATACAAATCAATGTCAACATGTAAATGAGGACAACCCACCTCTCCTTCTGCACTGATTTGTGGTGTCCCACAAACTTATTCTATACAAAGGTATTTTATGTTTCTCGCCAATTTCATATGCAATATGAGATTACAACAATTATTATATATACTAAATGTATAGTATATACACATATACAACAGTAAAGGGCCATGGAGGGAGGGGTTAAGATTGAGAGCAGTTGTGGTGGAGTGGGGTCTGCAGGGTTTAGGGTTCAGTTTTAGAAAAACGGTCCAGTTTTAACAAAGGGTACTGTGACACATGTGATCGTTCTGTATTCTGTAACAGCAACCTGGCGAACATTTCAGCACTGTTTGTGGAAGAAGCCCGATCTTGAAAATGTGTCATGTTGCCAATTAAGAATGTTCCACATCCTCTTTCCCACTTTCACGCTGTCTTTCAGAAGCGGATAAACAACATGAGCGTGAACAAACGTCACAGTTTTACCTTCAAGCCGATATCAAGGTCAGACAATAATCCTGGACAGACTTTTCCCATTAAGCCAGTTGCATTAAGACACATTTTAATAACACTTTTAATTAACCAGGCGGGTCAATTATATGGGACGGGTCAAACGAGCCGAGCTATCTCTCTGTGGTGCACTGAAGATGTGACGGGTGAAACCTAATCTTCAAGAGCAGACGGAAAACTTTTTAACACACTGACTTTTGCTCTGCTGAAAGTTTTTAAAAGAACTTAATAAGTGTCACTCTCACCTAACCTCGAGAATAAGTAGCACACGGTGACTAGGACAACGGCAGTTTAGGGGAACATTGATCGAACAGTGATTAAACTTGGTCGTTATGGCGACAACAGCTTAAGTGCAAGCTTCTTTTCTCTTGAGATGATGTCACTCACATTCTCGAATAACCCAGTACAACTGCTGCATTAACTCCCATCTCCCATCGGCTCCCTTGCGCACACCAAACAAGCAGATGGAACCATACTGTGGTTCAGTTCAATTAACAGCAGATACGAAAGAGCAGTAAGCAGACCGTACACAAAGTGACAAACTTTTAAAGTGCTGTATATTATCAGTGATGCGCACAAATCAGAGATATTCCCCATGTCTTTTTAATGGCTTTCATTTTGTGCAGCCCTCTGGAAGTTATGTTGCGGAAAATACGTCACAGCGGCTGTCCAGCAGGAGTTTTGTTTACATCTTTTTTTTGTTTGATATTAAAAACAGCAAGTGCAAAAGAAACCCAACCCAGGTGCAACGTTTTTCCCGTGATTTGGTGCAGACCAGGAAACGGCACCACACATTTGGAAAAAACGGTCTAGACTTTGTGATTTCAGCCATCTCAGACAAAAGATAAGCCATCGAGATTATATCATTGTGTCATTGCATTAAAAGCTGCGGTTTTATATTGTAAAATGAGACTGGCAGACCCACGTCCACCTTCTTTATCTAGTTCCACACTGAATCTTTCTCTGGACATACATACTTTTGGAACGATGACTCAATTCTGTTAGATTTATGTTTACATATCTTGAAGTCACCTGCGGCACATGTACACAGCATTCAGGATAACACAGCTATTCTTATGCATTGGAGTATACTATTGCGATTGACACCACTGACTAGAGGAGAAACATTATGCAGTCAAACTTACTGTTGTACAATTGTTTAAGAATGTCAAATTCTAGGAGCCGCAAGATACAGTCGCCAAGGATCAAAATAATGCCTTTTTTTAAACTTATTAAATTCCTAGGGAAAAAGAAATCAAGTACAACCACTCGTGATTCATTCTATACATCTTCTCCGGAAACTCATGTTCAAATTGCACTGTATGAAAAGTTTTGAAATGTACTCTTTATCATAGACCTGACTATCAGTCCAGCAGTTTCAATACACTCCACCACGAGCCGGCTTATACCCAGAAGTGGAAAGCGATCTGTGATCACAGCAAACACAAGCCTTTCTATAGGTATCCTTTATGACCGATGCCAGTACTTTGAGGGATATCTGTGTGTGAAGAATATCTCCTCCCTCCCAACAGTTTTCTGCAGCTGCAGAGCAACACTCATTCATGCACATGCACACGCCCCCATTATCCTAAACCACCTCCACCAGTCACCACTCCCAGTTAGTGTACACTGACGGATCAGTCTCTTCTGAAAACACCTTGACAAACACAAAAATCCCGTCACCTCATCCCTAAACCATGTATGCCACAGCATGCACCCTCCTGGTGGGTTCAGATCTGAATCAGATAGGACTCCTCCTCCAGACATGGACCAGTGTTGTTGTTTTTTTACCTCTTCAGAGACCTTTTTTTTGTGCGTGTGTCTCTATGCGACACGACACAGACGTGTTTACAGGCAAACAGGTGATTGCAGCAAACCAGGATGTTACCCCGAGCACAAACATTTAATCCAAAACACGATTAGATTTTTATCCACATCACTCAGTAATATCAGGAAACCAACTTGGGCATAACAGCTGGTTATGGTTTATTAATACATTCAGGGTGCCGAAGGTAACGTTTAAAGTTGATTCCCCCTGACACTCCATATACTTGAGACCAGGCATAAAAAAAATTAAAACAAACGTCGGTCTGACGTGTTTTTCCAACAGTGAACTCCGAGTGCTGTCGACGCTATTTAAACTTTGTCAAGTTTCAGCGTTAGCCAGTTAGCTGGTGTCGAGTTGAGTCAACTTTCAGGTGTGCATTTGCGTCAGGAAAACCATTCAACAGTGCTTAAAAATGGTCACAAACTTTATATGGAAAACGCCGTTTCAAGCTCAAACTTTCTCCACCGTCGAGGATTGATTAAGTGAATCCAGCTATTTTCCGGGAGCCCTAGCTGGGCTGCGGCTAACGCGAACCTTATAATACCTGACAGGCACCAAGACGAGACATTGTTTGTTTGGGACACATCGGCAACAGCTAATTCTCTACGCTAGCTCGCGAAATTCCTGCAAAACAAAATAAAAATAAATAAAATAAAAGTTGAAACAACCTCCGCTTCGGCGACGCGTTTTTTTTTTTTATTCGGCCAAAGGCGACGAAGTAACGGAGGTTACGTGGTGAAGGAAAACGCAGACGGGAGACCGGGGGCTCACCAGCTGCTGTCGTATCCACCGTAGCATCCTCGCAGGAAACGCTCCGAGCAGCCAGCGCAGCCGCTAGCCAGACGCTAGCAACGAGCTACTCCGACAAAACCGTCCCGAAACATAAATATCTCCCGCCGGAGGCGACTCGTCCTGGTCGCATGACGCGGCACGTTCATTCGGAGTCACCGTGTGGGGGCGAAATCCCTCGGCCGCTCCGCATTACGCGGCGAATCGCCGGCCAGGAACGAAGGGGGTCCAGGTAAAAGTGACAGACGGCTGGCCGCGGAGTCCAAAGCTACGCTGCTGCTACATCTTCTGCTCTGCCACGATCACTTTTCCCCTGCCAGTGCGCACACGCTAAACACGCGCACGGTTCCTCCAAGCGCGTGCTGCTCACTCACACACACACACTCGGCTACTTCTGTGAGGGCGCGCTCTCTCTCTCACGCACGCCCACGGCTCCTCCAAGCGCGCGCGCACACACTCACGTACACTGGTCTTCTGTGCACACACACGCGCGCACGCACGTCGGGAGAGTGAGGGCTCTCCTGCGGCCTCTCAACGCCCCCTACCTGTCTGCCTGCATTGATAGATAGATAGATAGATAGATAGATAGATAGATAGATAGATAGATAGATGCGTCAAGTCTTCATTTGTACTTTTCAGAAGAAGTAAGTGGAGAGTGAAGCATAATTAATTCATAATTAATTATTGAATTTATGTTATGGAATGGAATGGAGACTTTTTTTTTTTTTTTAAAGAGCATTGGTATAACGAATGTGGACACCATATATAAACACTCACTAGATTTGAAAGCATCTCGAAGACGGGTGTTCTTATTCCTTATGGTTCATTATAACTGTTTACATTTTGCCAACTGTCCAGATACATCCTCTTCATTGGCGGCACACTATCGTTTTCAGAAACTACTTATACTTCTGCTAAAGATACAGTAGTTCTTGATAACACTGACTGTTGACATTCTCTGTTTCAGGTCAAATTCTATCCTGTTATTGTGTCTGCATTTTTGGATATAAATTAACAAATGTGTAAAACAGGTTGCCACGTACAAAGAATAAAGCTATTCGGATAATTTTTGTATTGTTTGACAATTATGCATGTTATGCTACATTATTGTGACACATAAAGGTATTTGACTTGACTTGAAGGGCAAAATGGATGAACTGAAAACAAATCAAAATCAAATCAATGTTTTATGCCACAAGTCTTTCAGTTTGTATCATTTGCATTTTGTCTCTGTATGCCTGTAGGTCCCATGTCTTGTGGATTAAAACCTGATTCGGAGTGAAATGATAGTGTAATGAAACTATGTGTTAAGTGTCCAGTGACTTATAGCTGAAACACTCGTTTAAATGTTGAATTTTGTCTTCTTCACTTTATGCTCAACAGCCGAGAACGTGCACCATATGTAATGCACATAAAGTATATTGCAGCACGAAGGAAAAGCAGAGCTCAGCACTTTGGAAACCACTAATACTGTACGCTTCAAGTAGGAATGATGCAGGCCTGTGAGTGAAAACTCAAGATTCCTTTACAAGGCATTTTGATCTTTGGTGAAAACCTTTGGCAACAAGATGCTAAGAAAATCTACTTAAAACATTTTTGCTTTAAGAATGGCTTAGAGTTGAAATTAACAAAGTAAAAATACTATATTGTTTCTAGGTTTACAGTTGATTACTCAACCGTTCATTTCCACTCGAACCCCTCGAAGTTTGACTCTTGAATAAAGAGTATAAAGATATACTGACAAAAGCTTCAAACTGAAAGCCCTATCACCCTTCGATAAATGCCCTTTGATTTATTGCTTTGTTGTTGACTGTGATATCTATGGTGCAAGTTATGAGGACTTGTTTGGTGACCTTGGTAAAAAAAAAAAAAAGAAGCGAGCTGCCAACTAGACACGTGCTCATCTTTTTTGTGTCAGAGACCACCGTTAATTGAACATGGGCTGAAATAGACTCCTCTATTTCACGGGTCTGTGCCGCCCCCGCTTCGTGACAGAAAGCTTGGGGGCGTTCCCAGCTGACTCCAGAGTGCGATCCTCCCCAGTCTCCATGTCGTTCCCGGACATTCTCTTGTAAGGCGTCTCGCATAAAGTGATGTCATCTGGGTTTCAGTGTTGCTCTCCCTGTGATCAATCCATTCATGTTCCCTCCCATCCCTGTTGCAGACTTGGCTGCAAGACATCCCAATTAGTTAATAATGGAGAGTGAACAAATGACATCGCACAGGGGGAAGGGAGAAGAAATGTCCAGACGGTTGGGCCATCTTGAGCTCTCGCTGCACGCTAAACTTTGTGAACTGATGCAATGTATGATTGAGAACGCCGACATGTTATTCCCATCGATGGAAGGAGGAGCAACTGGCAAATGCTAATGATCCCGTGTGATCAATGTGTTCCAGAAGGCTATATTTAGAGCAGAGCAGCTGCTGCTGCCCAGGCAGTTCTTTTCTCCAGTCAGGGGGCAACATCCACTTACTGTCTGCGTGATTTTGAGTAATTCCCACCATACTGTCCCCCCTTGCCCGTTAAGGTGACGGTGTGATGCAGCCGTCTGCAACACGAATTCCCCTCCCACACGCCTCTCAATCACAAAGTCCTTAAAAAAGACCCGGGGGAAAAAAAAAAAACAAAAACAAAAAAAAACAGTAAAGTTAAGCCAAAAGCTACCAATACACATTTATCTGCAGGATTAAGTCAGCTTTAGGCCGCCACTCTGCGACTCAGCAGAGTGAGGCACTGACTGTCCCTGAGTGTTTGTAACATCTTGGGTTCAAGGCCCTCTCATCTATCACATACAATATCCAGTCACATACCTTATTGTATTTCTTTTTTCTCCTGCCGGGCAAAAATAAACAAATAAATAAAAAGCAGAAATGTTGTAAACTAATCTTAAAAAAGATAGATTTTCTCTGCAAATCCCGTGGTTAATCCCCTATCTGACTGTGTTTGAGTGCGAGCCCAGAGGCCAGTGGTTATGCCCATGTGACTCTCAGGGAAATCTCTAGTTCACACTGACTTACATAACACCACTGCAGCAGCAACATCTGGGAGTGCCCACCTCACAGCTGGACTAGAAAGAAACAGTATGATGGTTTTTTTTTTTGTTTTTTTTTTTGTTTTTTTTAATGTGGGAGGTTGGCAGAGACATGCCTCACCTTTATGGCTGTTACCATCTTGCAGGGGTATTAAAGTCAAAACATTACACAGCAACTAAAAATAGCCTCCTCTGACTAAACCGTTTCTATAGCCTTCGTGTCAGAGAGAACCACTGTCCTAATCCCCCATTAAGAAATGAATACAGTACTCCACAAAGCATCTTTAAATCATTTCACACACGTGTCACTGCATAAGCTGGAGCTCTGTCATATGCTTTAGGCTCCATGAGGCATAAGTCCGATCATGCTGCATGGTCACGCACAATTGCTGCCAGTTGAAATGTGTGCTTAATGCGTGTCTTTGTACCTGAAACAGGAGAGCGCTGGTCGGTGATCCATAATGCCCTCACTGTCTGTCATGAAAATGGATGGCAAGACACCAGATAATGTCTGGCTGCTTTCCAAGCTCTGTATTGGATTTAAGTTATACTGCAATCTCGCAATTGCTTGCCATCTACTGCTGCAGAATAACAGGTTAATTTTTGGGTTTTTTGCACGCTGTACAGATACGAATGCGATACAACTCTGTTTGTCTATGAATCTTACCTATTGTGTAAAATGTTTCTACCATTTGAACTGAACTGTGCACATGGGTGACGCAAATTTCACATTAAAACACCACATGTATGCCAATAATACTTTCTTTGTTTTAGAGGTGGGCTGTTTTTTATTTAACAGCAATTTCTAATTTTGAAAGGCTGAGAAAGCATTCTGAATTATTATAAACATGTGTGTGTGTGTGCGTGGGTTTCTTTTTTATTGTCTCCTTCCTTCCCTTAGTTTGTAACTGTTAAACGTATCATACTGTTTCATATCAAACTTTATTCCCCTTGCCTGTTCAAAAGTAGATGATAAAAAGATTAATGACCGATCATAAAGTCACTCGTGTTTTCCAGTCTTCGTACCTGGATTGGGATTAGGATCAATCTGCTGATCTTTGATCTGCTGCAGGCTGACACACCCACTCTCACCGGATGCAAAACTATGAGCAATGTGCAGTCTTTCAGTTTTTCCAGGTCTTCTCGAGTGTCTACAAAATATATCCAAATATAATTGTTAACAAAGCCATGGGAGCCCTCTCAGGTTTGTGATTCATCCTCACAACTGGAAACCACTGCACTGGAGGAAGTATGACTCCTTTCCTCTCCTTTAGGGTGCATGACAGTGTTGAACTGAGTTAATTCATCAGCCCTGTTTAACCATGCTGTGGCTGATCCTCTTGGTAAATACACCAGCGCTAAGTGGCTTTCAATCATTACCACTGAGTATCCCTAATAGCACTAATAGGCTTAAGAGGACCTCTCCTTCTCAATACTGGCCCCAGCCCTCCATGTAATGCTTGCTTGCTCGGGCCTAAGTTAGCAGTGTGTGTGTGTGTGTGTGTGTGTGTGTGTGTGTGTGTGTGTGTGTGTGTGTGTGTGTGTGTGTGTGTGTGTGTGTGTGTGTGTGTGTGTGTGTGTGTGTGTGTGTGTGTGTGTGTAGATTAGCGTTTGTCTTGTTGTGTTAGGCTGAATATCTGTCTCACTACGTGGACTCGGGGGAGCCTAACTGAAATAGTCATCTGGCCTCTTAGAGGAATAGGAATGAAATGGATTGGCTTTTAAAATGAATGGTTGAGTCAATACCAAATGACCATTAGGGTAAACGAAAAGAAAAAAAGAAAGCTTTCAAATCTAGACAAGCACTTCAAGGCAAACAAAAAGGAACAGATGGTTGTATCTTTATAGGATATTGAACTTGAACCCTCCAGATGGACAGCACTGAGTGAAGAAGTTTATTCTAAGCTTGATGTTGTAATTGCTGCAAATTCACAGGTCTCACTTTTTAAATAATTCACCAAAGTGAAAGCTGTGCAGGACATCTGATATGCGGTGAGTGTCTCCCTCTTGAGGACAACGTGAGGTGTTACAGACAGACTTTTCAAATATCTGTGCTAAAGCGTACACCTTATGTGTAATTCACAAAGTTGATAGTGTGTTGAATCACAGCACTTTTGCGAGTTTACCTGTTGGTGTGTGTTCATTACAGAGGTGTGTGCCTGTGCGTGTGCGTTTGCGTGTGCGTGTGTGTGTGTGTGTGTGTGTGTGGGGCCAGGTGGGTGGTATTGGGTTTCCTTAGGAGGTACTAGTTCATCACCTAACACCCTGACCTCCTTAGTCTGTGACCCGGAGAGACAAGGGGAAGGCAGCCCTTCATCCACTTCACTGAACCTGGTTACGGCTGACTTAGTGTGTGTGTGTGTGTGTGTGTGTGTGTGTGTGTGTGTGTGTGTGTGTGTGTGTGTGTGTGTGTGTGTGTGTGTGTGTCTGTCTGTCTGTCTGTCTGTCTGTCTGTCTGTCTGTGTGTGTGTGTGTTATATGGATTGCCAGAGAATGAATTAGAGTCTTAATAAATAATCCACACAGAGGGCAGAGGCTGATACTTTCACTTTCACTGAAAAATGGCAAAAAGAGCTGAGGTAAGGCAGCACAGTATTGACTCGGAATAAATTTTAAACAGCAAAAGAAGTTTTATCAGAGGGTTTTATTTTCCTGCTTGATATGCAGAAATCTCCGTGTGTATCTGAACCTCTTCCTATCTTGGATTTTTCTTGGATGATGTATCTTTTAAAATACTATAACATTGTAAACTACTAAAGCTAATTTAGCCTGTTGCATATGCAAAAATGTGCTTTTATAAAAATATAAAGCTGCAAAGATGAGGTCTTCCATAACGTTGTCAGAAATCTTATGTGAATCCCTCAAAACAAAAAAAGGTAAATAAACACTCCAAGAACCACAGAGGGTAGCATAGCATTACTCATGTGTTTAATATGAAATAAAAGATGCAGTTTATTGTGTCCAAATACAGAGAGGAGGTGGGACATCTGAAGAGTTGATGTAGAGAAATCAACGTGAAAAAGACCAAGGAGATGATCGTGGATTTCAGGAGCTGACCCACCGACATCACATGCCTATTTAAGTGTTTACTATTTGAAACACTGTGTATATTTCTTTTATTGGGCCTATTAACATTACTTTTCCCTTCCATTTTCTATTACGTACAATTTTATTATTTACTTATTTACATTTTTGTGTCAGCCAGGCCTCAAGTATAGAATTTCGCACCATGTCATGCAATCCTTGAGTTTAGAGGAGAGTTTACCTTCAGTGATACACATAAGTGGTAACATTGCTTGAGAAACCACAGAGTCTCAGTACAGTGACTGGGAGGTAACAGTTGATCTGACAGGATTAGGGCGATATCACAGTCATAATTATCAGCTTTGCTCCTCCAATCTGACTCTTGAGTCAAATCCTCTGCAACACAGTTCCAAACGATTGGTTGGTCACACTGAAATCTCACAGATTTTGGTGATAAGGTTTCCACACAACACCATGTGGCATCTGCTTTGGTACAGCCACCCACTGAGTGCCCAAACTGTTCAGTATCTCATGTCACAAGGTTGTCTTTTCGCTGTGTGTGTGTGCGTGTGTGCGTGTGTGCGTGCCTCTACACTTTTTTGCTTTTCGATCTGCCTCATTTCTGCAAAGACAAGCAGCAGCTTGAAAATGCAGCCGTAGCACCTCCATCATTTTGACAAGCACAAACACACATTTTCGGATTAAGCTGGTTCAGGGGAGGTTTAGTCACAATCCTTTGGGCCAGGTCGACTCAGTTGCAGAACTGTGTTTTCTACAAATTAAAACATTGGGTACAAATTAATCTCATATTAGTAGAGAACATCCTGGACATGTTCGTCTCTCACACGCTCGGCGCGCACGTACGCACGCACTCACACAGGAAGTGGTGTCTTCCTTGTAAATGAGCGTTTGTAATTTAAAAACTAAGAATTTTTATTTACATTCCCGGCCTCCACATCGAATCTACCTCTTCACCCACGACTCTTAGCCCACCCACATCATAGCCAGTTATCTTGTGACATCACCACAGCAGATCTGATATCAAACAATAACACAAACAACTAGAACAGGGCAGGGCAACCCCGGTCCTCGAGGGCCGCAGTCCTGCATGTTTTTGAACCTGAGTTCTCGTGATGAGGCTCTGCAGAAAGCTTGATAACGAGCCACTAATTGCTGTCAGCTGTGTTGACGTGAGGAAACATTGAAAACGTGCAGGGCTGCGGCCCTGGAGGTCTTTAAAGAGCATCAGCAGAAAGGAGAAGGTGAGTAAAGAGTAAAATGTCGTCTGATAAACCACCTTTACCAACCACAAACACACACACACACACATTCTCTCCTCTTCATGAGCTGTGTGTGTTTAGTATTCGTTACCTGGGAAACCCCGCCTTTCACAATGTACATCTGCCTGTGCATGTGCGTTTGCGTGTGTTTGACGTTGCCGCGGTAACGCCTGACCCCGGTGACTTGGGCCTTTGCAGGGCCCCTATGTGGAGCTGCTCCCCTCGGCTAGCCGGCTGGTGACTGACACAGCGGCAGCTGCTTTGGACGGGTGTGTCCACATGAGTTCAGACACGCTCAGATGTGCTTCCGTAGATCAGCAACATGGTGTCCCTACTGAACCGGAGGGGAAGGAAGTGAGTTTTACTCAGAGCAATAACAAAAATCTAAAATGTTTGAAAGAAAAATATCCTAAATATACTAATCAAAACGTATTTTACAACACTGCTGATAGATTTCTGTATAGTGTATTATTACTACACTTTTTTTACTACATAAAAAAACAGGACAAACTGAGACACACATAGAATATTACATAGTAAACTATATACTGCTTATACTGTCATTTAGGCTGAGGAAAAATTGTCTATGTCACTCCTGACCAAGGGTATTACAATATGTGGAGTACAGGATCAAATAATTCAGAGGAAAAAAAAAAATCATGTGGGGCCAATAATTGACTTAAACAATTAGTTTGGGAACATTTCTTTATATATGTTTTGATTTTCTGAAAGTTTTAACAAGTCCTAATCTACAGAGTCCAGATGCACTACAGGAAAAAATGTGTGGAAAAAAACCACACATTGTATTTCCTTTAAAATATTTTAAGTTGCAACTACATGATAGAAATACCTGAATATCATACATGAAACCTTTCACAACACTCACTGTCATTTTACTGTGGGTATATTTTTTTTCCCCATCATTATCGACAAATGTTAGATGTTTTTGTTGAATATAATGAATGAAAACCTCAGAATACAATCACCTATGGAATTTGATCAAGAATTTATCATATTTTTCTGATGATACCCCACAGTGACCTTGCTAAAACTGTTTATTGTTGGAAAAAAGCCAGTACATGTGTTATCAGGAAAACCTCTGGCTGAACTCTCAGCACTGCAGGTGTGAGCATATGTGTACATCAACACCAGAGCCACCAATTACCTGCACAACAAATCATTTTTTTATCTTCATATCATAATTTTTGCCATAATTTATCAATAAAAAAAAAAATTGTGTATGTGAAACAAATGTTGTGAAAAACGCCATCCTTAATGGACACGTGCTGTACGTCTACCTTCGCCTTTGGCTCACGGGCCTCTGCAGCCTCCACGCCTGAGGCAGCATAAACCTGTCAGCAGTCATACGCCTTCTCATAGTTAGCTGTGTTTAAATGACAAGCCTTTCATCTGCCTGCTCTCTCCAGCTACATGACTTTAATGGCCTTGACATCATGTAAGCGGCAGCAGCTGGCTGCTTGCAGCAGGACTTTCCTATATATGTGTGTGTGCACGTATGTTTGTGTGCAGAGGAAGAGGGAGTTGTTGGTACCTGCATGGTGGTGTGCCTCTAATCCATGTTTGTTCTGCTCCAGCACCAGGAGAGAATGTCCCACACACATACAGAGTAACAGCACAGCTGCAGCCCACCACACACACACACACACATGCACAGATGGACGGAAGCATGGACATGTAATGTCCTTTTTCGTGGACATTGCATGGACTAACTAATTTCTATAGACTTTCTCAAAACTGAACCATTACTACAAGCTGCCTCTTAAAAAAAAATACCACAGTTAACTTACTGACTCAGCCTTTACAACATGTTTTCACCTTCAAATTGACAAACTATCATTATGGAAACTTACTTTGTCTTTGCTCAGCCTTCTCATTCAAACAATGCCGTCCACAGACGCATTCAGCGTTATCCTAACCTTAAGCACCACAATAAGGGGTAACCCCAGTCTCACCTACTACAAACTAAACACACACACTGAAGTTGTGAAGTACAAGCCATGGTGTCAGAGGTTTTTTTTTTTTTTTATTATCTACAATTTTCAAAAAGAGACCAGTGCACAGTGAATTGACTAATTACAAAGCCACTATGTTTAGCTTTAAAACAAAACTTTTAAAAGTATTATTAAAAAATCTTACGGTCGCTCAGTTTGATTTTCTTCTCGGCCCAGACAATATCCTCTTTACACCGTAGGGTCACGGGGATAGTGGAGCCTATCCCCATCTGAATAGACTGACAGATATCCAATTAATCAAAATCAGAGAAACGCATAATCGACCATGCACGCATTAAGATCTGCAGCCAATTATGAGTAACCAGTCTCCCTGCAAAACATGGTTTGTGGGATGAAACAAGTGAGACGCCACTCAGAGGAAACACAACATAGAAAGGTAGTTTCAGGTGGTAGGTTTGAACCAGGAAGGCTCTTTTTTAGTGAAGTAGCAGTGTTAATTACTGTACTTATCCACTTCAAAGGTATTTTCTTGTTCATTCCTTCTTGCTATTAGTATTATCAACCCATCCACTTTTTATACAGCTGTTTTTATCCAACTTAAGGTCGAGGCAAATGGAGCTCCAGCTGTCTACTCGAGACAACAGCACACATTCACATTACGATCGACTGCAAAGGACCTCAAACTCCTCAATCTGATATTTATCGACTGTGATAAGAAACCAAAGTACCTCGAGAAAATTCTCATATACAGCTCAAGAATAAAACTCCACATAGAAAAACTCCCAGGACCAACTGGTTGCGTTGTTACTATGATTGTTATTATTACAATAATAATAATAATTTATATATATGATTCTTAAATAAAGTATATAAATCACTACTTCCTTGAGGATTTTAGTTATGGTTTAAATAAAGTTTGAGTTGTAAATAAAGAAACCATTTACCACCTCTGTTCATAATCTTTGTAACACATAAAATACATGTTATTGTTTGGACATGTGGATCAAAATAACAATTTGAATGCATTTGAACAATTATTTTGAATGATATGTTATTATGTTATTTTGAATAATCATCAGTCTCTAATATAACACTTTTTTTTTGTC
This sequence comes from Blennius ocellaris, assembly GCF_963422515.1. Classification (NCBI taxonomy): domain Eukaryota; kingdom Metazoa; phylum Chordata; class Actinopteri; order Blenniiformes; family Blenniidae; genus Blennius; species Blennius ocellaris. The sequence goes on from NC_137661.1 coordinate 22,207,035, forward strand.
GTTGCTTGCAGCGACTCAGTAACGTCAAAGTCTGACTCTAACGTCTGGGAATTGAGACATACATACCAGTCAGTCACTGAGCTAATCTAAGAGAGAGGCAGACAAGAGGGGGGAAAAGACCACCAACATAGTCAGTCAGTCTATCAGGAACTGTCTGTGTGTGAGCAAGGGGGAGCCGTTATCGCTCCACACCTTTGATATGAGACCGAGTTTGAGCTGAAGTGGAAAGATTTGCACAGTTCGTTTCACAACTTCTCTTATCTGCACGAGCTGAAGTAATTCCTGATACTGCCATTACAGCTGCTACTGTGTGTGTGTGTGTGTGTGTGTGTGTGTGTGTGTGTGTGTGTGTGTGTGTGTGTGTGTGCGTGTGTGTGTGTGTGTGTGGAGTGATTGCATGAATTTGAAGAAACACATGATGTAGTGCCCTCACTACCACTACTCTAATGTACACAAGGATTTTAATCACTGTTTTAGACTTCCAAGTTCAAAAACAACATTTCAAAAAACTTCTAAGTTCCACAGATTTGCTCACAGAAATGTTATCGTGTTGTTGTAGATTCCGAGAGGATAACGCTTAAAAGAGCAATGTTGGACCCCCCCCCCCGAGGGCTCAAATCCAGGTGTTGAGGTGAAATGTATTACACTGTGATGTCCGCACAGATTACCTCCCTAACAAGGAACAGGAAACAAGGTCAAAGTTACTCGAAATCCGCAATTTTAATTTCTCATATTTCCCATATTTCTATGTGTTTGAATGGTGGTGTGGTTTAGTATTGTTTTTGCCAGGCACAAAAAGCCCATGTGTACTTATACTGAAAGCCGGGGGAGGTGGAGCAGAAGGTAGAACACACGGAATATGACTTAACTTATTGGGCAGAACACACATGTTAAGGTCATAGAAACCAATTTGTTTTGATCTATGCTGGACGGGGATTACAGCATTTACAGTACTTTAATAGGTCTTATGATGGAACCCTTACAGTTTTAAGCATATAAAAAAAAAAGAGAAGAAGATGGTGTGAGTTGACACAAGCAATTAAAAGAGTTCTGAGTTGCCTCTATGAATGCTTTTACAGCAACCTTTCAACCCTCCACCTACAACACAGAAGCCTCCACTTCCTCTATGCGGACGCTCGGCACCAGTTTGACGCCATTACACAACAACCTCGACACAAATTTAACAATCAGATTACATGTGAAAAGGAGGATATTTAAATATGCATTGGACCATACTTATGCCTTCACAGTACATATCTCCCTTTAGATGAAAGCAGCTTCCAAATGTAGTTACAAAAAGTGTTGGAACTAAAATTTAAAGTGATCTGCACACTCTGGCTCGGTGGGGGAAGTAGGTTGTCTTTCAATCCAGCGGTTGGATGTTTTATCGACATCTACATTCTCCGAATTCTCCTTGGGTAAGATATTGAACCATAAGTAACTTCTGACGGAGTAAACAGTGTGAATGGCTGCTCCGTCACCTTTGGTGGGAACACGACTGATGGTGTAAATAAATATCTCTCAGACTGTTGAAGTGGTGAAAATGTGAAAACGTATGGGATGTATTTATAAAGCACATTTTACCTCTTCCATTCCTGAACACCCATCAACACTCATATTCCACAAACATTGTCACAGTAATGGCGATGGCCGACGGTTTGTTTAACGGTTAAAACTCCTACTTATTGATTGATAAAACAACTTTGTCATTAACGAAATTTTGACGTAACACAACCTATTTTACCTCGCTTTGGGCAAATGTTCACAGCAAATCCTCTAAATTTCTTTTAATCAAACAGATTCACCATCTTCCTCCGGCAACTGCCAATAAATCATCTGTTTATACCTGCTAGTTTGGAGATAACTTTTAGACAGACCTTCAAAATAGTGAAGAACCAGAATTCAAAGTTAGGAGAAAAAATAACAATGATAAAAGAAGAAATGGAGTCCCCAGGTGCCTGCTCTTTCCTCTCTGCTACATGTGGAGTCAGGTGTGTGTCTGGAGGCAGACGGACCAGCATGTTTATGTGAAGCCTCCATCAGGCACAGACCAAACATGAGCCTTACCTGCTTCCCCCCTCGTTTCCATCTCTTTCCTCCTGCCCCTCTTTTTACCCCCATGTCTGTTGCTTCTGAAGAGGCGGCAAGCCGCGAAACGCCCACCGCTCGAGAAGACGAGGCAGGGAAGTGAGGTGTGTGTGTGTGTCTGTGTCTGTGTGTGTGTGTGTCTTTGAGGGCCAAGTCTTACTGAGGTAAATACCACATTACCGTCATGCTGTTTGCAGTGATTACTTTAATGTACGTATCGGAGCAAAAGGATAAATTGGCTCCGGATTACCTAACTAATTGGCTTATGTCAAAGTAAATAAAAACAGGAATCATATTATGAAGCTATACAATTTCACGATATTTTTACTCATATCTTTGTGTTGGTTTTGCTATTTTCAAATACACCAATATGGTCAACATTTTTTTTCTTGATCTCTCATGAGAACTATCTTCTATCTCAATTTATCACCATTTACTACAGTAATTAGTAACAAACACAATTAAAATAGAAGACAGATGGTAAGATTTAGACTTTGTGGAGACAAATATAACACATTTCTAAAATTCGGGTGAAATTATCGATTTCAGTTTGAATTAAATTGGAATTTAATCTTTCACTCATCTTTATATTTCATGTTTTACATCCATGTATTAATTTTTATTAACATATATTTGCAGTACGTACAATTTCACAGCTGGACATTCAGGACACCTCATTGATTTTTACACTCAGGTGCAATAAATATGCAAAACAAAGTAGGTTAAAAGTTGTACTTTACTTTCCAGAAACTCATAAACAAGTTATTGATGCTACAATAAATCAGGTGCACACTTATGGCAATCCAATCAGAGCCTAAATCCATAGAAATGATGTTGGATTCTTCAAAACCTCACTGGGGCTGTGATGTTGGTAACTTTCTTAACTAGGGACACGCCAACCGCCCACCCTTGGCATGTTCGAGCCTGATATGTCACAACGACCCAAAATGTTATAAAGTAAAATGTCATAAAACCTGAAATGTAATAACTGGCCGATAATGTGACAACAGTCCTGAGCCTGAAATGTAATATACAAAAAAGTAATAAAAAGTTACATTTTGGGTTATTGTTACATATCAGGCTCTCACAAGGCAAATTGACTGGAGTCTGAACAAACTCCACATTCAAATCAAATGTTAAGATTTGTTGTTCATCATTTTAGAGGTTGATAAATACCTTAAGAGTTATATAACATAACATTATTGTGTCACATATATTGCGGTAATGAGTTTCTATTGATGATTTCCTAATGATTTCTACTGATGTGTCAGCATTGAGATAATGTTAGTAAGTGTGTGACTTAAAATGCCCAAACGATGGGACTTTATTGAGCAGACAGGATTCACTAGACTTCATTTCTGTGGGCAACAGCCAGTATTTTCAGGAGCTCATTTCTACTAATGAAATTCTCTTTCCTACCACTAGATGGTAATCCGTACTCACCGAAAAGGTTTGACCAGGCCAAATATATAAAATCAATGTGGTGGCATTTACCTCAATCTGTTAGGCGTACATCCTAAGCAGGGGAAGACAAAGTTTTAGCAAACACAGTGAAATTGTTGGTTTAATTACTCAAGACGACGGAAACTATCAAAAGGATGCTTCTGTTCCTTAATCTTCTGATTTGTTTTTGAGTCTATGAGTTTTCATTGTGGCGTGTGTGTATGCGTGTGTGTGTGTGTGTGTGTGTGTGTGTGTGTGTGTGTGTGTGTGTGCGTGTGCGTGTGCGTGTGTGCGTGTGTGCTTGCAGTGGTTGCACCACTCCTCAGTCTGCCAGGAAGCTTCTCTCTTTACTCTGTCTGGCTTATATATGCACGCGAGGAAACAGGCTGGAAACTCTCTGCCGGTGTTTGTTTGAGGCAGCTGGTCTCTCTTTGTAACGACGGTAATCCCAGTCCAAAGTGAAAACACACACACACACACACTTGCACATACGTACAGTAAAATACAACAGCACCTGAGTCCATGAAACCTCGCAGTCTCGCCTTTTTCATACTAAGTAAATATTTGATGGTGAAAGCTTCAAACATGTTCCCACCATCGGAACATGAAACTTTGCATCGTCAGCGCTGCAATGATCTTCAGGGTCAAAGAGATGGAGGAGAAGGAATAAAGCTGATTAAAGTTGGATTATCGTCTTGATTTAGATGTACCGTCATATCCCTCCCGTTTGTTTTCTGTTGGGTTGAATCTAAACGTGTTACAAACTGTTCTTGTCTAAACGGCAGAGTGCCGATTCTCCATGCTACAGTGACTTTTGAACAGTTCAACCATAGTAATAAAAGCCATCCAGTAAAACAATATGATTTCTTTTGACAGTTCAATAACAATTTGTCTCTTGACCTTGAGGTTTTTCTGCCTTTTGTTTTGACCTGACAGCCGATCTTGGCGTGCAATGGCACAACAGGTCCACTGAGCTTTTCAAACCGTCGATTTGCATAGAAATGTTTTTAAAGTGATCCTCAATATTTTGTGGAGATGAAGAAAAAAAAAAAAAACACACAAGCAAGTAGCGTGACATAAACTTGCAATATTTTCTGTCTGCTGCTGTTTCTTAACATTAAAATGATTTTTATGTTGTTTAAAATTTAACAGGAGTGATCAATGGAAGTCATCTGATGTGCGTCTATCCATTCAAACTAAACTAACTAACCAGGGGCCTGAAGAGGCTCCAGAGAATAATCACACTATTAAGCAAAATTGTGTCCCGAGAAGGAAAACTGATCCTTTACCAAAAGAAACGGGTTTAAGATTACAGTCATTTGATTCGCTGCTAATGAAAACTGTTGTATAGCAGCTTTAAAGTACTGTGGTCTGGGCCAGAGCGTCGCACTCTCACATAAACTGCACTATTTACCCTGAAGTGCCTTTTCCAGTGTCAGTGTGCAGAGTCCTTCACTTCCTGAGAAACTTCACTTCACTTTCCAAAAATGCTAATAACATGGACAGGGAGTCGAATCTGGAGCCCAGGACAGCCAACAGGAGGAGAAATTAGAAGTGGTGATTAAAGATGATGGTTGTTAAGGAGAGAGAAATCCCCCTTCCCACCCTGAGCCTCTCTCTCTCTCTCTCTCTCTCTCTCTCTCTCTCTCTCTCTCTCTCTCTCTCTCTCTCTGCCTGTCTTTCTCCCATCGAAGTCTGGCTCTACTATCAATGGGAGCTTTCGCTTTGCTTTGCATGATAAATATGATGGTCGAGTGTGTGTGTGTGTGTGTGTGTGTGGCGTGTGTTGGGGGGGGGGGGGGGGGGTGCGACGGAGTCCAACAGTCCACTCCAATGCATGAGTGGCTTGGTTCATTGCCAGCATGTTAAACCTAGCAACAAGATTTGACTTGGCCTGCTGAGAGAGAGAGAGAGAGAGAGAGCAAGAGAGAGAGCGAGAGCGAGAGCGAGAGAGAGAGAGAGAGAGAGAGAGAGAGAGAGAGAGAGAGAGAGAGAGAGCTGGCATATGCACAGCATGGGCATATGGATCTTTGTTTGTTCGTTTTGGACCATTTAGTCATTCTGTCACTCCAACTGGACTACTTAGTGAATTGGTGCTACTTCTGGTTCTGTATCACACACACACACACACACACACACACACACACACACACACACACACACACACACACACACACACACACACACACACACACACACACACACACACACACACACACACACACACACACACACACACACACACACACACACACACACACACACGCGAGGTGAGCCAAGACTTGACTCTGCTGCTTCACAGTCTGTTACTGTTCACATGGCCTAAATGAAATGACGAACCTTTTCCAATTAATCCTTTTAACCAACATGTGTGATCCCTGGCTCACGCCAGCGTGGCCTTCAAACTAACAGAGTCGACGCCAAATCAAGTCGGTTCGTAGCCTCCGGGGCCTTTGCTGACCATCAACATTGATCATCTACGAAGGCTGGCAGCTTCCGCATTGATTTTCATCCACTTCTGGACTCTGTATTATACATTTAGGATATATTTAAAGGTGCATGTTAAGAAAAAAATAAAAAATAAATCCAACTTCTATACAGAGTCCAGCATCATTTTCTTGAGGAACGTATATCGGGTCATTCTGAGCCAAATCAACAGACTTTGGACAAACGCAGGTTTTTAATGCTTTTGAACTCAGGAGGTGTCTTTCAGACCTCCATCGAAGTCACTGATGAGTCAAAATCGGAACCATCTTAAATCGCTCAGTGTAAAAATACAAAGCGGCAAAGTGCACATAACACTTGATTAATCCTTTCATCAAGCTCTAACTTTGTGAAGATCCACACTTGTCTACGGAGACAGAACAACTTGTAAAGTCTATCCATGGTTAAAATGTAGTGACTTGTAGAACTTTATAATAATGGAAACGATCTTATTTTTTGCCGTTTCAGACAGTGAAGAAGTGACAATGTTTTACGTCGAATTAACCACAAGTTGGCTAAAATGATTGAGACAGTTTAGCATGTTCTTTCTGTGTATGCCATTTTTTTTTTCATAAATATGAGGTCCTGTCATGGACTCTCCTGAACAGGATGTAACATACCTGCTTTTTATCCTCCATCATCTGGAATCTACTTGATCTTCAAGTGCCTGGAACTGGATGAAGCCAGGTATAGAGAAATGATGAATGGATTTAATTGAGTGGCTGGTTTGGCAGCCATATCTTGTTTTCATGAGGTGTTCTTCACCTTTTCATGTTACACATTGTACTTTAATCTCAGGATATTACCTTGAATGTTTGTCTATTTACTTCATCATAATTTACTACACGGTTTTACTATTGTTTTTAACAACGTCTTTTAAAAGAAAAATAAATGTTAGCTGTTATCTATGCTTCAATTTCATTTTAGTTGTTCACCATTTTACCCTCTTTTTCTTTTTGGGCATATTTTCATCCAGTTGCTTTGTAATGTAATTTCTTTTACATTCTGTTTAATCTTATCACTGGATTTTTCTTTTAGTGTGTGTATTTGCGTAAATAAATATATACCTGCATTTGCATGTTTGGAAACATTTCTACTTTGCATCTCGTGTGGGTCATTTCTGAAGCACGTGTTACACAGGGAAAAGCTCAGTAGAGAAGTACACTAAGACGGAGAAACATATTTTTTTGTACCAGAAAACACATTCACCGTGCAACATTTTCAGTTGTATTTCTGCTGTTTGTGGGAAGTCGTAGGTCATTCCAGCAGTCACACTGTGAGGTGTGGCGGGACAGTGGGCTAAAAATGTCTGACTCTCACGCTACCTTTGTTTGGACGACCTCTCAGGACTGGAGCACAAAAACAAATCATCCAGGCGGCTCATCTTTCATCTGGGACAAACCAAAAATACAGACTTTATACACTGTACCTACATCTCCCTGCTGCTGTGTGAGATTAGAACAAGCCAATGAAAGATTTGCTGATGACAACATAGTCTTTGGACTCAGGCCACTGAAATTATTGCATTTTTTCTGAAACCAGACGTCACTTTTCAGACGTTGCAGAAGTGAAACAGTTCACCGAAATTTACCTTAATGCTTATATTTTGTCGTTCTTATCTAACTATTTTCTATTAGACGTGTGCGGCACTAATGCTGATATGGACTGTCCGTCTGGAAGTGGGCTCCTTTATGTCTTTTTGGATCATCGCTCCTGGATTTAAACACGTTTGTTTAATGAACAAATTTAGTTTAATATGAATAACTTGTGTTTGTTTTGCTTTGTCGTTGATCCCACGTGTCCAAAATACACTTTCAAATCAAATCAATAACTTTTAGGAACACTGCACTTCTTTGAGCATTTTCTCGTATTTTGGTATCATATTGCAAATGGGTTTCTGTGTTGTGCCGTGAGCCTACCACTTCTGTACTCAAAAGCATAAATCTAAACAGTTTTCCTTTGAAGGACATTTCTACCGTTTGTTTCTGTCTTGCTGGCTGACAAACATTTGAAAAATTTCTCTTAAATAAGGCCTTGGTTGGGGAATGCTGAACTGTTCTGGCTCTGCTTCATCATCATTGTTTCCATTCCTCTGTGGTCAAATCAAACTCTCATGTCAAATCCAATAAGTGACATATATTTTAATGGTTTTTTTTTTTTTGGGGGGGGGGGGGGGGGGTTGTTGTTTATTTATACCTAGAAAAACAAACATTTCAAACATAAACTTGGTCAGAAACCACCTGTCTTGTCGATTAATTTCCCTTCTTTGGACAGAAATGGACTTTTAAAAGGAGGGAGAACTTCTCAGCGTGTCAGTTAGTCAACATGGCAGCATGTCATCCGCCGGGGTTCCTACCAGCTTCAAACCTCTGCAAGAATTAAACCATTTTTAAATTAGCCCCGTTCAGAAATACTCTAAATCTGTCATGCTTTAACGTGGCGTCACATTCCCTCAGATTACCATCATTACAGTAATTAATGCTTTAATTTCTGGCCATGTTTTGATACGGAACCCAAAGTGCTGTGATTTTAATGTAATATGGGACTAATGTGGTGTGGAACATTGGGTAATCTGGCTCCCACATGCCTCGGATCTGCCGAATGGGTTTTATCTGCTGTAATATGGTTCAAACAGTGAGCTTCAGTTCAGCTGAGAGGAAAATAGACGGGAGAAATAAAGTTTGTGCACAAGTGCTCAAACAGTTCTTAGAGGGTTCCTGCTTTATTTGATACATGCAGTGCACGGCTAAAGAGGGAGGAAAGACTGCATTTGCTAATTCGGAGCTTTATTTCAGGGCTTTACCTGGCTTCAGTCTTCCACCGCTTATGTGTTTGTGGCTGATTTAACGCCACAAAAAATGAAAATGGCAGGGAAATAATGGAATATGTAGATTTTTTGAAACCTGTGATTTCTACTTTTCCAAATGAACCGGCGAATGTCTGAGTGAATAAAATGAATAAGCTCTTTTCTTGTCACCCACAAATGAATTGCTAACTAGGTTACAGTTTCACATAAATGACTTAATGGGGCTGCACTTCCTGGGAGCTCCACGTGGCCTTTCTCTCGCCTCACACGGAGTGTCTAATATACCCCTCTCATTCTGTTAGGCGAAATGAATATTGCCAGTTGTGAGGCTACTATTGAAATATCCTATTAATAATCCAGAACACATGAATAACTCTCTGTCTCGTTCCGTAGTGTGAATGTAATCCTTTGTCCATGGTGGTTTGTACCTTGTTGTACGGCTTTGTTTGGCTCTGATCTGTTCCTCTGCTTGCTATTCTTCACATTTACCACTCAGCACTTCTCCCATCAGCGCTGCATTGGTCTCAAGTTCCCTTGCGATTGGTTCACGATAATCCAATTCCACACCTAATTAGACATTTTGTATGCAACAGGCTTCATTGACACTATTCCTGAAATCACCTTGTTCTTTTGTATACCATATTGACCGGAAAGGTATCTTCGGTGCAGTTTCCATCCATCCATCCATCCATCCATCCATCCATCCATCCATCGATGAACAATAGTGTGAATGTCTTTGGATTGCAGAAGTAAATTGAAGTCTTGAGAGACAACCTTCAACATGCAGTCAATCAAACCTGAGTTTCTGAGCTCAAGTAGATAAAAGAAAATAGGAGAAAAATGGAAATAATAATAAAACAATGCAAACTCCCCACAAAGCCAAAGCCACAAATCATTGGCTCTCAACTTGGCACTCGCCGTCACGCCTCAACGTCGCACCACGACACCTCAAGGAAAATATTTAACTTGTCAAACTCACTGAAATGAAATAGGTGGCAATGTGCCAAACTGTCCACTTCAGTAACTGCAGCTTTTTGTTTGTAACAACCAGGAATGTAATAATGTTGGCCAATTTGAATGTATTAAAACCAATAACGTAATAGCTTTCCAATGACGTAGTTGGATATTTGAGACATTGGCTTAATAACATTTTTCACAATAATTCAGTAAGTTATTACATTCGGGAGGATAATTTAAAAAATCCTTTAAACATGTAATGACTCCAACTAATATTTTAATAATACATAAATAGGGCTACTTGGGAATAAAAGTTATTTTGCAGGTTTTGTGCTTTTAGCTTATAAAAATTGGTAACATCATCATTCATTTGTTGAGGATATGTACATACGCTGCAGCCATCTCTCAATTTTGGTAGTAAAAAGTCTTTAACTATGTTATTACAATACAGGGAGTAATTAAATTATTATCCAGGATTACATTATTGGTTGCTGTAATGTAGGTGCACCTGCGTTTACATTTTGATGGCTCTTCCTTTTACTGCACAAAACACACAAAGGTTTTTTTGTTGTTGTTTTTTTTTTCAAATCTTCCATTGTGGTCAATATTAAAGAATCTATGTCCTAATCTGCATTCTCACATGCTCAGTTATGCAAATAAACCTATTTACTAAACTTACTAAACTCCCATTAGAACAAAACTTTGAACATCTTTAACCCATTAACAAAAACAAGACTGTAAGGTTATTTAATGGAGTGTGAAAAATATTCATCCCTGGAATTCGCTATAAAAGTACAAATACCAAGTTTTGTCATTGGAAGAATTGCTCATTAAATTTGACTGCATGGTCGGCGGATGCAGATGAAATGTGTGAGGGAATTTTGCATAAACAAACATCTTTGACAAACTTTTATTCTGACTGACATGTCTGCGACGTTCTCCCACATTCAATTCCATTAACAGTGAAAAATCCATGCAGGAAAATAAATCAACCTTTATGTTGTTACTTAATGACCAACGCTGTGTGTTAAAAAGATGTAATGTTTGATCATTGTGTGACAACCGTTGGAAATAGTTAGTAAAGTTTAGTGAGCTGACACACGCGCATGCACACTTGTGGCTACATATATTTATATATAAAACGCAAAAATGTTGCATACGAAGGAAATGAGTTTAAGAAAAGCTACAAAGGAGGAGAGCGTCGGGTTATAGTCATTCAAGGTCATTGTGTTGTTTCGATAAAGCTGTCTTCTCTACTCGCAGGTCATTGTTGTCGACTGTCATCCTCATATTGTGTTCTGCAATGTTTTTTGTGTCTTCTTTTTTTCTTCAGTTATGCCACTGAAGGAAAATATGATCAGTGGCAATGAATCCGACAGTAAAGATCATAATGGAAAAGACGCTTGACAAACTTAGCGGAACATTTTCAACAAATGCGGCGGCCGTAAAAGAAATACCGACATTTCTCTGAATCCACTTGAGTAAATATTCATCATCAAGAACAAAACGAGCCATTTTCCTGAAAGACTGATCTCGATTCGTCCTTCCGCGAAGGTAAATGAAAAGCGTCGAGGAAGATTGTGAGCGTGGAAAATTGTGGCCATGTGGTCACAGAGGCGAAGTTTTGGCGAAGGCAGCGCGGCTTGATGAGGAATTCCTCTGAAACAACATCCTCCGGGGGGCAATTAGCGACGAGGAGGAAAAGATCATTGCTGTGCTGTGAATCTGATCTTATCAGGTGTAATTCCGAAAAAAAATTAGCAGTTTCAGGAGATGACATTTCATTGAGATCAAGGGCTTTAGACAACGTGTAGGGGAAAAAAAAAAGTTACTCTCAGAAGCTCAATAACCTTGAACGCTGCCAGTAAAAGTGTAGAAAAAAGAAGCAGCCTGGTATTCGCTCAAAAAGAGTCTTTGGGGAAACCTTGAACTTGAACAAATATCACTCTGTATGCTAGCTAATTGAATTAACCTCAGAACACTTTCTGGACTGATTTTTGTATGGAGAGAAATTTCGCTGCTGCATTTTAAATGGTAGTGGCCTTTTTGGAACAAACTTTGACAAAGTATATTTATGTTTTCTTAAAAAAGAATTTAAAAAAAGGTCTCTATATTAGTTTTGTGAAAACTGTAAAGTTGCAAGAACACAAACCAAAAGCTCAACTAAAGAAAAATGTTTTGAAAAATGGACTTTTACTTCCAAAGCACATTAAAGACGCTTCATTTGCGTTTGTACCGCCAACGTTGGGATCACCCATTAAAGCCAAAGCTGCCACGTTGTGCTCGATGATATTTGACAAAATATTCACTTATTCTTTTGGTTAATAAGAAAAAAAACATGTCGGCTGATCTTCACCTCTTTTAGATTCCTGCCTACGGGACATTTTTCAAAAAACAATGTTTGAACTGGAGAAGACTGCATTCATATTGATATAGTTCAGTTTAGATGCATTTAGGTTTTTACCAAATTCTGAGTAAAAATATTTTGTCAGCAAAAAAAAAAAATTGTATTACTTAGAAATTCATTGCAGGCGATATGAAAATTTAAAGGTGAGTTATTCCAGAAAGTAAAGTGAAGCGTGACTTTTAAATGTTCACTTCAAGTAGGATTTCAGGCTGTAAGGTAGTGGAGTGCTTAACACTCTCACCGAAATGTGACACTGACATTTCCTTACAATATTCAAAAACAATGTTAGTTGAAGAGACAGCTGAAGAGACAGCAGCTCTTTATTTGTTTTCACGTTCAAAATAGTGATTGACGGCAATAATGAAACCTCTGATGATGTCACTGCGACAATGACGTCACAATAAATGTCATGTGACGATGTGTTGTGGCCACAATTACTTTCTCAAGAAACAAGTTACAATTCTCTCCAGTCAATCCACCACTTTTTTTTTTTAAAGAAGAAATCAGCAATTGTCATAAATTAACACATTTTCAGTAACGTGCACAACACAGATAAAACACCTTCATTCTCAGATCTCTATTATCATAGTGGTGGCCCTAAATCGTTGTTGGATTATTATTGTTGATCATAAGTCTGTGTTTTGATTTTTAAGGACATCTTTTTTCGACCTTGTCAATGAAAAGAGAAAATGAGCTTCTTGTTTCTCGTTCAATCTCAGCGCAATGTTTTGGTTAATAACGTTCACACACTTGTGCTGAAGGAGCGAGCACAAGCCAAACAACTAACAATGAACCACTATTTCAGGTTCACTTACAAGATTACTGACGGCAATCAACAAAGTGTACCCCTCCGATCCGATGATTCAGAGCATGTCAGCCTTCTTGGTGTTTTGTTTTGGGTTTTTTTTTGTTGTTTTTTATCCCTATTGTTTCGGGCTGACGGAGCAAGGAGGGGACGGTCTGCCTCTGCTAACACTGGAGGTATGTGGAGAATACAGTGGGAGATGTGTGCTCTGATTTTAAACCAAGTAACCCCCCCCCTACTGAACACCCATGGATGACACAGCTCACTGATGCATCTCGCTCATTATCATCACACACACATACACACACACACACACACTTTAGCTGTGAGGAGGAATGCTGCTTCAGTGAGGCCCCCGTTTGTTGTAATGAGACCTCTTCAACCCCACCGACCAGCTGCTGAGCCTTTAAAACCTCATTAATGTTAACACAATGTAATTCACTGCTCACACCTGTCGATAGCTTCAATTAATACTATAGCACTTTTTTCTTTTCTTTTTTTTTACGATTTAAGTTTTTGTGTTGTTTCTGAAACAATGACAATACGTTTCATTCTTCTCACTTATTATTTTGAGTGTTGATGTTTAACTCCATCAGATACATAGTTTACCCATCTTGCGCAAATTTAAGTTCCATGTTGATTTGATATACTGAATTTAGTTTACCTGTTTACATTGCCCTGTTCGTAATCCTATCATGAAGTGCAGGTAACTTAACTTCTTTAAGAATAAAAAGTAAAGGTAGAGGGAATTGGAACAATATAGTGATAGTAATTTATTAGACAGTATGTATTTACATATCATTTCTATTAAAAATGTTTACAGTTTACTATTCTACATCGCAGGTTTTCATAGAACAACTGTTGTTAAAGCTTTGATTACGCAGGAAAACTTTCACCCCATGATTTGTGATGAATTTACTTATAATATAAGTTGTTTTCTCTCCTGATTCATTCAATACAATGATAAAGATTAAAAATAAGAAGGGGTTGCTATATTTTAGATTACATGCTGATGTGCCCATTTTGTGCCCATTTTGATTAAAATGTAGGAAAAAGAAATTCAACTACTTATGACCTGTAAGTAGGCTTGTACAAGTTAGTACAAGAGTACTTAAAGTTACTCTACCAGAATCCACAAGGGAAAATTCAAAACTTAGGCCCAAGCTTTAATTGTTGATGAACCTCTCCAATATGTTTTCAGAATCTTTCCGAAGGACATTAGTCATTAAAAACATGCATCTTCAACATATAAATCTCACGAAACATCCCCGGGTTTGTTGACATCTTGCGGTCATGGAAACTTCCGAAGATTCCCGAGGCATTGTGTCACAATCAAGATCAGTTTCACAATATTTATGACTATTCTTGAGTCTTGAATCCTTTCTTTGGGGGGGCTGACTTGGTCAATTATTAATGACATTTTCACTGGAGCTGCCATGACGCCATCTTTGTTATCCCAGAAACCCTTGTGGCAGCTTTCCCAGGATGACGTCAGTTAGCAAAACACAAACACAGCTTGATGTCTACAAATCTCGGTTTGTTTGTAAACAGAGAAAGAACAATTTGGTGTGATTGATTGAGGCAACTGCGACTTGGAAATGAATGGAAATGAGTGGTGATCTTATTTTCCTGTATTGGTCTATTCCCTGTGCAGAAGTGAGACCTTTTATCGGAAGTATATTTTAAGAATTTTTCTTTTAGAGCGAATTTAACTGATCACAGCAACTTTTTCCATACTTGAAAAATCTTGTTTATATAAATATACACATGCATTATCTATATAAATGCTATAAATGATTAATAACTGAAAAATGTGAAATGTTAATTGATCCTCCCATATTTATAGAATATGTGATGGTTGGTCGAAGCTAAAAAAAATCGTCCATGTGTTTTTCATAGATTTACCACTACAATTGGTGACTCAGTTTTTGATATTATAAATTACCTTTCAATGTGATATCAAATTGAAACACCAAACTCCAAAAATGTTGAGTAATCTATGAATAGATTGAAAAGATCTGACGAACAGCACCTTTTGACATTAAAATACTATAGTTGGGTTTAAAAGTTAAAACCCTTTATTCTAGTTTCTATAGCAACAATAAAGGTTATCATATATCATGTATAAAACTCTATGGTTTTATACCTAATATTTTCTCATAGGGTCAGGGTGGAATCGAACTCGACGAGAGAGGCCACCATAAAGGTTTCTTAATCAAAGCATTTGGTGCAGTGGGGCTTTATGATGCCAAATGATAATCAGCCAAAAGAACCGTGCAGTTTGGACTCTTATATCTGAATAAAACTTTGAATAAAAGGCTTTTTTATAATAATAATTAAAACTTTCAAATAACTCACCTGGTGAGTTTTTGTTTTTTTGTTTTTTAAAAGCTTTTTCAGTGTTTTTCTCCCTCATTCTTAATGTTCACATGCAAAAACACACACTTGCACACACGCACGTACACTTACACACTCATACAGGCCTGATTAATGATACCTAATTAGCAATGGTAATGACCAGGTGTCTGAGAACCAGCCAGTTTCTTCCAGCGAGGGGGCGGGGGTGGGGGTGGCGGGGTGGGGGGGTGAATGAGTGTGTGTGTGTGTGTGTGTGTGTGTGTGTCTTTTTGGAAGCAGTGAGAGTGAGACAGAGGAAAGAGGCAGTGACAGTCACTGGGAATAGATTTTCTGGGAACCGGGAGCCCCCATGAACACCACACCACATTTACTACACACACACACACACACACACACACACACACACACACACACACACACACACACACACACACACACACACACACACACACACACACACACACACACACACACACACACACACTGAAGGCCAAGATCAATTAAGGTTTTGGGCAGCTACGATGGGAACGGAGTTGGATGGGGCTCACGGCCATGGCGGGGGAGCTGGGAGCTGTTTGTTGGTGATGTTTATGTGTTTGTGTGTTTGCATGGGAATATCAGTGCAGAAGAAGAAATGTAGAAGCATCAAACCAATGGAAAGTTGTAGATTTATTTCAGCAGGTGTCCTATAATCTGACCTTAATTTCAGATGGTACACAACTTTTCAAAACATGTTTATTTTCATATAATTTCGCTGAAAATATAAATCTGTGGCCGATTTGTCACAATTCTTTTTCACCAGCAAGTTTCAAGACATTTTCAATGTGTAACAACCCGAAGAGGAGCCGAGTTAGATAGACAACCAGTCATCTGAAGGAAAAAACTTCAAGAGGTGATCAATCCATTGATCCTCTTTCAGGCTTTATCCAATTCTACACCTGCGTCAGGTCATCGGTCCGTCGCAGGGAGAACACAAAGACAGACACTCACACACATCTACGGGCAACTTAGAGTCATCAATTAAACTCAAATGTTTGTTTCAGGACTGTGGAAGGAAACCAGAATACCTGAAGTAAATACCTGAAATGTAAATGTCACAGAGAAGAGCCTGGCCTGAAGTCGACCCATAAGACCAGGGTGTCGGCTACTGCAGTACAGCCACAGATACACGACGACGACAGAAAATGGATTGACCAGTGTTTTGTTCCACAGTACATTGTCTCCAAGTCCGAGTAATTTGTGACACAGAATAACATTGTACAATTTTGAGTGTTATCCAAACCAACTTTTTATCACCTGATGACTCCAGCTTGTGAGGGAAACTCATTTAGAGTTTAGAGTTTAGTACAACCAAAACAATCTATGGTTCGGTTGCTCTTCTCCTGGTTATGAAACCTGGTTCTCTACTGCACATCTCACTCAGTCAGTCATATCAGCTGTGGGAAAGTGGTGAAAGTGGTCCATGGGCAAAATAATGGGACGGGAAATGAAAAATTATAATTTTTTTTAAATTACAGAATGATTTTCCAGGTAATGGTTTTAAGGACATTTCGATCAGGTATTGACTACTAAATATAAATGGGTTATTTAAAGATAGGAAAATGCAAGCCTGTAAATAGATAGTTTTTATTAAGTGATATGTCTGTGTTCTTATAAACCTTTGTAGCAGAAGTGCACACTAACATTTTACTGATGCGATGAGGATGAACGATCAAAATGATCAAAGTCGCCCATCTGAGTTTCAATGAAAGCGTTCTGTCATGAAGACACATACACGCACGCGCGCGCGCGCGCACGCACGCACGCACGCACGCACGCACGCACGCACGCACGCACGCACGCACGCACGCACACACACACACACACACACACACACACACACACACACACACACACACACACACACACACACACACACACACACACACACACACACACACACACACACACACACACACACACACAGACCTCCTGCTGTGTCGGACTTGGTGATAACTAGTGTTGGGTAGGCAGCTGACAGGGTCATATGGCAGCAGTGGGAAAAGCTGTTATCAACCTACCCTGTTCCCATACACACAAACTTACACACACACAGGTTTATCACCCTCGCTCGTTCCCACACACTCACCTTACATCATTACCTGGCTGCTAGAGCCAATCAGCCAATGACACCCCGAGGCCGCGGTCAGGTGACCCGATCAGGAAACCCTAGCAGTGGGATGAGGTTACGCACGGCCCTGCTCTGATAACAGCTCTCTGTCTATCCCTCTCGCCCTCTCTTGCTCTCTCTCTTTCCTTTCCCTGCTCTGCAATTTACAGATTCAGTTTCACCTTTGCTTTCATGCTAAGCTGTTGGATCCCAAAGCCTGATGAATGTGTGTGTGTGTGTATGTGTGTGTGTGTGTTACCCAAAGCAGAGGTTTGTCGTTTCATGGATGTCCCGAAAAAACTGAAATTTGAACAAAAAGACAAAAAAAACCCAAAACAAAACAAAACAATTACAATACAAACTATTATTTATTATATAATTTAAGCACCTTGTATTACCTTGTTGTACAAATAAAGAGCTGTACAAATAAAGTTGATTGATTAAGATCATTTGAAGTGCCAGCAAAGCAAAAAGTTCAAAATTGAATGGTTTGAAAAAAAGGGACATTTGCAGAATTAATATAAATTTAGTATTTAGGTAGATAAAATGATAAATAAATAGTACAAATCAAAGCCTTCAACTGTACATAATTTAGACATGAATATAGTTAACCGAAGTTTGAAAAGCAGTGAAATCCAAAGTTCTGACTATGATACAAGTCTTTTTTGGGGGGGATTTCAATCAATACAGTTTCCATCTCTTAATAATATTCCCTTTTCAATATACACTGCATTTATTGCTGATAATCATTGTAAGAGCACCATGGAGCTGACCGCTGTCTGTTGTTGTTGTTTAGAAACAAATATTATAAGTAGAAGGTCAGGAAATGCTTAAATATTATCTAATTTTGAGAAGTGAGTACATTTAAAGTTCTTTTTTTCTTCCCCAGGGGCCTTTTAGCACTAGAGGGAGACAGAGAATGAAATTAAAAGTGGGCAGACTTTGAACTTTGTGAACTTTGAGTAGAATCAGACATTAATCTGACAAAGTACCACATTGTGCGACACGACGTGATACATGTCATCACATGATGTGATGCAGTCATTTGCTCTGACGAGACATGGGGTACTATGGGACAACGGATCTCTTATATCTCAATATCATACGTGACGCAAAACAAGACATGTTTTCTAAAACCACATCGTCCCCTGTGGTCATTTTACCAGACACATTTCTATTGAAACTGCTCTGATAGAAAGTCCATGCTGAAAACACGATCATTATTATCGATTCAACGTGTTTAGTTGAATGAAAATTTGAATTCTGGATATGATGGATTTTCCATGCATTTGCATCCATCCATCCATCCATCATCACAGGACAAACACAGTAAGGCGGAAAAACAGAAGTATAAACTCATTCACACTTATGAGGCCATTTCGTTTGTGAACTGTGAGAGGAAACCACAGAAAAGAAAAATCTGGATTTGAAATTGGTATATAAACGCACATTTGGCATGAAGCACAACTGGAAGTCACTACATTACTGCGGGTAAACTTCCCCCTCCCTTCTATACCACTTTAACCAGTTTAGCTTTGTGGGTAAAACACAGAAAAGTCATGCGCGCGCACATTTAGAGATGAGGGCAATTTAGATGCTAATTATCAAATCCTAATTTTAAAATCGGAAAAACAAACAAATTCTAATTTTGACTGCTCAGGGAATCTGAAAAATTCATGCACGGATACACCTCGTCTCAGTTCCTGTCTGCATAAGACAATTTGACATGCAGTATTCATACAATGCACAGTGGTGGACTGGTTAGCGTGCCAGCCTCACAAATACAATGTCATACTCTCGGTATTTGCTAGGTCATGTTGACTTGTCCCTTGAAAACATGAATTGGATAAAGAATTTATGGGAGTTGGTTGGATGGATCATCTGAAAACTTTTACTTGTTAAATCGTACAAGAAGTTCAAGTCAGCTGGTTACAGACAAAATAAAAATAAGACACACTCCAAAATCACACCAAAGTAGAAATTTCAACACATAATCACAATTTCCAGAGTAGAAGAAAAGTAGATTACAGACAATTCAGTCATGAAACAAACATCCTATCCGTAGATTTCATTCTGAAACTCTTCAAAAAAAATCCCACAAATATTCACCAGGTTTCTCTAGGAAAAACAAGCAAGTCACGGTCAAATCACTAGTGTAATACCACATTATACCACAAGATGGTACGGGGATTCACTTTACCATATTTCCTACCTTCAAGATAATAACGGTACAAGCAGCAGCAGATTTGTTCACTAAAAACAAGACATATGAGGAACGCTGGAGTTGCAACTAAAAATCAAACCTGAGAAACTTGAAGGAACAGTGACTCACTGCTGCCCCCTAGAGCATGAAGTAAGCATTTGATAAAAGCACAAAGTGGTTTTAAAGTTTGTCCTCAGTCTTGCAGTGTCACGATAAAGTTCCCTGACGATTTACGTCAAGATTTAAGTCTATAACAAAGCGTCATTTAGAGTACAGACTGTAGTAGATTTCACACATGTATAGTTTTCCAATCATTTTCCAAATAAATCCTAAGCACAATAAACAATCCTTGAAAAAAAATGACGCTGCATCTTCATCAAGATATTTGGTAGGTATCTGAAGGTCAGTAATTTAATATTGATCCATATCCAGTCTTGTTTCCTGGTCCTTGGAGGTGCAGCCTGTCGTGTTGAGAGATTTGTTGTGGTTCGGTGTGTGATCTGCTGACAGTGAGTGACAAGACCCCTCTCCTGTCTTCTCATGTGTAACAGGACCCCTGTACCTGAGCACGACCCTGACCCTGCGACCTCTGACCCCACCCCCTACCTGCTCGGTCATTCTCATGCCACCCTGACCTGCGCTGAAACCAGAGAGCACCGCGGGGGAGAGGAAGTGAGCATGCATCAAACCATTAAATCCAATTATTATCAAACGCCGCAACGTCTTCACTGAGATCATCTATTTTGTCGGGTCAAAGGGCCAGAACATTTAATATTCAAGCCCTAAAAAGCTCCTTCAACGTATCATTATAGCATTTCACTCCATCAAGACCAAAGATGGGGATTCAAATATCAAGTGTAATGAAAGGATTATTCATGTAATATGTTTTGAAGCACAACTGAACCACCGAGACAAGGCAGGGCGGAGCCACACTTTCATGTTGTTTACGCCATATTGTGATCCTACCGTTGAATTGTGAATTAATTAAATGACTTTAATAGTTTAAAAAAAACTAAACATAAATGAAATAAGTATCCAAAATATGTTTTAGAAAAAAGGAGTGACAGGAAGTAGAAACTTAATAAATCACACCTGTTCTCAGTAATTGAAAGATAATATCCTTCACTTCCACGTTATCAAAAATGTCAAATTTTTTTCTAAATATAATATGTTTAAATAAGTAAATCTAATATATTTATGCTTTATGGGATCTCTATGGGAAACATTTTTTCACACTGGTGTTCAGAAGGTGCAGAAGAACAAAAGATCGATCCATCTAATAGTGTTTATTGTATAAGACCCCCTTCATTCACGTTATGACAAAATATCATACATTTATGTATTTACGTTTCCTATCAGAGCATTTCGTTTATTCTATATTCAATCTCTTCCATTATTTAACACCACAGTTTAACAGTTTTCATATTTGTGTTCCTCTTCTGATCGTTACATTAAGATTCCTCCCCTCAGATTATCTCATGCACAGAAAAACCTTGACGTAGTTGTTGGTAATAAATTGTTTCGTTCCTTGAATTTTATTTGTGTTGTTTGTTATCCCATTATATACTTTTTTCTTGATTGATTCTAAAATAATGCGAAATATCCAACATTATATATGATTTTTTTTTTATTGCTGAGAAATCTGCTTTCTGCTGATCCACTTGTCTTCTCATGGCCGATTGCCTCTATCTCCTTTTCTTATTTTACGTATTTTTATCTTTAAGGACAAGTCTGTGATTTGGAGTTGCAGACGCCACGTATTCAAACCCTCAAGCAAAAGTCCAACTTTTTACAACTAGAATAGTTGATGTTTACAGATTTTCCACGATCTGAAATATAATTACCGTTGAATTCATCAGAGCTGCGCGTTCATTCAAATAGAAAATACAAACAAAACAAGTGCAGCTGTATAATCATGCGATGACAAGCGAGCACTAAAGCTTCACCTTCTCTGCCCGACCGCAACATTATTATACTTCCAAAAGTGTATTTCATGTGAAGAATAGATGTACTGTCCACCAAACTCCGCTGCAGCTTTTGTCAGAGTCACATCGCACGCGCTGATGAGGTCAGTTTCCAGCAGACGTTGGAGGCAAACAGATGCACAATGGCAAGAGATTTAGTTTTTCACGTTGAACACTTCACGAAAGAGACGAGCGCAACCTCAATGTTACCTTTGGTCCTTGAGAGCGAGTGAGAGAGAGAGAGCGAGAGAGAGAGAGAGAGAGAAATCTCAGGCGATCAACGTCGCTGTCCCCCTCGTTCATGGGAGCAGCCGACCGGCTCTGAATGCAACTGTCACCTTGACGCAGAGTGAAACTGCAGCGCGAGATGAAAGGTCTGCGTCTTAAAGTCAGCGCCGGGCCCAAGGTGAACTGTTAGTGCTGTTGAATCTGTCCTTGTTAGAGCGAGCGAGAAAGAAGCAGTCGATTAAAACTTCAATCCGATGTTCGCCGCAGTTTAATAAGGGATGAAAATGCAGCACGCGCTGTGTTTTCCAAGCAGAGCTGTGAACGTGTCACCGCCGTTGAAGCTGGTTCAGGGCTAAAACAGCGAAATTCAGTGCGTTTTTAGTTCGTGCCTATTTGACGAGATGTACCACAACACAAACGTAATCCATGGCTACAAATAATACATATTTATTTATCATTTAAAATATTGACCGAAGCACTTGGTTATGTTGGAAATGATGTTTGGTTTTTTTTCCTGGTTTCTATAGACGCAACATCAGATGGAAAATTTCACTTTAAGAAGTTAACTGACGGCTCGTTGGAGAAAGCCAAAGTCATTTGCACACGTTCCGTCCCTCCATCTTCTATTATCCTGTTGAGGGTCACTGGAACTGATACCGGCTCACTGTGGGCGGGGGCAGGACACACCCCCGGACTGGTCACCAGTCCGTCACAGGGCAGTCAGTTGAACACTTTGCAAATCCATATTTAAATAACACATAAGTCATTCTGTGCAGAAAAATAAAATAAAACAGCAGGTTGCCGTGTTGACAGACCAGTCGCCAAACTGCAAAAACCTGGAGGAAAAACTTAAATGTTCCCTTTCCATCGCTTTTTCCTGCGTCCTTGCTCATGCGTGTGCGTGTGCGTGAGTGTGTGTGCATGTGTGTGTGTGGATTATTGCAACTTTGTTCAAGTAGAAATGTTTA
Organism: Blennius ocellaris; assembly: GCF_963422515.1. Taxonomy (NCBI): domain Eukaryota; kingdom Metazoa; phylum Chordata; class Actinopteri; order Blenniiformes; family Blenniidae; genus Blennius; species Blennius ocellaris. Next base: position 22,229,895 of record NC_137661.1, read on the forward strand.
CAACTTTGTTTTACAAACAAACAAACAAACTAAAAATATAAATAAAAAAATTATAAATAAACACCATGACAAAATGGGGACTTACTGGCTATGGCAAAAAAAAAAAAAAAAATCGATCCATTACAAGCTTCAGTCTTGAGTAGAAAAAATTTGATTAATTGTGATTAATTACAGAAAATTGTGTGATTCATTTTTTTTATATATATATTTTTTTAAATAAATTGACAGCCATAATTTTTACACATTATTCTTTGGAACTAAAATAGAATAGAATAGAATAGAATAGAATAGAATAGAATAGAATAGAAACACTTTATCTGAGTTAAAGTTACAGGAATTAAAATAGAAATGATTGAATCAATGCATGCCTGGATATCATCTCTCGCTAAACAAGTCAGCAACAGAACCAAACCACGAAAGCGCACGGTGGTATAATGGTGCTGCTTCATCCACACTAGGGTTGTGGTAGTTGAGACTAAACTACTGCAACCCCAGTGTGGATGAAGCAATAATGAAAGATAAATTAATATATTAAGTGGGAATTGTGGACCTTCATATGGAGTGAAACTGTTTCTCATATGTGACAGGTAATCTAAAAAACAACAACAACTGTCTGGTTTCTGTTTGTCTTGGGACTTGGTCCCACGTGGGCTTCAAAGTGGGACAGGAGGAAGACCAGACTATCACTGACATACAGTTCCTCTTATCTGAATTTATGTTCTTGTTTCCAGGAGAGCAGAGGAGCAGGTGCAAAATAGGCTCATATTGTTCATTTCTCAGTCCTCCGACTGGTCAGCCCTGTTTCCATTTCACTCCCCTGGGTTTGGGTGGAGGAGCTGGTCCTGCTTCTTTTTCTCCTGACCAGAGGGAACGGACTTTATCGGACCTGTTTACCTGGACCATGAGTGACTGTCTTAAGTAAATAAACATTGCAGCAGTCTTAAAGTGTTCCTCTTCTTAACGTTATTTATTTCATGTGAATAATTGCGGGATGAGAGTGGCATTCTTGAGCATTATCATTAACACTACGCATGGACTGAGACATGAGATTGACATCAAACTGACACCAAAATGTTATAAAGTTTTCAATTCTCTATCCTCTGATATGCCACACGATGCAGTGATGTCATTAACCCGGTTAGTGATTTGGGGGTCAAAGGTCGGGTGGGGGCGGGGGCGTTGCACGGAAATTGTCAAATGTTTGTACATCAGTGTCAAACAGTGATAACATGAAGAAATTCAAACATCCATGACAAATGACGGAAGGAGTGGTGCACTGGATCAAATAACCTTGTAAGCCATTGGTTTCCATGGTGACAAAAGCGCGGTTGGCGAAGGTATGCGCTCCACCGAGTGCCCGCTCTCGCCTCTGCACTGTTTGTGTTCATTGAATTCTCTATCCATCCTCAAATCTCAACACTTCACTATCTGAAGTGCTATCGATATAAATGGCGCACGGAACTGCAATCAAACTTGTAAATGAAGCAGATCAACCTTCCAACGTGCGTCGAATCGCCTGGCGAGTGTTTCTGGGACGGCGCAGCGGCTTTCATGAGGGTTTCTTTCCAGGTAACGAGACTTGAGTGCCGGTGTGTGTGCCACGAGGGCTTCCTGTCCCACTGACCTCAGTGCACGAAAAAAAAAACTTGATAGTAATGCGACTGCCTAAAACTTTCTCCATCTCCTCCTCTCCGCCCGTCCCTCCCTTCCTCCGCCTCTTGCTGTTACCTGGTTTCCGCTGGTTCGATCCCGCCTTTGTCCCTCTGTAACTAATATGACACATAAAAGGGCGCTGACAATACGAATGGTGGTAAGCTCAAATCAGGCTCCACCTGATACCGAGCCTTTCCTCATGAGCCTCAGGGTGTGCATGCAGCGAGGAGGAGGAGGAGGAGGAGGAGGAGGAGCAGGAGGAGGAGGAGGAGGAGGAAGAGTAGGAGGCAATCATGGCTTATTTATCTTTTTTCATGTGGCTTTCTCTTTTTAAGAAGCTATCAGGCTTCCTCTTTGGTAGGTGTGTGATTGTTATTCTCTTCAGGAGGCTCTTTTGTCCGTGTGAAGGAAGAGTTTAATACTCAGACCCTTGGGGTTAATAATAGCTTTGACCTCGGAGATAAACCTGTGTGCGTGTGTGCGTGTGTTGGAGTGTTTGTGCCTGCCTGTGCGCGTCGCTTCCTCCTGCTCTTTAAAGTTGATAGTCTGTGTAATAAGTTGTTTTACAGATAATACCAATTGTCTTTGAGTGTAGCGGAGCTGCGATAAGCCGCCAAATACTCAGCAGGCTACTTGACTCTAATTCTTCTGCTTGACTCCACCAGATACACATTAATATTATCATTAAGGTTGGATATTGTTAAGTGGACAACTCTGTAGGAGAAAACAGATAGTGCTTCCTTTTTCATCAAATAGAGGTTACAATAATCCTCGTGTACCAGATAAGAGTTACCAGATAGGTGCCATAAAGACAAGCAGAAAACACAGATTTATTATAAAAAGAAATAGTAATTGACAGAAAAGTAGGGGGGAGGACTTTCCCCAAAAACTGCTGTTTTTGTTTCTATTGAATGCTTGTTATTTGATTGTATTTAAGCTTTGTGTTTCTGTGTTTTATGAACATATAAATTCCAAAGTTATAAAAATAAATACAAATCTCTCTTGCAGTTGTTCTTTAATTTCTGTACTGTGCATGGAAACAACCACTGAGTTAGTTAAATAAAAAAACAAAAACAAAAAAACCTCATTTTGATCTCTTTGGAAACTACTGATTAAAAAAAGAAAAAGAAAAGACTAAAGTTACTTAATTAAATAGTCTCAGTTTTAATTAAAATCCATGTAATTGACTGTAGAAGGAAATTAAGAAGAATATTTTACTCTTTGTGGTGGGCCACTTGTTTATCGTTGTCGTTACTTTTTTGTTTATCATGACACTTTTTGTGGTCGCATGCTGTGATATTGCATTCTGCGATCTCACGTTCCTAATGGGATCATAATTTCATGCATAACATTTGAAAAATTGAGAAAAGATTGAAAATCACCCCCGATTTGGGCGGTGGCTCGTCACTGAGTGGCGACGGTGGAGATAGTATCAAATTCATGCACCAAATATCACATGCAAAAAATGCAGGTAGTACAAATCTTTCTTTTTCAGGTAAAAAAAAAAAAAAAATGGTCGTGCTGCAGGTTGCTTATGATGTGGCACCCAGAACAGTGCGGCCACATTCACAGACGTTGCGGATTATACTTTCTACTTGAACAACTTCTGAGGAAAATCGCCCACAACTCAGTCATGGTTGCACAAATATTTTAGGCATTAATTATCCAGTGTGATTTGCAACCCCTTGCAAAAACACACGGACATGCATGACGAGTATCAAAATAAAGTTTGTTGGTATTTGCCACGACTTCAACTTCCGCAGAAACATTAATGAGGTGCCAAGAAATAAGCCTTGTTATTTTAAGAGTGTGTGTATGTGTTTGCGTGCGTGCGTGTGTGTGTGTGTGTGTGTGTGTGTGTGTGTACGCTTGTGAGTTAAGTTGACACTGAGGTGGAGCGCTGAATCCTGTCCAACTGAGATAAGGCCTTTGATGACAGGGCTGCATTAACCTACCTGACACAACTCCCGCAAACGCACACATGCAGCTCGGCGAGGGAGGGACAGGGGTGTGTGAGAACATGCTGTAAGAAGACTTGGCTCTTTCTGTGTGACACTAAATCCCATTCAGAGCAACAAACATACTGACAGAGCTGCAGCAGTGAGATGAAGGCGCGGAGAGGTTTATTACGTAGCAACATGGCATACAGTAAGAAGGGGGGGGGGTCTCCAAATCTACCACGACACATACTTGGCTGTCATCTTTGCACCGGGTTGAGGAATAGAAGCAGGCCTGCAGAAAATTATACTGCGATACCTGAAGGACATCGTGCTAAATCAACTGAATATTATGCTGAATATTGCTCAACGTGTTGGTTTGAAAGTCGAACCGGATGATTTAGTTCTATATTTCTATCATTTGTACTTGTCATTGCAACAATGATTTATTAATAAGAAATTGATAACCACAACTAAGTTTTTTTTTTTTTTTGAGGCGTGGTTAGCGTGAACAGTCTGTAGTGTGTTCGCTAGTATGTCGGTCGATGTCTCTGTCCTACCTTTTTCTCCACTATTCTCAAACACCAACCAGAACAGAAAGTCACAGAACAAAAATGTGTTTTCCCTCTCAACGGCCATATTGATATAAGTTTGTTAGGTTTTTTTCTCAGTAAAAGAGCCATGAAACATGCAATTTTTTAAAGGGCATACATACAATAAATGTAATGAAATTGATTTGGGCAATTGGGACTTTGGTCCGATCCAAAGCAGCTGAGACAAGCAAGAGTGGAGATTAAGTGTGAAACTGAATGCAATAGCACGTGCACTTTGTGCCTCATGCTCCAGACAAGTTTGAGCTAAAAAGGCTCCCGTAGTGCGATTTGCTGTGAAGAGCAGAGGCGTCACAACGGGATGGGAAAGCTAGGCAATCGCCTCCAGCTCTGAGGACGCTCCCCAGAGAGGGCAGATATTGGTGCATATCAACGACAATATGATGGAACCCCTGTTGTTGGATGCAACCACGTCAAGATGGAGCAAGTTCCCCCTAATGGGGCCGGCGGCACGTTGTCGCTGTTAACAGGGTAGGATGTTGGCCTCTCAGAGACCAGACATCTGGTGAAGGAGGTTTTCTAATAGGACTTTTGCTCCGTGACTCTAGAAATGCACCGATAACGAGCTTGTTCATAATTATGAAGCTATCTGCAGCTCATCAGGGCAGTGTTGTTATACTAAGACTTAATATAAAGTGGCTACAATTGAGCTGTGGAACGGTGCTGCAGAACAGCCCCAAAAACTTATAATGTGTAATTATAATGCATTTTTTTTTTTTTTTTAACCGAGGGGCACATACAGAACAGCAGGGCAGACGTATATCACTGAAACTCTCTAACATGTCTTTCTTTCTTTCTTGTTGCTATTTTTGGTTACCAGCTGCAACATTTATCCTTCGAACAGCTCCTTTTTTTGATTGTTATACATATATTACAAACGTATATCCCTTCTCTGTTAGAACGCACTAAACCTAATCATTCCTTACAAAGATTAAAAACAAATTAAAAAAAGCAAATACTCTTATGTGGACATTCACACGTACATATATTTGTTAAACTGCAAAATTACTGCATTTTCATAAAAAAAACAACTGCTTCAAAAATAATTTTTACAAAAAACTGTCTTGCTATTTTAGTTCTACCGTAAAAAAAAAAAAAAAAAAAAAAGGATTGACATAATAATTTCAATTTACATTCCACACACCGTCCCAACCTTTTTGGAACTTCGGTTGTATCGTCGCTCCTAAACTTTTGACACAGACCTTCGCTGTTCTCACTGCACGGCACAAAGAGAAAAGGGAAAGAGACAAGAGACACAAAGAGATGAGTAACAGGAAAAGGAAGAAGGGTGGAGCGGACAGAGGGATTATGAGAACGGCTAATTCTGACTTGATCATCATTCTCCGTATGGCGTTGTAATGACAGCTTCCACAAACCTGTCCTGCTGCGCTCGGCAGCACGCCTCGGGGCGCAAGTGTGTGTTTGTGCGTCTGTGGGCGTGGACGACATGTTACCCGTCTCCTTTACCTCCTCACAGCTTGCAAGTGTGAAAAAGCTGGCAAAAATCAACTCCACCTTTTTTTTTTTTTTTTTCACTTCACTGTGTGAACAATTCAACAATCTATGTCGAGGTAGATCGGGGTCTGTCGTAATATTTTTTTTTTTCCCCATTTCTCCAATGAGGAAGATTATATCTGATCCACTCTGGACATGTTCGGTGATTCCACACGTCAAAAAGCAGCACTTCTCCACGTTAAGAGCATTTATAGGTTTATAGCAAATCATTTCAAACATCAGTCATGTTTCTTGCATGTCTGTCTACACCAAGGTGTCAGGATAGAATTTGCAAATGGTTAAATTGTCAGCTTTAAGGTGAGGAGGGGTGTGGGTTAACCATAACTGCAATTCATGCACTTTCTCCGAATACACTTTGCTGGAATGAACAAGACACACAAACACAATCACAGATTATTATTATAATTTTATTTTAACCTTAAAACAGCATCAAACCAGGACAGTTTGTACCTGATTTACTCAGACCTGGCATCAGGTGAATGAAACAACACATTAAGACAATTACATTTCGTTTTCAGTTTATGCAGCCTTGTGGGTAATTTACTGAGAATAACGACTCATAGGAGTCTTCGTGCTTTAAACCTTGTTCAGACATGAACGATCTTCTCGAAGCTGATTTGCTTCCAAGCATTTGCATTTGCCAAAGAGTTGGGAACACTTTCATGTACATATTGTTGATATATGATGTACATAAACTTTATTCATATTCCTTTTTTGATAATGGTTATATGAATAAGAAATTGTATGTAACGTTTATATGACACATCTGTCATGTAACTGCTTAATCATTAATGCATTTTTAGAAACGTGTACCCTGTAGTGGCTTGAAGGCGATGTCCTTTTTCATGTACTCCAATAACATCTGTGCTTAGTGGCTGCTACTATCTATATGATCAGATGGAGGCAGTGCAAGGCGACAGTTGTCAAGCCAGCAACAGAAAACTCCCTTTTGCATAATTCATCTCCAACGGTCTGCACTGTCATTAGGCGCAGTGAGGTACAACTGCCTGCAATATGATTATCACTTCGTCTAACTTTGATCGTGCACCATCAGTTAAAAGCGCACACTCACACACACTCACACTCACACTCACACTCACACTCACACACACACACACACACACACACACACACACACACACACACACACACACACACACACACACACACACACACACACACACACACACACACACACACACACATTTCAGTCTGTTTCTGTTACAACATTCTTTGGCAGGGAGCCATAATGTGCGGAACATGTTTCTGGCACGATGTCTCTGAAAATGAGCTTGGATAACGAAAAACTTTTAGAAACGTCTTTGCTCCACAAATTCACTACTTAGAAAAAATAAGATGTACTTCTAGGTGAACTTGCTTTACGGACTTCAGGCGTCAGCTTGTCGATAGGATTCCTCTGCAAACTTTCTTTACTCTCTAAACAACAACACTTTGGTTCACCCACTGTTAGACATTGTTGGATAATAAATGAAAAGAAAGACAAATATTTTTGCAATTCACATCTTATAAACGGATCTAAATCCATCCAATATGAAACTTTATACATCTGATAAAGTATTAACAGTTCTCCAGATCATGCTTCATTTATATGCATTTGTTAAAATCACTGAATATGACAAAACCTTATCTCTAATTTGAACAAAAGTCACATGTCTGGTTATGTCTGTGGTAAAAGTTAATGGTACATCTCGAACAGAGAAGTTCACCGTCTTAAAGAACCTCAGTCTAAAGATATGTGGGCTACATGTGTTTTTGTTATGTTTTTTTTTAAGTATCCCAAATATGACCTACTGAATGTACAATTACAAATTATAAAAATTTCCCCCAAGGCACACAAAGCGTATCTCCATGTTTAACACAACTTTTAAATATACCAACAACATCAATGAACATCCGGTTTCAATACAATACTTTTGAATAATTGTGCACACTACAGAGTTTCAACAACACAGATTAATGCTGCTAATGCAGTGAAGTTTAATCTGTAACATCGTCCATGATCTCATTCCAGTTTCACTTGTTGCTCTGGAAGTGATCGCATAAAATCTCGACACTTTTGCTCCTGAAAAGTCACGCAGAAGGTCACACATGGCAATTCTCTCTCTCTCTCTCTCTCTCTGCAGACAAAAGTAACTCCAACCTGGAGGCACAGACTGTTCTTTGCCGGGAGTTTTTCCAAGTTATGAGTTTTCATTGACCTAATGCTTTGTGATATTTATGTGTTGAAAAGTAAAACTTGAAGAGTAAAAAAAAAAGATTGGAGAAGAAAGAAAAAAACAAAACTTTTTAATACAGCAATATTTAGGATTGCCTTTACTGTACCAACATTGTGGTCATGCTGCGCTCAGGCTTTTTTGAGTGTTTGCGTATTCTTCCTCTGCGTAAGAAGGTTTTTCTCCAAGTCTTCCTGTTTCCTTCCACAGTTTGATGTTATTCAGACCCTAAAGTGGGTGTGAACGTCTGATTGGTGACTTGAATGGAAAATCTATGCTTTGGTACCTCAATCCCACCAATCCCATAGCTGCACAGCAAAGACTGAACATAGTCGTCCCAGCGGAGCAGCGTTTATCTGGGACCACCTCCACAATTTGGGAGTGGATGGTCTTAACACCACTGTTCATGTCAGACTGACCAAGAAAACCATATTGGTTGAGTCACAACAACACTTTATTGAAGAGATCCAGCCCACAGCAGTGTGTGAGCGGGGGGGGGGGGGGCACCCTGATATGGCTCTGTGATGTTCCTCCACATGCTGCTGAGGCTCCTGCTTCTACATTTATATATTGCCAACATGTTTTACTCAAATCCTCCAAACAAGAGCCATCAGCAGAACAGCTTGTTTGGCACTACAGCAGAGAAGCGCAAGTAAATTCAATGGCTGCTCCGACACACTCGTCCCTTTCAAGCTCCATGAGAAAATGGCAGGGAACTAAACAGGATTCCCAACAATAAGATTAATTGCCAAGAAGCGTTGTTACAACAAACGGAACACTCCATCAAAGACAAGTTTCCCTAGTTTTTCCGGTGTTTACAATGCAAAGACTTAGTTTGTCAGACAAGAAGAGAAAGACTTGAACAAAGAGAAAGAGAGAAACAAAGAGGAAACTGGCCTTCTCAGTGTTACGGCAGTGTTTGTGGGCTCACAAGAGCCGTGCCTTCTCATCACCTCGATTAAATTAAATGAGAGAGAGGGAGAGGGGGGGTGGGGGAGTGGCTGGGTTAAAGAGAACGGGAGAAAAATAAAGTGGTAGAAAGTAGAGGGGAGAGACGAGACCATCCTTCATGTATCAGACAGTGTTCTGTGACCGCCGGAGACCTCCCCTGAGAGCTACTGTTGGACACACACACGCACGCACGCACGCACGCACGCACGCACGCACGCACGCACGCACGCACGCACGCACGCACGCACGCACGCACGCACGCAGGCACGCACACACACACACACACACACACACACACACACACACACACACACACACACACACACACACACACACACACACACACACACACACACACACACACACACACACACACACACACACACACACACACACACACACACACACACACACACACAGGGAGGGTATCATGGGCTATAGGCTGAGGGCTGCCTGACTGTCTACCTGCCTGGCACAAAGTTACCTGAAACAGCTTCAAAGCTGAGCTGAGCCCCCCCATTCTACCCCCCCACCACCCCTTCCTAGCCCCCCCGACCTCCAGCCTCACACTCGCTGCTCTCACTCAGGCCTCGGGCTACTACTACTGCTGCTCCCTCTGTGACAAAGTGAGACTGTCACTCAGTGTCACAGCAGTTGAAAATACTTCTTTTTTTTTTTTTGTCAGTCACATTGAAGAAAAAAAATTTCTGATTCTAATTTCATCTCAGTTTCATTACACACACACACACACACGAAGAAAAAAATACGAGTAAACAGACATGTACATGAGGTATGATACGTCAGTGTGGATTCTTCCCATATGCACTTGTCCTTTCATGCTTCTCGGTCTGGCTGAGAATATGTGTCTCGAGTTCCCACGTTAAATATAATCGTCTTGAATTTCCTGCTGCAGATGTAAGTGCGGCTGCAACGCAACACACACCCAATACCAGAGGGGATTAATAATAGAGAAAGCATGCTTGCCAACCCTGTAAAACAACAGGAAGAGAAAAAATTAATTATGATTCTCAGCGATTTCCTCCTGGAACAGTTGAGCAAGACGCTGGCAGGAGTAAAAGAAATTACACGGCGAACTGGTGCAAACCTGTGAACTGTGTTGTGGACTGCACGGATTCAGACACTTGGCCAGAAGGTACAGCGTTTTATCTTGTGTGGGAAACTTTGGTGGACGAGATGAGTGAATAAAAATGCTACAGACTTTCCAAAATGCTGTAGTTAGAGAGCCCATAACCACCCCCCCCCCCAAAAAAAAAAACTGTCTCCACAAAATTACCAAAGTGGAGATCAAACCCTTCCAGATGCAATTACTTTAAAAGATTTGATTGATGTGACGAGCACACCTCAGCCATCACCCTCCCAGTACGGGCACGGAATCTATGGCGCCGGCGTTGCTCGCCACCACACAGCCTCAAGTGAGAGAGAAGAAAAGAAAGAAGCACACAATGACTAAAGGCAGCCGTGTTATAGCTTCACTCTTTCCCTTCTCCTGGTATCAATAATCCGACGTCACCGTCAGACCATACAAAACTCATGTGCTTCAAAGTGTAAGTAAAATGCTGCAATTTGAGAAATGTCAATAGCTAAGATGGTGGAGTCAGAAATTGATTTTTTACTAGTGACCGCGGAGATGAGGCCAAACCCGTGTGCTGATCCGGGATGTGCATTCATGGAGCTGTGCACAGGTCAGATTATAATAGTTTTTCACACTGTGCGTAAGGAACAACTAATGCGACATAATGTAATCACGCAGTGTAACCGTCCTGACCACTTAGGGGATGAAACATGTGGCCTCGTCCGACACTATCAATGATACAGGTGTGATTATGTAACGCCATGGAATTATGTTCATACGGTATGTATGAACACACAGGTGGAGTAGAGTTTTCTTGTGCGGGAAAATAAAAGGGATGAGAAATAAAAGGAAAATATCAACGGCAGGGTGAGTTTTGCGTTCCACTACAAAATGAACACGCAATTTTCACAAGCGAAGAATCTTCCGACTGCCTGTAAAATGTATTAAGGAGCTAAGATAGGTCATTTTATTTACTTGATTATTTGGACAGAACAGTGCATATTAATGAACCAACCAAGGCTAATATCCATCTGTTGCCCCACAAAAAATCATACAAGGTTACAAACATATAAAAACAATACAAATATGGAAACAACAACAAATATGATCAAGTAATTCTTCCTAAAAACCTACCATAATGTACAAATATTAAAGCATTTACTCAGTAGTTTGACATCGGTAAAGTGCCTGTTTTATTAAAATATATTCTAAAGTGCATGATTGTTCTTATGATCACAAGTTTGGTTGTTAATCAGCCCTATCATGTACTGTACTATATATTTAAACTGACAAAGCTCTAGCTTGCTGGGATAACTGGAAGGAGATATACTGTAGTATTCCAGTTCGTGCAACTTTTAAGGCATTCTCTGCAAAAAAAAAAAAAGGGCTTTCTAAATTTTTCGGCTGACTTGCCGTATCTGTTCTGTCTCAAAACTGCGTTTGTCTGATTTCCACATCAAATCCATGACGATTCACAGAGCACTTCTTTCCCCGTGAACTTACTCTGTTGTACTTTAGCTCCCTCCAATAAAAACAAGTGTGCTGCACACCAAATTACGCACTTCCTCACCGTGTGAAATAAATCAGAACATCTGAGATACAAAGCCACGGTACCGACACAGAGTGACTGACGTGGGACGAAGCGGAATTAAAAAAAATGCAACCACTCTGACTTTGTGCCAAGAACAACATTAAAACACAGAGGAAGTCGTAGATCATTATTTGAATTTATTGCTCGACTCCTTTGTTAAAATGATCTGTCAATTACAGGAAATATTTCTTTCTGTCTGAGTCTCTGTTCACGCCAATTCTTTGATGTTAATTTGACAAGTCGGATTACACCAAAATGTACTTCCCACCACTGATCTTAATGGAACAGCGCCCTCAAAGGATCTATATTTGGTGCCTTTAAAGGGTTGTGTGTTACGTTAGTGCCACTTATTACATAGGATGAGAGACTGTCAGAAAGGCAGCGAGAAAGAGAGCCAGAATTAGTACTAACAGTGTCCTGTAATAATACTTAGACGTAATTGAGTTAATCCAAGCAGAGCTATAGCTGCTGTTGTGATATGGTCCGGATTAAGAGACATCCCAAGGCTAATTGATCTCTAGTATCCATAGCAACATGGACGTATAGGGACCTGGGAGGAAATCCAGCTGCTTGCATGTAATAAAGCACACGTTGCAAAGCATGCGGACATCCAGACATACGTGGGGTGAAGACGGAGGACAATTCTAACATTGGGTCAGTTTAAGGGAAGTTAAGAGTTCACTTTGAGCATTTTTTCTGTTTTTGCTTTCTTTATTGTCACTCTATCGATATACATCTTTCTAGTTGTTGGTGCTAATGTTTAAGGGAGCTGGTTTATGTTGTAACTATTAACAACTAACAAGGAAAGAGGCTGAACTTGCTTTCGTGAGCAATCTCTCTTTCGGTCTAACGATCCAACACACAAACCCTCGCTATTAAACCGTGTACACACCTGCACATCTTATTTCGTCTTATTCTCTTAAAACGTTCAGACTGCAGCTTGGTTTCCATACATAAAAGGTCCAATAAAAGGTTCAAAATATTTGATTTTTTTTCTTTTCAATTCTGATTTCGAGATGTTACATTTGACCCCAGGAACAGTTACAACTAAGCCAGACTATGTGGTCACTTGTGACATTTACTTCCAAGCGTTTGAGATAAAACCATTTAATTTTGAAGTGAAGATTAGAAATGTGGAGGGGAAAAAAAAAAAAAACCCCACACAATCGCAAATGAGGCAGCGGAGGTGAAATGAGGAAACTACCGTTAAAGATGAATCGCTCAGCTGAGTCAGACTGAGAACTGAGGTTGAGGTGTAGGATATTAAAGACAGAAATTCAAAAGTTCAGTGAGCATATGCAAGTTATGTTTAAGTATTAATATTATTAGTACTAGTAGTTTATTCAGTCATCCAGATATACAATGTGACAATAACAGAAAAAAAGCTATTTCTGTCAACTTTTATTTTGTCAATAAGGCAACATCCATAATTTTCCTAACCCTGTGAATAATACAAGTAAAGCTTGTACAATTAAAGCAACAAAACAGAAACTAGTAATTGTCAAAACTGATAAGTGTCAGTAATGTCAATATCAGAGGAGGCTTGCATTTGCTTTGCCATGACTGAAAAAAAACACATAGAATTTTTGTCTTGTCATTCCTGAGAGCTTGATAGTTTTGAAAATAGTGAGCTGAGACCACCTGTGAAATGTTTATAGCGTATTCGATTTGTTTAAAGTTTGAAGTTGTCCCATAAACTAACCCCTCAAGTCCCCCTGAGGTACAGCCACTCGCTCTGTGTTCGAACATCTTCTGGATATAAGGTGGAAGATTATAACTATGGGCCGATATATGTTAAAGTCTGACAAAAATAAGATTTGTTGGAGCATAAAAGTCAGCTTGATTTCTATTTCTAATGACCTTCTGAAGTAAAAACAGTGGAGAGAGTGAAACTCCCCCACCTTTTCTCCTTTTTAATGTAAATACTTCATAACCCTCCATTTACACATCAAACCACTTTTCATTGTCTACATTGCAATACCAGAAATATTATTTTTAATATTAACTCAACTACTATTTAATATGATTGTAGTTTTTATACAGACTCCTACTAAAGAGTTATATTAAAGTGTATAACTGGAAAGGCCCCGTAAGTTTTGATGTCTTTGAAGTGATTATCAATACAATATTGACAATAATTCATGACACAACTAAAGAAATTATTATCAGTATCTATGTCAACACCAAATTCATTCATTGTATAATCCAGTGGATCGTGCGTGTTTTTAATTATGTTCTCACACATTGTATGTCATTTGCAAGCATTGTTTACCGACGGAGATATCTCTGAAAGCATCTAGGAATTCATCCTCACTGAGGAGTACTAAATCTTGAAAAGTAATCCCAGCACAAACACACTTGCATAGGACAGTAAGTTCAGTCTGAGCCTCCGTATAAAGTGAACTAGTTACCTCTACCCAGCGACTTCTGTCTCGCTCACGCTACCTGCTGTGATCTATGTCTCTGCCTTGGGGGAAACACAATCATCAGTCAGTGCATCCACCCATCCATCCTTCCATCGTGCCCAGGGGCCCCCGGGCCACTCCTAACCCCAGAACACTGCACCCTCCCTGGGATGAAACCTGGCCACACGCCCCCCCCCCCCCCTCCCTCCCTGGAGCCTCCAAGGAGCCGCTGGCTTCGACTCGTCTTACAGGGCGTCGATTCAGCCTGAAATCAAACCCTGGTGAGAGAACACAGGCCTGGACGACCAGACAGATAGATGGATCTACAGACAGTCGGGTGGATACGTGAGCAGTAGATTCATGGAGGCATCCAGGCCAGGTTGAGAGAACAAGGGGAAGTCCACAGGGACGAGTGGCCCTGAATAGGGGCTGGAAGTGTGTCATCTTCCTGTGGGAGGTGGGGACGATCATTTCGTAAGGCTCCTAAACTTGATCAAGTTCAATGTTTCTCCTGGATGTGGTTTTCTACCAAAATCCCTAGAAATCAGTTTATTAAGGCCTGGGAGGTGGAGCGAGTGGAACAGGAGATGTCCACTATTTACCAGCTGTTGTTTCAGTCAGAACACACACACACACAAGGACACACTCGCACCAATTCCACCAGAAAGTAAAGCCGAAAGCAAAGTTCTCCAGAGCAGCTCGTGTGGGAGACAGAGGGGGAGTTGTCTTCCACACACACAAGGAACATTTGAGCCTTTTAAAAGCCGAGAGGTGCAGCTGTTGTTTATTCAACCAGTGTTTTTCCTGGTAAGAAGGTCATTTTCACCACTGACAGACTTTATAATAAGGGTTATTTGAATTTTATTATTTTTCTTAACCAAGGTTTGCTCTCAATTCATAGCAAGAAGGTTGTGGGTTCAAACACTGGTTGGGCCCTTTCTGTTTGGAGTTTGCATGTTCTAATAATAAAGCTCTATGTATTTATGAGGAGAAGTACCAATTAAGATATTTTGATTATAATATGTCAAGGACAAATTGACTATTTAAAATACGATCATAGATTTCTCATTAGTTATTAGTAAAAGTAGATAAAATATTTTACTATCAGATAAACATATTAGAAACAGACAAAAAAAAGTGTAGTGACCAGCAGACAGTCAGAACCATCGATATAGATGTCCACGATCGTTACATTGAGCACAACATACATGTGAAAACAGGTCAATTCCTCATGTGCAAAGTAAAACTCTGTGGCAGAGGAAGTAAGTGCAACCAAGAGTCGTGCATGCCAACATTGTTCCTCCACATCATAATTACAGCACTGTCAAGATCATAAAGCTGATTTATTTTCCCAACAGTGATTTGTTCTTGCTTTGAACATCACAAACAAATGATGTCAAGTTCCAATAGTGGCATCAGATCAAAAAAAAGAAAGGAAGAAAGAAAGAAAGACTCTAATTACCGTTATGCCCTGCAGTTTGATAGCATTCAAGGTGAAAACGACATCGAAAGCAACATCTGCACTTTTGTTAAAACCTCTCTGTCTTTGATGTCTTTAATCCAATGAGTGTCAGGGCGGGAACCGTCACAATTTATGAAGTAAATGGTTGATTACTCTTCAGACACACACGTCTCGGTAAAGATCCATGATTTTTTTTTTTTTTTGACATCTGAACAAATGGAGTTCGAATAACAAGTCTGACAGACTCTCTGGTCATGATTCCTGGCTGTGAATTTACTTTGAGAGATATATATATGTATATTTTTTTGTGTATGTGTCTTTATTTCTCTTCTCTTCTCTTCTCTTCTCTTCTCTTCTCTTCTCTTCTCTTCTCTTCTCTTCTCTTCTCTTCTCTTCTCTTCTCTTCTCTTCTCTTCTCTTCTCTTCTCTTCTCTTCTCTTCTCTTCTCTTCTCCTATCCTCTCCTCTCCTCTCCCCTCTTCATTTCAAGCGTCCACCCAGAAGTTAACATGGAGGAAAAATAAACTTTGAAGCTCTGCGACCTCCAGGCACGAAGGGAAACGGAAAGACAGCAAGAAATGCAGGCAGATGAAGAAGGAGTGAGGAAGAGGCAGACTTGTTACTGAATATTTCCATCCAACTATCAAGTGAATTTTACGCAAACTTTTGAAAAGTCCCAGAAAGTAAAATGTGAATTAGGCACGCTACCATCAGTGGAAGTTGCACTTGATGAGAATAAATTGCTCAGATAGAAGAAAGCCACAAGCCAAAAAAAAAAAAAAAAGGGGGGGACGAGACCGAGTTTGTTGTTTTCTTTTTACTGGAAGTCGAGCACAAAACAACTTGTCTGTCTCTCCATCTACCCGCGCAGCTCCGACTGAAATCTTCCAAGCCCTGGCTGCGGTATTGGGTTTCCTGACATTAGTAGCCCCTGTGGCGGCTCTGAGGCTGCTGCTCTTTGAAGCTTCAGCGGTGCTGCTCCGGCTCATTTGGTAACAGGTTGGGAATGGGCCGCTGGCGAAAAATGAGACCCCTGTCGCCTTGGAAACAGGTCCCCCACCCACTTTCGCGACATGGTTTGGAGGGAACATACAGTGACATTTAGCCGGTTTCTCAGGGCAAAGCCGGCGACACACGGAAGGTTAACAGGTGAACACAGAGTAAACCAGAGAAAGTGAGTCCACAGAGGAAGTGTCAGGACTCGCTGGCTTTTTGGGATCAGGAGGTGGCAAAAATACATTTATTTCTCAAGTAAACTAGTGAAAAAGTAGACATGCCGGTTCGACTCTTTTACTCAATTAAAAGTGAATGAAAAATAGTTATTTCGAAATGTAATCAACCGCAGAAATGAAAAATGAAAACTATTTGATGAGGCATCTTAAAACCAGCCAAGTCAAAATTTCTGACCAGATATTTTCCGGGAGTTCAGTCGAGTGTTTGAGGGACAAGCTTCGTAGATGAGAGGAGAGAGAAAAGAGGTGTTTTGAGGTTAGCAAAATACTAATTGGGTTTAGAATTTCACATATTCCCGGGTGCCTTCATACCTGACGAGAAATCAAGGTAATTAAGTTACGAAACGAAAGTTAAACCAAATTTCATAAACATAATGAGGTCAAATTTAAAGTTCATACACCGTGATGTAAACCTATACATCTAACATGCTTTATGAAGTTGTATGAGATATCCCAAGGCTTCTTTCTTTCTGAAACCATCAGGGATGAAAAATCTGCTGATAAAAAAGAGAGAGAGTGGGAAACGGTCATCAGGGACATTGATATCGGCGTGAAACAATATAGATAGGTAGAACCATCAGAGCGATAAAACAGCCTGTGATGTAAAACAGTACATTAGTTGTAAGCCACAAATAGATTTTTATCTTCAGTAATGTCTTTGAAAGCTTCCGATTTCATATCATTGTTTGTGTTTGGTTTCATGATGATCTTTTACTTTACATCTTGGCAGTTCAACACTCAGCTGAAATGATCAGAAAAGAAGTGTACATTGTGAGAGTGTTCGATTACAGTGAAATGTATGTAAAAAGTGAAGGGAAATGCAGCCCGTTGGCTTTCTGATGGAAAGCTGTAGAGTATTCTGTTACTCTCCTCTCAGGCACGTATCCCAGACTCACGCCACCGACCCGCTCTGAATCCCTGAACCTGGTTTTGGGCGATTGGTTTCAGTGTAATGGGTTTGTCTTTTCGCTGCGATACCCGGTCATTACTCCGTCGCAGCAGGGAAGTAAAAGGGGCTAAATGTTACAAAGTGTTGAACCTACCAGGCCTCTGCTAACCGACCAGCCAGCAGCCGGGATCCTTTTACAGGAGCCTGGAGGGACGTCAGTGCTCTCCTCCGTCTGAAGCCGCCTGCACAGTGAGGCGCTTTTGTTTTTCGTTTACTGTATTGGATGCGTTGTTTTCGTCCTAATACCTTCCCGTGAAAATGCAGATGAGGGAGATTTTGGCTTCGGAGCTGAATGTGTGGTTTCCACCTGTACCTGCTTCAATCTGCCCGACTGTAAATAGGAGCGATTTGCCCGGGTGAACTTCATGATGACGCAGTCATTACATTCAAGTAATTTGGAGTGGGAACATTATTAGAAACACGCAGGAACAAGAGAAACCACATCTGTTCCATCTCCTAAAAATGCTCATTACAGACTGTAAGATTTTAGCAAGTTAAGTAGCTTCTACACTGTGAAACATGGAATTCATAAACTTGGCCAGCACAATGTTGCTCCTAAAGTTAGTTTACCAGAAAAAAAAAAAAAAAATCTTTAAAATGTACTTCCCATAAAAGGTCTCACTTCTGCACAGCGAATATACCAACACATGACAACAAGACCATAACAAGAAAATAACAACATTTGACCAATTTAACCTGAGAAAAAAAAAGAGCATTGGAGCCACAAGAATAGTCTTACATTTTGTGAAAATGATTGTTTTTCCAGTGTGAATCGAGATCTCGCAAGTTCAAGGGTACAAGCAGGATCTTGTTTCAGGAATCATGGTGTTTCCATGACGATAAGATGTCAACAAACCTGGGTATCTTGTGAAATATAAGCGCTGGAAATACATGTGTGTCTGAGTGTGATTACGAATTTCACTCAGAAGGGTATTGACAACGTATTAGAGATGTAAATCCACAACTAAAACTGGCAAAATCAAGCTGTTATGTGCATGAGACATATTTTTCAATTAGATACACAAATAATCTGCATGTGGTCCAGCTTTTTAATTCCTACTGAATGAAGTTTTGTTTCTCATTGGTGTCATCAAGCCATTTTGTGCTGCGTTTGTGTT
The DNA here is from genome assembly GCF_963422515.1 of Blennius ocellaris. Taxonomy (NCBI): domain Eukaryota; kingdom Metazoa; phylum Chordata; class Actinopteri; order Blenniiformes; family Blenniidae; genus Blennius; species Blennius ocellaris. The sequence goes on from NC_137661.1 coordinate 22,248,645, forward strand.
TTGAGCAGCTGTAGCTGCATCGGCAGAGACACCGTGCTTTGCTTTAAGGTGGAGATCAGGAGAAAATCTCAGGTTGTTTGTGGTCTCCAGACTGTGACATGGCTGACCTCTCCTTCTGCCAGACCACAGGTTTTAAACCAAAGTCAGAGATTTCACCACGACTGACTGCCTTTTGTCCAGCATGGTCAAAATAACACAATTGTGTGTCCACCTGTGGCTCTAACGCTACCGGACCAGTCTGACACAGAAGCCTCCTGCGTGAGGCGCTGAAGCTCTTCATGTCTTTCTTTATTGTGTGATATCCAAAATCTGCCCCTCTCTCTCTTTTTTTTTTTTAAGTAACAACAAAAAGCACACGAATGATGATGAATCAGTTATTTTGCATGAAAGAACAGCTCCAAAGAGAAAATGGGACTCAACATTTCTCAAAACCCTGTGACGTATCATATTAATAACCTCAATAGTATTTGGTATTTCTGTGCCAATTGTTCATCAGTTTCATTATGTCAAGATATTAAATCAAGCAAAGAAACTGTAAGCCGACTACTTTTCACTTGTTAGGGTTACCCTAACCCTAACACCCAGGTGAGCTGGAGGGGGGGGGTCAAGTGTTCTAACCTGTGAACCTCCAGTCCAAGCAACTCCTAAACTCTTACAGGCCTGAATAATCAGTCTCTTAATATAGTTTTAAATTCACTTTTGTCTTAGTTTTCCTCACAGGATGCACAGTGGTTCAGTGGAGTTCTGGTTTGCCCCCAGTTTGAGTATTGGTTGGACCCAGGCGGCTTTCTGAATCCACTGTTTTTTTTATTGTTGGTTTTTTTTTTACCTCATAACAGCTCGTAAGCACTTCTTTTATAAGGAAAGATTTTCCCTATTTGTCCACCTTCGGTAAAATAATTAGAGAGGAGATAACTTACAGAAAAAGCGAGGCCCTTGTGTAAACAGCTCTTGAACAATTCTGTCAAAATAAAAAAAAATCACTAGACTTGTTTTTTTTTCTCCCTTAGCTGAACACCGACAGACACAGACGGCAGAGTGATGCTCTGGCATTTCGTTGTGTTCGCAGGACTTTGTCAGGTGAAATTGAGTTCTTCTGCAGTTTGAAGCCGTTAATTCTACTCATAACTAATTATCAGATGGGAGAAATTGTGAGCGAGCTGTGGGGCATAATCAGAAACGTTTAATTTTCTTTTTTTTTATTTCAAACATCCTTTTCCTTGCAGTAATCAAGCCAGGAGCTACGAGATGCATTTAAAGTAGTTTACATTCCAGCCTATATGTTCTCCCCACCTCCCTCTTTTCGTCTCCCCCCCCTCGCCGTCCCCCCCCATCTTCTTCTCTTTTTTCCCCCCCACTTGTTTCACCTCATCCTCGTGCATCTCCCTCTGTCTCTCTCACTCTGTGCTGCTGATTAAGAACACAACCTGTTGTTTTTGCCACTCATTCTTGATTACCTGCTGCTATTTTTTTTTTCATCCCTGCATCCGCCTCCTCCTCCTCCTCCACCATCCTCCTCCTCCTCATCTCCCTCTGGCCTAGCTGCTCGCTCAACCACACGGGTGCGTGTGCGTCTGCGTGTTTGTGCGCGTGGCGGTGCGTGACGGCCTAACGAGTTTGATAGCTGTCACCTGATCCCGGTGATGAGGGTTGCTGTAGTAGCGAGAGGAGAGTTAGGTTTCTCCGCTGTAATTAGTTTTCCCAGCCTCTAATTATACCAGACGGAATTACAAGCCTGATTGACTGTCATTTAAGCATTTTAATTCACAGAATTACCCTTTTTCTCTTAAAAAAAAAAAAAAAAAACATGTTAAAAAAAATAAAAATAAAGCAGGAGAGTTGCTGTTTTGACAAGCGGGCGTGTTGGGATGGAATTGGCAGCGTGCGGACCATACCCATACATACTGGCAGTTTTGACAGAGGTAAACACACTTTCCCAGACTAAAACAAAGAGGCATACAACGTTACAGTGAGTTAAAGTGAATATCCTCGACTAGTAAACACGCTGTGGGGGCCCCGAGAGCGGATTCACCGCCGTACACAGTGTAATATATGCAAGAGTTTCTCATGCGAAATTTCAAAAGACGTAATAATCACCAACTTTAGATACTTGATCTCGCTCTCCTCCGCTCTTAACCCTGGAAGCTGTGTTGTTTTAACCCTCATCTTTAATTCATCCCGACGACGCAGGGCAGGCTGCACTCAGAGCAGATTAGAGAAGCCGGGAGGCGACACCGAGAGTCAATTTAGCTTCTCTCCTGTTTCTAATCTTGTTTTTCCTCTTTTCTCATTCAACATGAGAGGCTTCAATAAGCTTCTGGAAACTTCATCCTGCACTCCTGTCACTTATTGATTTACAATCAGAATTACTGAACTGCCTGTTGTGTATTTAGATTATAATAGATTTGATGCAATCAATCGGATGTTTGAGTCTCTCTCTCTTTTTTATCCCCAATGGTTACTTATTGTCAATCCTGATGCCACGTGGCACCCGAACCCTCCATTATTATTGGTAAACTCCACATTTCTTCCAAACTGTAATAACATTGTAACATTGTAATAACCGTCACATAATAAAAGTTCATACATGCTACTCATATGCACAATGTGTTGGGTCAAATGCTTTTTATAAAGCCATTGATTTATGACATAATGGGACTCAGTAGTGTAAACAATGTAACTAAAGTAATGCTACGAAGATAGTTTGAAGATGAGAAGAAAAAAACATAAGATTTTTGTCAGTTTTTCACTTTTCTGCTGTGGATGTTTTCACAATTTAAAATCAAGCTGCCCTGTGCGGTGGATTGGTTGATTTAAAACGGATTCTTTATGTTGGTTGATAGATGTTCTCAGTCTGTGTCTGTTTTGACTTTCCTTTTTCAGTTCAAGGTGACAGACTTTCAAATAGAAAATCAGCTCAATTTGATGATTCAGTTCCAGAGTTAATTTCATCGTATCACAGTTTGGCTGGATATTGAGAATCTGTGTTGCTTTTACGACGACATTTTAACAATTTTAACATTTAATTACATTGTGATTTGCGTAAATTTCACTGAGATTATTCAGTGTATATGTATATTTATGGTTGAAGAACTTTTCTGACATAAACAAAGCAAATATAAATTAAACAGTACAGCAATTTTGTAAACAAATGTAAATAAAAAGCTGTAATGTTTACTTTAATATTAAACTGATTGACGACAAAACAAAAAATAGTTTAGCAATAATTCCAAGTAGTGAGTCCACAAACTGAGTTACAACTTTTTGCTGTGACATCCTGTAATTTGCATTTCAATCATAAAACATACTCTAAAATGCTGCTTTATTACCGTAATGCATATGTAAGTGGTTATTTCTACCCTTCATCTAAACAGTCGAAATTCAACATAACATGTGAATAATATATCCAATTATAGGAAATCACACTTGAACATAAACTGAGCAACTGTCTTCCACAAAAATAAGTTACATACATAGTATACATAATGTAATGTGATTTTTACACTAAACATCACTGAAACTTCTCTGTAAATCAAAAAGAAAATATAATCTGAACACGCTACACGTTACACTGACAAACGTGATTTGGGGTTTTGGTTTTGACGGGAGTGGGAGGAACATGCAAACTTCATGCAGAAGACATGAGGTTTCAAGTATCTTCAAAAACTTTCTTCCTGTGATATCAGGTACATTTGATTAAAACACACATTCACCATTGCTCTCGCTTGTTGATTAAATTTTTTTTTTAATGTTACGTCAGTGTGTGTTTCGTCTTTGCGTTGCTGCTCATGCGACTGAAGTGACCTGAGAAGTGACTGATCTCATTAATAATCCGTCTGACTGCGCTGAGCTGTACCCCCCCCCCCCCCCCACCCCCCACCTCCCCGTAGTTCCTCTTTCCTTTCCCCTCATCGTCTTTTGTTTCAGAATTTTCCTCCTTCGTTTTTTTCTTTCTTTCTTCTTCTCTTTTGTTCTTGTTTCTTCTGGTCCATTGTTTCGCTCTCCATCTCCAGCCTCCTGTCTGTCTTGCTCTTGCCCTCCTTTTTCTTTCTCTCCGCTCTGTACATTTCTTGTTGTCTCGCTCTCACTCCCCTCGACTGTCCCCTATCTCTTTCTCAGTCTGTCTCTCATTGGCGCTCCCTGCAGACTTCTGCCTCTGATAGAGCAGCAGCCCCTCAAATGATTAACTCTGCAATCCCTTAATAACAATCTCATTCCCTCTATCCCTTCCTCCCTCCCTTCTTTCCTCTCTCTCTCTCTCTCTCTCTCTCTCTCTCTCTCTCTCTCATTGAAGCCCTCCCAGTTCATTTGACCACTTTATTTCAACCTCCCATTCATGGGGCTCAGATCACACAAGGGGCTTTAATGACAGCACATTTATTAATTAATTGCATGTGTAATTGCTAAAATTAAGTTTTGGAAACTTGGTAATGATGTGAGGAATTACAGGGATGGAAGGAGGAGACGAGCTTTGAAGACAAGGCCCCCTCAAGTTCTTTTGGGGGCTGGAGGATGGGGGGAGGCATGGATGGATGGATGGAAAGGAAAAGATAGAAAAAAAAAAGAAAAGAAGTGGGGGTGGGGGGGGGAGGTAATCCAGGAGGAGCGCCACTCTGTAGGGCTGATCAGAGCTGAGAGTTTTGTCTCCGGGCTAATCTTCTCTTCTGAAGTGGTGTCATGGCCATCACTCCGCTCTTCCCGTCAGTCCGTTGGTCTGTCGGTTGCGTTCTTGCAAATTCCCCCATTGATTCAGACTGGGCCACTTTAATTAACTTCCTTCCTGAGATAATGGCTAGCTCAGAGGAATCAGCTCGCCGCGGAAAAAAAAAAAAAAAAAACTCGGGAGAGAAAAACTTTTGCCCACATCTCCAGAATGGCTAAAGCGGCCCCCTTCAGCGGCAGCGTAATTTATTGCTTTTTATTGTCAAGACTTTGTCCGAAAAATGAGATTTGAACATGAGGAGTGAATTGTTTATTGTCTGGGGTATTCGGGAGCAGATGTGGGTTCCGGGTCTCTCTGTGCCGCGACGATAGGAACAGATTCTATTATGCGTCGAGTGTGTAATTTCACTGGATGGTCGCTGAGGATGGGGAAAACGTCCTTGGAGGGATAAATGGTTTATCAGACACGTGAACTGTCGATGGAGAGCATGAAAGAGGGATGGAGGGGAAAAAAATGTGTGGGGGGGAGAAATGAGGTGTAAATGGAGTACTGCCCACTCAGAGCAAAAGTTACAGGAAGTAAAAATAAACTGAGATGCTTTCAGAAATAAAACTTAATAATTACTTATTAATAAGCCGCACACATCAGAGGTAACCAGAGTACTTCATGACTTGCAGTATTCCAGGGAGTGGACTGCTATGAACTGTGCCGTTTTCTTTCAAATAAAGCTTTTGGAATACTTGAGCTCAAAAAGTACTGAAAAAGTATTTTTCTTAAATAAATCTAGTCAACAATGTCATTAAACTTTGTAACATAGTTGGATACTTTCACAATGTTGTCTCGCTGGATTTCACAATACGTTTCGATTACGTTACATTTATATGATGAAAATTACAATATCGCCATTTCACCAAACTAACAAACGAGTGTAACCGCAATACTTTCAGAACATTTCTTTCACGCTTGCGATTCTCCCCTGAAAAGACCTCCAGAGGTTAGAGGGCGCCGTTACTGCGCATGGTGCACCTCCAAATAATAAATAATTCTTCTGCTCATGTGGAAGTGATGTTAACTATCAAATTCTTTGACGTGTGAGACAAACAAAAACTGTTTATGATGGATATTTAGCCACTTCATGGACACATTCATTTGTCTCCTGGAAGCCACTTTCCTGAAATGCAATCTGCGATGAACCTCTTTGTCTGGAGAGCCGAGTCTAGTCACAGGTAAGAGTTGGGGTGTAGATTTCCTTTACACATCACAGTAGAGCGCAGGGCTGATCGTGTGATTCTGCAGGACAAATTCAAAGTGGATTATGTGTCGGCTTATATTCCTGACCGGCTCCAATGGACACTGCAAGCCATTCTACTGCAGATAGTCTCCTCCACTGAAAACCACGAGCAGGAAGATAAACCAGAGGAATTAAACTCCAAGCAGCCATTTCAACAAACTCCTGTTTACTGGATGAACAGTGGAGGACTGGAAGAAACATTCAAGTCAGCTCTTAAACAATCAGATTATATGTTGGTGGTTTATCTTTTTATCGCTTCTTCGTCTCTTTCAAAGAGGCGCGAAAATTCCGACTCCGGAGCATCTTCCTCACTTTCCTCCAACTCATCATTTCTAATGAGGCATAGACTGAATTGGACCCTGGATTGCTCCCAATGGAAAGTTGAACACCTCTCACGAGTGTGTGTGAATGAGTGAATGTGACTAACAGTGTAAAAACTGAAGCAGTGAAAACACAGTATAACTCTATTCAACTTATCAGTTAATGGGAATGTCACCTAAATCCTCTAAAACTACCACCCACACAGAGGAAAAGCTCATGCTTCTATTACTTTTCTCAACTTTTCTCTTTGTATTTTAAAAAAATATAATTTACAGCCCACAAACATATAAAATTTTGCAGAATTCGCCATTTTGATATCAAAGTACATTGTTTCTGTATGTTTTAAAGCAAATATATGATACATATTATTATCAAACAATATCTAAGAGTTGAACAACTTTCCTTGCAACATGTACGACGTGACGAGTTTTCAATGACCATTTGGAATTCAGCGCTGCGTTCAGACATTCTCTCACGTCCGCCCACATTAGTTAGCTGCGTTTATCCAGCAGGCCCCCCAGATGACCTTTGAGACAGCCGGTCTGCGGAGGTTAACGATAGCCACTCAGTGTTATTTTACCACTGAAAGGTTTGCGAGTCCAGAGCGAGCGAACATCTCCTCATCTCTACCTGTCTGCTTCCACCGAGAGGCACAAAGAGGGGGCAGCTAATCCATGTTGGTGTGGAGGGAGGGAGGGAGGGAGGGGGGGGGGGGGGGGGAGGGGGGGGAGGTAAACCCAGCCAGTCAGCCAGCCACTCCGATGTGAGGGCTTGTGATAGCAGAGACACTTGATCACATTTATCTGCAGTTTACACCTTCCTGTCTTGATCTCTGAGCTATACATGGGATCGCCTTTCCTACTCAAAGAAAGAAAGCAAGCAAGCAGGCGAGGGCCAGAGGGTGGGAGGCGGGGTGGTGGATGGATGGAGGGAGAGAAAAGAGGCCAGTGCCCTCTCTCTCTCTCTCTGTCTCTCTCTCTCCCCCTCTCTCTCTCTCTCTGTGTGTGTGAATGCTGGCTGGGATTGTAAAGCGAGCTGAGCGATGACAGCTAAATGCGCTAATTTTCTACTGGGAATCAGGCTTTGTCTCACAGGGAGGACTCCAGCTCGGAGGAGCGACACCGAGAGATCGATGAACTTTCCTTCAGACTTCTGTGATCCACTCGCGACTTTGTTGACTGAATCTGTGTGAACTCTAAAAAAAAAATACTCCAATCTAAGTCATCTTTTCCACAAGTGACTAATCGTACCCACGCTTCCGTCTGTTTCTCCATCTATAAAAAAAATCATCTGAAAATTACCTCCATAGATGTGGTGGAAAATTATTGTATTTTATTATACCTTATCTAAATGTGTATATGGGAATCTCTCTTATGCGATAGTGGGAAAATAATTCAGTCAAAGATGATTCCGATCAAAAAACAAAAACCTCAAAGAAACGTGAAGTTAGCAGGGAAATTAGGTTTTACAATTTAATATTTCTGAGTTTTGTGATATTATATTTTGGGACAATTACTTTCACTGTTGCTCAGTCAGTCCGCAAAGTCTACAACAGGCTCCCGGATATCTTTTTACCAATTAAAATAACATAAAAGTAAAAGCTTTTTAAAAATACATAAAACATAATCATCGACTGTATTGACATCACTAATGTCAGTGTTTGAAGCCACACTCGCGTCATTACTATTGATGATCTCGTGTAACAATGAGGACTTAATGAGGGTGATTTTCTTCATGAGAGTGACATCAACACTGTATCTGTTGTTGGGGGGGGGAAAAAGACTAAAATAAAGGAATATGCTGTTGTTCAATGGTCAATACTGTTTAAGATAATCTTTTTAATCACACATATACAATGTATATACATTTATTATGAGTACACAGTCATATATTAGAATTGTGTCCTATTGAAAAAAAGTTTCTGACCAATACAACCACTAAACAACACTGAAAAGTTACCAACACTTTGTACAGACCAAGGCGACATGAGGAGAGAAGCAGACAGGAAAAACATGCAAACTTCACACAGACACGTCCTGCTGACCATCATATTTGGAACAGGCACATTCCTGCTGTGCTTGAGTGTCACAAAACCACCAAACATACTGTGCCAATTCAATTCAATTCAATCCAGTCCAATTCACATTGTGCCTTTTCACAAAATCTCACAGTCAAGACTTGATCGATGACAGTGAATTAGCAGACTCAGATATGCAGGTATGAGCTGCAGGTGCTCCAGCTCGTGATCCGATCCAGAACAAATGTTTGAATGACAATTACCACCTCAACTACATAAACAAAGTAAACAAGATTCAATATAAACGTGTGAGAATGGTCACTTTAGCAGTAACTTATGGTTTATGAGTATTTAAAGCTTCTATCTCTTTATAAGAAGCTGTATTTTATCAATCCCGGTATATTACTCTCATAATCTCCCTTATGTAAATAATTTAGAACAAAAAACGAAAATCTGTTGGTAGACGAGGACTGACTCAATGGTCAATGTGCTGCTGGTCGTCTATGTTTTGTTTTTGTCTAAGTTTTTATTTCTCCCTCATCAATTGCCTGCTTTAGGTAATTACTAACTATTAAATGAAATCAGATGCATTGTTTTTTTCCCCCCCATTTTCTGCACAAACACTTCATGTAAGTTGCACGATGTATACATTTCAACAGAAATAATATTATGTGAGCACAAGCTTCATTTGTATAATGAGTTGTTGTTGACTGCAACACGGTAAAAAAATCTGACTTCCTTGTATCGGAGTTCAAACTTAAGCATAAAATAATATTTCATTAAGTTTTTATTAGAAGCTGTAAAGCACATATATGTTGTGGGAAGACATGATATTACAGTACAAACCTTCCTATTTGATGAGACTCATAATAAAGAATTTCTGACGTCACCTTGGACGTTTTCTTTGTGAAGCTGCTGTAGGATTATAGTGCTGGATGTTTGTGATTCGTGCCTCCTCCACATCTGTAGTGTGTGACTAGTATGCTGTCTGATGATAGCTTTATATGTTGTTCTGTGTCTGATCTTCTTCTCCCTTTGTACATTGAAAAATCCATCATCTGGGTCTGGTACGGCTGGAGGTTTTCTTCCTGTTAAAAGAAAGTTTTTCCTTTTCTATTTTCACTTTGCTTGCTGTCGAATGCTTTATATTCCGTTTGCTATGTTGGCGTGACACAAATATAGCACAAGTAGATTGATTTCCACAAATTACAGGTATCATCACTATATCTGATAATTATAAAACATACTTTCATGACATCTGTATTCTTTACTTCCTTAATCCAATTTATGGTTATTGTGGCTTTGAGCAAAGAGCAGATCACAGCAGGTGACCGGCACATTGCAGGCCCGACTGTATACGATCACCAATTAAACCAATGCCTGCAGAGGTGAAACATGCAAACTCCATGGAGAAAAGCCTTGTGTGCAAAACTGACCTGGGGGTGTACTCACTGTGAGGTATGAGTGCTGAACCGCTTTACAAAACACTAGACAACACACACACACACACACACACACACACACACACACACACACACACACACACACACACACACACACACACACACACACACACACACACACACACACACACACACACACACACACACACACACACACACACACACACACAGGAGCATGGAAGCTGTACAATGTAAAGGAGCAATAAGCAGTGATAATCCCCCAGGATTCTTCATGGGAACAGGCTCCTGTTGTTTAGTTGTAATTATCCTTTAATATGGACTCTGATGTCGTCTCTGCTTTCCTCTACACATGCACAAACACACGCACATGCATACAGTAGAGCACACACACACACACACACGCCATCTTCGTCTCTCGTGCACATGTGCACACACAGCAGCTCTGCTCTGTGCATCATTACACTCACTGTATTGCCTTACACAGGTAGAAACCTGAAGACTGTGTTAAGCTGTTTAAGACTCTTTTAGCTTCATTAAGACAGACAGAGCTCAGTCAGACAAAGTAGCTTTCACTGAGGTCCACAGTCTGTGGCATTCAGTCATGGATAATTTAACACGGACCAAATGTCAACTGATTTTCAACTTTGACTTTGATTCTTCCACCTCAGATCCCTCTATTCTATTCTATTCTGTTCTATTCCATTCTATTCTACAGTTATAGTACAAATGTGCTGACTGAGACATGTTCTCTTGTCTGCCAGCCAACGTCAATCATCCCGCCTGTTTGTGGAAATCACACCTGAGCCAAAAACTGCTCTGCAAGTGGTTTCACGTGTCTCTATTACGCCTGAGGAGAGCCTGATTTAACTTCAGAAGACGCTCGGAGAAGAAATCAGAAATTAAAAGGGGAGGGGAATGATCTGACAGAAATACCCCTCATGACAAGACACAAGTTGGTATTTTCTGTTGGTGCGGTCGCTTTCATGTGGCTTCACACGCGGACCAGAGATGAAAGGTGGGGGAGGAAGAAGAGGAAGGAAGAAAAAAAAAAAACGTTTTAAAATATGAATAACGTAATCGAGGCGCACAGTTTCCTCCATTGCTCAAGTCAGAACGAGTTTATTGCAATACGTTTCATTGAGTGTTTTATGTTTTCTTCTTAGAAAATAAGACACCCTTTTTGGTGTAAACAAATCTGT